>NC_092044.1:47682049-48020563 GCF_003086295.3 Arachis hypogaea
AGTTATTAGTTAGTTAGTTTTAGCTTAAATTCACTCATTTTCTCTAAATAAACAAGTCCTTTTATGAGTTTTGTTTCCATGCATGATGATATCAAGGAACATGTTAATTCTAGCCAAATTCATGCAAATGATTTAAGGAATGCATATATGAATGAGTATGAATGAATCTCATGAAATTTATTGCTTGAATTGGTAAGACTTTGAAGCTATTTCCCTTGTTGATGATAGGTGATGAAACAAGGAAGCATGGAAGCAAGAATGATGCAAGCTGGGCAAGAAGTTGGCGTTGCCAACTTGGGATCCACGTTGCCAACTCCACAACACAAGGCAAGCTTGGCCCTGGAGGCAACCAAGGCAAGAAGTTGGCGTTGCCAACTTGGGATTGGCGTTGCCAACACCACAACACAGGCAAACTTGGCCCTGGAAGCAAGGTTGGTGTTGCCAACTCTAGAACCAAGTTGCCAACGCCCACTCAAGCAAGGAACTTGGCCCTGGAAGCAAGGTTGGCGTTGCAACTCTAGAACCAAGTTGCCAACGCCACACACAAGCCACAAGCAAGCAAGCTTGGCCCTGGAAGCAAGGTTGGCGTTGCCAACTCTAGAACCAAGTTGCCAACGCCACACACAAGCCACAAGCAAGCAAGCTTGGCCCTGGAGGCAACCAAGGAGCAAAGTTGGCGTTGCCAACTTGAAAACCACGTTGCCAACGCCACACACAAGACACAAGCAAGGAACTTGGCCCTGGAGGAAGCAAAGTTGGCGTTGCCAACTTGAAGCTGGCGTTGCCAACGTCCACCCAAGCAATCTTAGAGAGCTAATTTGGAGCCTCGAGCACGTTGCCAGCCTAGAGATGAGGGGCGTTTTTGAGGACAACGCAGGCTAACAACGCCAAACAATCAAGCTTGGCCCTGGAAGAGAAGGAGCTGGCGTTGCCAACTCAAGATGGGCGTTGCCAACGCCACACAACCAAGCAACAAATGGAGCCCTGGAAGAAAAGGAGCTGGCATTGCCAACTCAAGAATGGCGTTGCCAACGCCACACAAGAATACTTGGCTAGGCACCAAGTCTTGGTGCCAACCAAGTTCCAAACGCCCACCTGCCGTGCCAACCAAGTTCCAAACGCCCACCTGCCGTGCCAACCAAGTTCCAAACGCCCAAATGCCGCACCACTCACGTTGCCAACGCTAGATGGGCGTTGCCAACGCTAGATGGGCGTTGCCAACGCCAACTTACCAAAACAAGGCAGCCTGAACATGTCCACTTCAATGGAAGATATCTTGAGCTACAGAGATCCAAATTGAGTACTTCCAGTTGCGTTGGAAAGCTAACATTCAGAGCTTTCCAACCATATATAATAGTCCATGGTGGAGCACAAGATTGGAGCCAAACCAGAGTCATCTTTAGGCCCTAAAAACAAGAACATGAAGTGAAATTCAAGAAAGCTAGAGATTGGCCTTGGGGTGTGGGTCGAGCACGTTGCCAACGTGCCACAAGGGGGGCGTGTTTTGCAACAACGCCAGCCCCAAGTCCTTGCCTTAGGAGAGTGATGCACGGGCACGTTGCCAACTTGGGGTTGAGGGTGCGTTATTCACAACAACTTGGCAACAACTTGGCAGCTTGACCTTACCTTCTTTGAGGAACCATAACTTGAGCTAGGAAAGTCCAATTGAGGTGATTCCAGTGGCATTAGAAAATAGACATCAAGAGCTTTCCAATGATGTATGATAGTCCATATTGAAGCTGAAGGTTGACACTCAAATTCTGGGCTACATTTAGCATGAAAGTAAGGCCAAGAAGAGGAAAAGCAAGTTGTTGGCAACAACTTGGGCTAGCAACGCCCAAGTCTCATACTTCATGCCCAGGAAATTGTCCTGCACGTTGCCAACGTGCATTTGGCCTGGAGTTAGTGCCAATAACGCCCTCAATGGGCCAGAATTGGTGCCAACTTGCTCTACTTCCCTATTCCTCACAAAGGCCAGAAACTTCATCAATTGAGCCAAGAATTCAACAAAGAGGAAGCCCATCTTGCTAACCCACTTGAAGATCTTTAGGACTAGTATAAATAGAGATTGAGTTTGTACTTTTAGGGGACTTTTACACTTTTACTCTACTTTTTACACTTAGTCATTTTTACACTTTTTAGCACTTGTATTTGAAAACTCTTTTGGTACTTCCGAGAGGAGACCCAGAGAGCTACTCTTGGTTCATCTTGGAACTTCTCTTCTTCATTTTCTTAATCTTCAAGCATTTACCTCTTCTTCTTCATCTTTCTTTGCAATTTAGTTTAACTTTGATTGATGGCAATTGTTGTTGAAATTGGAGCTATGATTCACTAAACCCCTTTCATTAGGGGGAGGAGCTCTGTTGGTTGGAATGAATTGGTGAACCCATCTTCTCTTTCTCAATTTTAGTGGTTGATCTAAAGAGGGAACTCTTGTTCTTCAAAGATTCAACCACCATTGAGAGAGGGGTTAATCTATATGAATTATGTGGTGAATTTGATGAATGAGCCACATAATTCAGTTTAGAGTTCATCCTCTCATGATTTCCTCAATCAACATACCTTGGTTAGTATGTGAGATGTAACTCTCCTTGGTTGAGATTTTGGAAATTGTGTGGCTGGATTAAAATTGATCTTCATCTCTTCTCATGAACAATTAGATCACGAGAGTGGCAATTGGCTATGTTGAGAGAGATTGAATCACCAAGAGATTGGGATTCAATCACCCATTTGCCATGGATCTATACCCATGATTGAGAAGGATTTGACTAACATCAATTCATGAAAACTAACATCTCTAATCCCTAATGATCCTCTCTATCATTAACTCTCATTTCTCTTGCTCTAGCTATTTGATTACCCAATTCCCAATCCCTTTCTACATTCTTTCTATTTACTACTCTTGTTATTTACATTCTGTTCATCTACTTCTTGCCATTTACTTTTATGCTCTTTAAATTTCTGCACCCTTTAATTTCTTGCCATTTACCTTTGATGTTATTTAAGTTTCTTGCAATTTAAGTTTCCGTCATTTACTTGCACTTCATTTCTTTATTCTAGTTCTTTACATTCTTTGCCATTTAAATTCTTGCAATTATGTTTAAAAATCAAAATGCTCATGAAATCAAAACTATGTTTGCTTGACTAAATCTACCATTTAACTAAAGTTGCTTAATCTACCAATCCTCGTGGGATCGACCTCACTCTTAGTGAGTCTTACTACTTGATACGACCCGGTATACTTGCCGGTTGTACGTGAAATTCTCATTTTTACGTATCAAGTTTTTGGCGCCGTTGCCGGGGATTGGAAAGATTGACAATGATTAAGTGAAAGGTGGTTTAGATTAAGCATTTTTCTTTGTGTTTTTGTTAAGCCCACTAACTGTTTGATACTTTGTTTCACTAACCCCAATTTCACTCTAATTCTAGCGTGTTGCACTTGTGATTTTGGTTCTGTTTGTGTATGTCAGGAACAAGTAGACGTGATATTGAGGACGAGAGAACCCGCCGAAGGTTAAGGAGAGCAGAAAGAGGAAAGTTCATAGTTGGTGAAGAAGGGTCAGAGGAATCAGAGGGAGAAGATCAAGTCATGGATGATGAGATGCAAAACCCTCCTGGAGGGGCCAACAATAATGGTGGACAAGCTAGAAGGGTGTTATCATCATTTACTATCCCTGATCCAAGACATTGTGGGAGCAGTATTGCTACACCAAATGTTCAGGCCAATAACTTTGAGCTAAAACCTCAGCTCATCACTTTGGTACAGAACAATTGCTCTTATGGAGGGGACCTCTTGAAGACCCAAATCAACATCTCTCTGTTTTTCTGAGGATATGCAACACAGTGAAGACAAATGGAGTGCATCCAGATGTTTACAAGTTGTTGCTATTTCCGTTCTCTTTGAGGGACAAAGCTACTCAATGGCTAGAATCATTCCCCAAGGAAAGCCTCAATGATTGGAATAAAGTGATGGGCAAGTTTCTAGCAAAGTTCTACCCACCTCAAAAGATCATCAAGTTGAAGACAGAGGTCCAGACTTTTAGGCAAATGGAAGGGGAGTCATTGTATGAAGCCTGGGAAAGGTATAAAGCACTAATGAGAAGATGCCCCCCTGACATGTTTAGTGATTGGGTTAAGCTCCAAAACTTCTATGAAGGCTTAAGCTTTGAAGCAAGGAAGGGACTAGATTACTCATCAGGAGGATCACTCAACATGATGAAGACTGCCGAGGAGGCCCAAGACCTCATTGAGATTGTGGCAAACAATCAATATTATTACTCATCAGAGAGGCAGCATAACCCACCCCCAAAGAAAGGTGTAATGGAGCTTGAAGGTGTTGATGCTATCTTGGCACAAAACAAGTTAATGCACCAACAAATCCAACAACAAATGGAGATGATAACAAAGAGAATGGATGGTTTGCAACTTGCAGCAGTGAACGCAACAACTCAACCATTGCTTGAATGGAACCAAGGTGAAGGGACCAATGTTGAACAACCACAAGAACAAGTTCAATACATGCAGAACACTTCAAATTATCATGATGAATTTCATGGAGATACATACAATCCATCTTGGAAAAATCATCCCAACCTAAAGTGGGGTGAGAACCATTGGCAAAAGAATAGCAACCAAAACCGTCACACAAGCAACCAAAATCACCATGCCACCAATACTAACCAATATAGAAAAACACAAAACACATATCAACACCCTCACAATAACTCACAAACTCACCAAAATAACTTCCCTGCACCAACATCCAACACACAGAATTACCACACTAATCCACCCAACAACTTCCAACAACAATCACCCCTATCATACCCCCAATTGACCATCATGAAACTAGAATCTCAAGTCTTGAAGCAACCTTACAAGCACTTGCTCAAACCACTCAAGCCTTAGCTAAGGGACATAAGGAACATGAGGTCATCATGAAGAACATTGAGAGACAAGTGGGACAGCTAGCCAAACAAGCCGAGAGACCAACCAATGTCCTTCCAAGTGACACAATACCCAACCCAAGAGAAGAATGTAAGGCTCTGCAGTTGAGGAGTGGCAAGGTAGTTGGTGAAAGTTCAAATAAAGAAGCAACAAAACCCAAAGAGCAAGACACAGTGGAGAGGCAAGATGAAGAAAAGGCTTCAACATCTAACAAAAGCAAGGAGGTTGTCAAGCCACAAGGCAATTTAACAAGTCAAGGAGGCAACCGTGATGGCAAGGAGGGTATGAATTCACAAAAAGAAAACAAAAATTAAGGAGTGAAAGCTTATGTACCCAAGCTTCCATACCCAACTAGGATACACAAAGGAGCAAAAGACCAACAATTCCCAAGGTTCTTAGAGATCTTCAAGAAACTTGAAATCAACATCCCATTGGCAGAGGCTCTAGAACAAATGCCATTATATGCAAAGTTTCTTAAGGAATTGATCACCAAGAAGAGAAGTTGGCAAGAAAAAGAAACCGTGATTCTCAATCAAGAGTGTAGTGCCATCATTCAACAAGGGTTACCTCCAAAACTCAAAGACCCTGGCAGCTTTCTCATACCTTGCACGATTGGGAGCATGGCTGTTGACAAATCACTTTGTGACCTGGGAGCAAGCATTAACTTAATGCCCCTTACCATGATGAAGAAAATGATGATTGAAGAGCTCAAACCCACAAGGATGTCACTTCAACTTGCTGACAGATCCATCAAAGTACCAAATGGAGTAGTTGAGAATCTCTTGGTGAAGGTGGGAAACTTCATATTCCCAGCTGATTTTGTGGTCCTAGACATGGATGAAGAGGGAAACAACTCAGTCATTCTTGGTAGACCCTTTTTGGCTACAGCTAGAACAATCATTGATGTGGAAAAGGGAGAGATGATTTTCAGGGTGCATGATGAGCAAATGACCATAAATGTCTTCAAAGCAATGCAACACCCTGTTGAGAAAGAAAGTTGCATGAGGGTTGATGTAGTAGATTCTTTGGTTGAAGAAGTGCTTGACACAAACCATCAAATGAAACAAGAGGAAGTCCATAACATCAAGGGACAAGAAGAAAACACGTTGGAAGCATCAAAGGAACCAAGTGAAGCCACCAAAGAAGAGGGACCACAACAAGAGTTGAAACCACTACCCCCTCATCTTAAATATGCATTTCTTGGTGAGAAAGATAGCTTCCCAGTGATCATCAACTCCACATTGAATGAAGAGGAAGAAGAAAAGCTCCTTGTGGTTTTAGAGCTCACAAAGAGGCGTTGGGGTGGACCATTGATGACTTGAAAGGCATAAGCCCTGCTGTATGCATGCACAAGATACTCTTAGAGGAGGGTTCCAAACCGGTGGTACAACCTCAAAGAAGATTGAATCCCACAATGAAGGAGGTTGTTCAAAAGGAAGTTCTGAAGTTGTGCAAGGCTGGGATCATCTACCCTATATCTGACAGCCCATGGGTTAGTCCAGTGCAAGTAGTACCTAAGAAAGGAGGCATGACTGTCATTGTTAATGAGAAGAAAGAGCTTATTCCAACACGAACAGTGACAGGATGGAGGATGTGCATAGACTATAGAAGGCTGAATGATGCCACACGAAAAGACCACTTTCCTCTACCTTTCATTGACCAGATGCTTGAAAGGTTGGCTGGCCATGCTTATTACTGTTTTCTTGATGGATATTCCGGGTATAACCAGATTGTGGTTGACCCCATGGATCAAGAGAAGCCATCCTTCACTTGTCCCTTTGGAGTTTTTGCATATAGGAGAATGCCATTTGGACTTTGCAATGCCCCAGCTACCTTTCAAAGATGCATGCTATCAATCTTCTCAGACATGGTAGAAAAATTTATTGAAGTCTTTATGGATGATTTCTCTGTTTTTGGTGATTCCTTCAATACTTGCTTGCACCATCTTACCTTAGTCTTGAAAAGATGCCAAGAAACAAACTTAGTTTTGAATTGGGAGAAATGCCATTTCATGGTTCCCGAAGGCATTGTTCTTGGTCATAAAATTTCAAAAAAGGTATAGAGGTTGACAAGGCAAAAGTAGAAATTATAGAAAAATTCCCTTTGCCAACTAGTGTGAAAGCCGTGAGGAGTTTCTTGGGGCATGCTGGATTTTATAGGAGATTCATCAAAGATTTTTCCAAAATAGCAAAGCCACTAAGCAATTTGCTGGTGGTAGACAATCCTTTTATCTTTGATGATGAATGCATACATGCTTTTGAAACTCTAAAGACTAAGCTCACCACAGCACCAATCATCACACCCCCAACTTGGGGACTACCTTTTGAACTCATGTGTGATGCAAGCAACCTTGCAATTGGTGCTGTGTTGGGGCAGAGGAAGGAAAAGAGGCTTCATGTTATCTACTATGCAAGTAAGGTATTGAATGAAACTCAAAGAAACTACACCACAACAGAGAAAGAATTACTAGCCGTGGTGTATGCCTTTGATAAGTTTAGACAATATTTGATTGGATCTAAAGTCTTAGTGTATACTGACCATGCTGCCATCAAGTATCTTATGTCAAAACAGGACGCCAAACCAAGGCTAATTAGATGGGTGCTACTCCTACAAGAGTTTGACATTGAGATCAAAGATAGAAAGGGCAGTGAAAATCAAGTTGCTGATCACTTATCAAGGGTGCCACAAGATGAATGCCAAGACAACTTTCCATCAATAAATGAAGAGTTTCCAGATGAACATCTCTTGCACATTCAACATGTCCCTTGGTTTGCAGACATGGCCAACCACAAGGCAGGAAGAATCATTCCACAAGAGTACACAAGACAACAAGTTAAGAAGCTGTTGTATGAGGCTAGGTTCTTCTTTTGGGACGAACCATTTTTATTCAAAAGATGCCCAGATGGAATGATAAGAAGATGTGTGCCAGAAGATGAGATGAAGGACATACTATGGCATTGTCACAACTCTAGCTATGGTGGTCATTTTGGGGCTGAAAGAACTGCTGCAAAGGTCCTTCAAAGTGGTTTCTATTGGCCCTCAATCTTCAAGGATGCTAGGGAGTTTGTGAGCCAATGCAATGAATGTCAAAGAACAGGGGGTTTGTCAAAGAAAAATGAGATGCCTCAAAAGTTCATTTTGGAAGTGGAACTCTTTGATTTGTGGGGAATAGATTTCATGGGACCTTTTCCTCCATCTTACACGTTCAAATACATCCTGGTAGCAGTAGAGTATGTCTCCAAATGGGTAGAAGCAATAGCCACCACCACATGTGACACCAACGTGGTCTTGCAATTCCTCAAGAAGAACATCTTCACTAGATTTGGAGTGCCCAAGGGACTTATAAGTGATGGGGGAAGCCACTTTTGCAACAAGCAACTCAATTCCTTACTCCACAAGTATGGTGTTACACACAAAGTAGCTACCCCATATCACCCACAAACCAATGGACAAGCTGAACTTGCCAACAGAGAGCTAAAAAGGATCTTGGAGAAAACTGTGGGAACAACAAGAAAGGATTGGGTTAGGAAGCTGGATGATGCACTTTGGGCATATAGGATAGCCTTCAAGACACCCATAGGAAAATCTCCATTTCAATTGGTGTATGGAAAGGCATGCCACCTCCCTGTAGAGCTTGAACATAAGGCTTTCTGGGCACCAAACTTCTAAATCTAGATGCTCAAGCAGCAGGAGAGAAGAGGTTGCTACAACTCAATGAGCTTGAGGAGTTCAGATTGGAGGCATATGACAATGCCAAAATATACAAGGAGAGAGCAAAGAGATGGCATGATAAGAGGATCTCTCAAAGAACATTTGAACCAGGCCAAAAGGTGTTATTATTCAATTCAAGATTGAAGATCTTCCCTGGGAAGCTGAGGTCTAGATGGACTGGTCCATACACCATCACCAAAGTATCACCTCATGGCTATGTTGAATTGCTTGATGAAGCCTCAAAAAAACCTTCACAGTCAATGGACATAGGGTGAAGCACTATTTTGGTGGTCCTTGGAGCAAGGAAGAGAGTGTGCAACTCCTAACATGAGCAAAGAAGTTGCAATGTCAAGCTAAGGACAATAAACAAAGCGCTTCATGGGAGGCAACCCATGCACAGGGAGTCTTTTATTTTCATGTTTTAGTAACCAATAATGATCAAGTAGACTAGTACATGGTGTATGCAAGGCACTAAGTTTGGTGTGGCCAATCTTGAAGTAATGGCAAATGTGTGTTCTACAACACTTAGCCACAAACTAAATTTGGTGTCCATACATACACGAAAATGCTAGGCTATGAAAGTATTGTCATCTACTTTAGTTATATATATAGAAAAAAAAAAACGTGAAAATAGCATATAATGTAGGTAAAATACTAAGTTTGATGTGGCTACCTTTGAAATTAATTCCATAGAACACTTAGTCACAAACTAAGTTTGGTGTCTTTACTTACATTATTAATGCTAGAAAAATTAGATTAGGGAATCAATTCATAAATTTTTAATTTTAGCTTAGTTAATTTTGCATAGGAATATCATCATAAGCTTTTAGCTATTAATGTCACTTTAAGAATCTTAAGCTTTTGGCATTTTGTTGCAGGAAAGAAAGAAAGAAGTGATGGGGAATCTTGGAAGCATATAATGAAAGAAAGAAAGAAATGATGGGGAATCTTGGATGGAGGTCACGGATACACAAGGAAGGGAAGTCACATGAGTTGTGAACTTTATGCATGGAAAAACAAATCAACATGCCTTAAATGCCATGACCGAGCCTTAAATGCCTCCCCACCAACTTTCACTTTAAATACTTCAACCACACTCATCAAACCTCATTCTTCATCACTCATTCTTCTACCTCCATAATCTTACTTCACTAACCGAACTCATACTCAACCTCCAACCTACTCCATGTTTCACAAATTCTAACCTTGAACCTCATCTTTACCCAACAAAACTCCTCTTGAAGCATCACATCTCTCACATAACCGAAACACTCAATCTCCTTCACCATCATTTTCTAAGTCACCGTGCTTACTTCATATCTCTCATTCACAATCATTTTCCTTGTGCTTGAGGACAAGCATTCAACTAAGTTTGGTGTTGGGGAGATTCAACCTTGCAAGTGAATCTCAATGGCCTCATCATCAAGGGAGAGGAGAGAAGATGAATTTGATGAAAGAAGATTCAAATCCAAACACAATGAGCGGATCTTTAGTTGGATGTCAAGCAAAGATGTTGTTCCAGAGCTACCATTCAAGCTTAAAAAAGATGAATATCCTGAGATACAAAAAATAATCAGAAAAAGGGGATGGGAGCTTCTCTGTGACCAACCTCAAGAAGTGAGCATGCTTCTCATCCATGAGTTCTTCACTAATGTGATAAGAGAATATGATGATGAAGAACCATACATGAGCTATGTAAGAGGTGTGGATGTTGATTTTAGCCCGGACACCATCAATAGGGTGCTAAGGGTCAAGCACAAACAGTTCAAACGACCTAGCTATGAAGAAAGGGTTGAAAATGACCCAAGATATGTGGATGTGGTGAGTGACTTATGCAGAGTAGGCACGGATTGGGTATTGGATTCACATGGCCGACCACTCAAACTTCGGAGAGGTGATCTCATACCTCAAGCAAAAGGATGGCATGACATAGTGAGGAGGTCATTGATCTCTACTTCAAATAACTCTGAGGTAACGGTGAATAGAGCTATAATGATCCATTGCATAATGAAAGGAGGGGAAATCAATGTTGGAGACATTATAGCCAAGAACATCATTGAAATAGCTCAAAAGGTCAAACAGGACAGCTGGCTAGGATATCCTAGTACTATTCTGCGCCTATGTGAAGAAGCTGGAGTGCCTCTTGAAGAATTTGGAGAAACTGATTTGGTCTCCATTGGAAAGCCTCTCACCAAAGAAAGGTTGGAGTTCATCACCACAACCCAATTGGAAAGGCAACCTTTAGCAAGAAGGAAGAAAAGGAAGGAAGTAAGACAAGAGGAGGAGCCTCAAGAAATGGATGAATCTCACACCTTGAACATGAACCAACTCCAAGCCGCCTTGGAAGGAATTTCTGGGCAATATTCACAAATTCAAAGAAGCCAAGAGGAACAAGCACAACAACAAAGGGACCTTTGGCAATTGATGGACCAACAAAGAGGGGTTCAAGTTCAATGGATGAACCAACAAAATGAGTACCAAGCACACATGATGGAACTACAACAAGAACAATATGCCAAGATGCAGGAAGCCATCAACAATTCAACTATGGAACATGAAAAAGCCATGGAGAAAGTGATACAAGAACAAGCTCAACTAAGGATAGAGCAAGCTCAGCAAAGAGAACTTCTCCATAGGTTGGATGCTAGACATGAAACACTCTACAGAGATTTCAATGAAAACAGAATGTTCAAGGAAGCCAGGCACAAGGACAGACTTGACTATGACATATGCACCCAAGAAAAGCTTAGTTACCTCTGTTCCACACCCCCATTGATCAACCCACAAATCAAATGTTTTAATGAGGCTCGGAAGATATTTGAACAGCAAGAACTAGCAAGGGTGAGATTCAATCAACAGAGGCTACAGGAGACAATGATAAGCTCAGGAATTTGGCAAAAAGAAGATCCAAAGGGGAATGCAACGACACAACAACAAGGAGAAAGGAGGAGCAAAAAGAAAGAAGACCCAAAAGGCAAAGTAAAGCAAGGAGAATCAAGCAAAGGAAAAGGGACATGAAGACTAAAGGTGGTGAAGTTCCTATGTTTTTCCTTATGTTTTATTAAATAAAGAAGATGTATGTCTGAAATATGGTATACCTTCTAGGATGCATTTTCTTTTTGAAGCATTGTCTTTTATGTTGCCCATTCCATGCATCACCACTCACAGATTTGGAATGGTTGCTTGTCTTTAATACTTTTACTTGTCATTGGAATAAAAGATGTAGTTTGAGCAAGAACAGAGAGAAATCTAGCTTAAAAAGGATCATGTTGTCCCATAGGAAAAGTGCTAGTATATTTATTGTGAAAGAATCAAGGTTCAATGAACTCAAAAGAATGCTTGCTATACAAGACTAGTTTGGTTAAGGATCACAAAGACTTTAACAGTAAAAGCACAAATAACCTTGACAATAAAGAAAATAGAGTACAAAGAATGAAAGGCTAGGCATCAATGACAAAATTTGGATATGTGTCTGTGGTGATTGATGTTAAGAGATATACTTGGGCTAGTAAATCCGAGGGGTGCTTCATCACCCGGTAACTTGAGTTAACTAACTCGGGATTATCGATTGAAAACCCACAATCAAGAGTAGCTCTATAACAGAACATTTAGCAACCCAAAGAGGTGCTGGACACCACTATCCAAACAAAAATTTCAATGTTATATGCCTGTGACTGAATGTGTTAAGGAAAGAGGCTTGAGTGAGTAAATCTTTAAGAGTGTCTCAACACTTAACAACTTGAACCAACTGGTTTGGGATTGTTGATTGAAAGCTTATGCTAAAGAGCCGCCTTAAGACAAGATTTCGAGCTTAATTGAAAAAGAAAAAAAGGGGAAAAAGAAATAAGCAAAAAAAAAAAAAAAATTGGTTCAAGGATCATGTGCTAAGGTATGAAAGAAGTCTAGTGAAGTTAACCAATTTAGTAGTGAAGCAAGCATTTTAATTGAAAAAGTTGAATAGTTGTGTTCAATTACAATAAATTAATGACCACACAAGTGAGGATGACATGCTCAATGAGAAATTACTCTCTGGAAGAACATTCAAGTCTTACATCTTAAACTCTTGTGACAAAGTCCTTTATATTTTGCTTGAGGACAAGCAATACTTTAAGTTTGGTGTTGTGATGCAAGTGCATATTTGCTTTATTAGTTAGTTAGTTTAGTTAGTTTTAGCTTAAATTCACTCATTTTCTCTAAATAAACAAGTCCTTTTATGAGTTTTGTTTCCATGCATGATGATATCAAGGAACATGTTAATTCTAGCCAAATTCATGCAAATGATTTAAGGAATGCATATATGAATGAGTATGAATGAATCTCATGAAATTTATTGCTTGAATTGGTAAGACTTTGAAGCTATTTCCCTTGTTGATGATAGGTGATGAAACAAGGAAGCATGGAAGCAAGAATGATGCAAGCTGGGCAAGAAGTTGGCGTTGCCAACTTGGGATCCACGTTGCCAACTCCACAACACAAGGCAAGCTTGGCCCTGGAGGCAACCAAGGCAAGAAGTTGGCGTTGCCAACTTGGGATTGGCGTTGCCAACACCACAACACAAGGCAAACTTGGCCCTGGAAGCAAGGTTGGCGTTGCCAACTCTAGAACCAAGTTGCCAACGCCCACTCAAGCAAGGAACTTGGCCCTGGAAGCAAGGTTGGCGTTGCCAACTCTAGAACCAAGTTGCCAACGCCACACACAAGCCACAAGCAAGCAAGCTTGGCCCTGGAAGCAAGGTTGGCGTTGCCAACTCTAGAACCAAGTTGCCAACGCCACACACAAGCCACAAGCAAGCAAGCTTGGCCCTGGAGGCAACCAAGGAGCAAAGTTGGCGTTGCCAACTTGAAAACCACGTTGCCAACGCCACACACAAGACACAAGCAAGGAACTTGACCCTGGAGGAAGCAAAGTTGGCGTTGCCAACTTGAAGCTGGCGTTGCCAACGTCCACCCAAGCAATCTTAGAGAGCTAATTTGGAGCCTCGAGCACGTTGCCAGCCTAGAGATGAGGGGCATTTTTGAGGACAACGCAGGCTAACAACGCCAAACAATCAAGCTTGGCCCTGGAAGAGAAGGAGCTGGCGTTGCCAACTCAAGATGGGCGTTGCCAACGCCACACAACCAAGCAACAAATGGAGCCCTGGAAGAAAAGGAGCTGGCGTTGCCAACTCAAGAATGGCGTTGCCAACGCCACACAAGAATACTTGGCTAGGCACCAAGTCTTGGTGCCAACCAAGTTCCAAACGCCCACCTGCCGTGCCAACCAAGTTTCAAACGCCCACCTGCCGTGCCAACCAAGTTCCAAACGCCCAAATGCCGCACCACTCACGTTGCCAACGCTAGATGGGCGTTGCCAACGCCAACTTACCAAAACAAGGCAGCCTGAACATGTCCACTTCAATGGAAGATATCTTGAGCTACAGAGATCCAAATTGAGTACTTCCAGTTGAGTTGGAAAGCTAACATTCAGCGCTTTCCAACCATATATAATAGTCCATGGTGAAGCACAAGATTGGAGCCAAACCAGAGTCATCTTTAGGCCCTAAAAACAAGAACATGAAGTGAAATTCAAGAAAGCTAGAGATTGGCCTTGGGGTGTGGGTCGAGCACGTTGCCAACGTGCCACAAGGGGGGCGTGTTTTGCAACAACGCCAGCCCCATGTCCTTGCCTTAGGAGAGTGATGCACGGGCACGTTGCCAACTTGGGGTTGAGGGTGCGTTATTCACAACAACTTGGCAACAACTTGGCAGCTTGACCTTACCTTCTTTGAGGAACCATAACTTGAGCTAGGAAAGTCCAATTGAGGTGATTCCAGTGGCATTAGAAAATAGACATCAAGAGCTTTCCAATGATGTATGATAGTCCATATTGAAGCTGAAGGTTGACACTCAAATTCTGGGCTACATTTAGCATGAAAGTAAGGCCAAGAAGAGGAAAAGCAAGTTGTTGGCAACAACTTGGGCTAGCAACGCCCAAGTCTCATACTTCATGCCCAGGAAATTGTCCTGCACGTTGCCAACGTGCATTTGGCCTGGAGTTAGTGCCAATAACGCCCTCAATGGGCCAGAATTGGTGCCAACTTGCTCTACTTCCCCTATTCCTCACAAAGGCCAGAAACTTCATCAATTGAGCCAAGAATTCAACAAAGAGGAAGCCCATCTTGCTAACCCACTTGAAGATCTTTAGGACTAGTATAAATAGAGATTGAGTTTGTACTTTTAGGGGACTTTTACACTTTTACTCTACTTTTTACACTTAGTCATTTTTACACTTTTTAGCACTTGTATTTGAAAACTCTTTTGGTACTTCCGAGAGGAGACCCAGAGAGCTACTCTTGGTTCATCTTGGAACTTCTCTTCTTCATTTTCTTAATCTTCAAGCATTTACCTCTTCTTCTTCATCTTTCTTTGCAATTTAGTTTAACTTTGATTGATGGCAATTGTTGTTGAAATTGGAGCTATGATTCACTAAACCCCTTTCATTAGGGGGAGGAGCTCTGTTGGTTGGAATGAATTGGTGAACCCATCTTCTCTTTCTCAATTTTAGTGGTTGATCTAAAGAGGGAACTCTTGTTCTTCAAAGATTCAACCACCATCGAGAGAGGGGTTAATCTATATGAATTATGTGGTGAATTTGATGAATGAGCCACATAATTCAGTTTAGAGTTCATCCTCTCATGATTTCCTCAATCAACATACCTTGGTTAGTATGTGAGATGTAACTCTCCTTGGTTGAGATTTTGGAAATTGTGTGGCTGGATTAAAATTGATCTTCATCTCTTCTCATGAACAATTAGATCACGAGAGTGGCAATTGGCTATGTTGAGAGAGATTGAATCACCAAGAGATTGGGATTCAATCACCCATTTGCCATGGATCTATACCCATGATTGAGAAGGATTTGACTAACATCAATTCATGAAAACTAACATCTCTAATCCCTAATGATCCTCTCTATCATTAACTCTCATTTCTCTTGCTCTAGCTATTTGATTACCCAATTCCCAATCCCTTTCTACATTCTGTCTATTTACTACTCTTGTTATTTACATTCTGTTCATCTACTTCTTGCCATTTACTTTTATGCTCTTTAAATTTCTGCACCCTTTAATTTCTTGCCATTTACCTTTGATGTTATTTAAGTTTCTTGCAATTTAAGTTTCCGTCATTTACTTGCACTTCATTTCTTTATTCTAGTTCTTTACATTCTTTGCCATTTAAATTCTTGCAATTATGTTTAAAAATCAAAATGCTCATGAAATCAAAACTATGTTTGCTTGACTAAATCTACCATTTAACTAAAGTTGCTTAATCTACCAATCCTCGTGGGATCGACCTCACTCTTAGTGAGTCTTACTACTTGATACGACCCGGTATACTTGCCGGTTGTACGTGAAATTCTCATTTTTACGTATCAATAACCCTCTCTTGGTATCTTCTTGATTCAACCGGATTCAGTACTCTAAGTAGCTCCTTATCACCGTTATTGCACTCTCTAAGTCCTTAACTCTACGATCTCTCTTTTCGGCATTAGGCATATAAATCTCTTCTTAGTTCCCTTTTGTTTACCATGTTGTAAACTGGCAATGGATTTAGTCTGACCCTTCCAACTACATTCTCACTCTCCAACTTAGAACTTTAACTCATCTAACATTTTCTCCTTTGGAAATAGCATCCAAGAATCCCTTAGAAACTTCTTGCTTAAGGCGTTTGCTATGATCTCACAATGTCATTTCGGCGCACATCTTAAGTTTTCCAATAATGCCTCGTAATAATTTCCCAAATGGTTCATTAGATTCAAGTGATACAAGTATTGGCATAAGGATAAATCTTCTTTCCATGACTCGAAGGCTTTCATCGCATCTTGGTATTTTATTCACACGGTGCACCTCATTGCATCTATCTAGTCACGAGCGATACGATAGGCAAGGATTAAGGTTTTGAATTCCTTCATAATGTTACTAGTTTACTTTCATGTTCCAAAGTCTTGCTCTAAAGGATTGACACTCAAATAATTGCATCTAAAAGTTGTGTGTGACGCAAAATCCAATACGAGTTTATTTTTTAAACAAAAGTTATGTTCAAAGGGATGAACGAGTAGCGCGAACGGTGTTCACAAGAATTCAAAAGAAAGTCTTGCATACAGTTAACCGGAGTTGTACAGAACTAATGGGATGCACAAGAAGAGAAACCTAGTTGCATTTCAGGAAAGAAGTTCGAATCAAAGCTTAAATAGAAAGAATAAGGCATATTGGATTGAATAGGTTCTAGTTGGCTTGAAAGGAATGCGAGTTTCCACAAGAGAGCAACTTCACGCACCGCAGGTCACCATGATTCAAAAGTTATGTGATTATATTAGGATGAGTTCAAGCTAAATTCAAAAGAGACAAGCTTTGTACGAGTAAGGAACAAGATCGGAAGAACAATGAGTTGGGCTTTTACAGGAGAAGGTTCAAGATAGAACTTTCAATGCAAGCTATAAGAGAAAGGTTAGATTAAGTCGTGAAGATTAGCTAGCACGCTCTCGCAAAGAAACACTTAGTTGGACAATCCTCTCTTCGAGTACTCTCTTTAACTCGGTCCTGAACTCTACTGATTCTAAAATGTCTTTACTTGTGGTGCAATCAACACTGATCCAATTTTTGACACAACGTCTATGACCAACTTATGCTCTCTCTAAGGTGGAAATTTTGGTACATCTTTAAGAACGGTCTTGGAAACTCTTTCGTATAGGAATTCAGTCTCACCTATACTTGTCTCTCGATCAATTAACAACTAAAGATTGAACTCGCTCTATTCCTTTTCCTCGAAATCTTAACATCGCTGGATTTTAAACGGTAACTCCGCATAGCTCTCAACGGTTCCAATTCCTTAGGTATAATTCACCCGGCTTCCATTCATCATTCTGATTCTTATCTTCTAAGAACCTAGCCACTCGTCTAAATTAGCTAAGTATCACTCCATCTCAACAGCTAGTAGTCTTCGACTAACCATCAGCTCGGACTCCATGATCATCAAAACTTGTCATGCTTTACAAATGGATCATACATACATTAATGATACGCAAGGTAGTTAAAAACTCAACTGCTAGCTTATGGTTACCTCGGGTCTGAAGATCAGATTCGACTGCATCCCGGCGTTTCTTGTGTGGACAATCTCGAGCTATATGCCCCGGCTTCCTGCACTTGCAATATACGCCTAGTCCGGCTCTATACGGCTCATTTGGAGTAGTCTCTCTATAGCCTTCCTATAATATTGTTGACTTCACGGAGTAACGTTCTATGAATTGACTTTTCATAACCAATTTAGGAAAATTCATTAACCCCTGCGGGCTCACGCAGTTGAAGATGTATCTTCTAAGCCCTTTCTCATACTGAACACATTTCCACGCCTCATAGTCGGCTGGATTTCCTTGACAAACTCTTGAGAGATGACACATGTTGTCAAATTCACGGGTATAGTCAGTAATAGACACATTTTCTTACTTCAGTTGCATTAACTCCAATTCTTTTGCAATGCAAATTGCATGTAAGAAATATTTCCCGTAAAATTCCATCTTGAATCTACTCCAAGGGATATCTGTTAACTCCATCTGCAATGTGTGATATAACTCCTGTCACCATTCCTCAGCATCACCCTCCAACATGTAAGTCACTATTTTCACCGACTATACTTTCGGTATGTGCTGAGTGTATAAGAATCTCTCCACATCTCGAAACCAACGATCAGCCTCTAACGCATTGGCATTTCTGTTAAACTGGGGTGGACCACTCTTGAGGAAATCAGTAAGGGTCATGGACCTATAGTATTGATCTATGTTGCTCGTACCAGCACCCGAGCTTCCATCTCGGAGTCCTCGCATTGGTTCGGTCCTAGGATTTTCCTAGTTACCTCGCTTGGATCCGTGAGTCGACATTTGGTCCCTGTTTATACCAAACAATTAATATTAAGGTGATCAATCTCAATATCTCAAGTTTAGTGCTTAAGAGAGTCCCAAATGCAAGCTCACGAACATGTATGCTACACATATCAGTTAGATATCCTAATAGCACATAGACACATACACAGAGAATGCACAATAGCATATTCAGTCCATCCTTAGGCTCTATAGGAACGAACTACTCTGATACCATAATGTAACACCCTACTATACTTAATCTTATGCTTAAGTCATAAGACTGAGATAGTATGGTATTACAACTTCTAAAAGTAATATATATATATATATATATATATATATATATATATATATAATAATAATAATAAGGAAAAGGATACTCAACTAGGAGCCTTGAAAAACGGGTAAGACAAATTCGCAAAATAAAAAGCGCAATGCTCGAGGAATCGAATTACTTGCGTACTAAGAGATCTAACAGGAAAAAGATTCAAGTAAACAAAAGAGTAAAGAAAATCCAAGGAAACAGTATAACTAGCCCCTGATTCAGCCTGCGAAGCTAAGGCTGGCCGGAGGATATATATATATATATATATATATATATATATATATATATATATATATATATATATATGAACATACATAGGTATTCCCAAAATATGCCAAAATACCAAAATAAATTCCTATCTCTCCCTCAACCTCAAAGAAGAGCAACATACACATGTTACTTGGGGAGTAAACTACACACATGTATAAACAAATACAAACAGAAACTCAAAAGACATCCAGGAACTACTTCGCATCAAGATCCAGATGCCTAGCGAAGAGCCTCACGGCCTGCATCTAAAAAACAACAACAGAGTATGGAATAAGAACCGGAGGTTCTCAGCATGGTAAAAGTGCCACGCGTATAATAAATAAGGTCCTGAGAATGCCAAAGGCAATCCTAGAACTCCATTATTCAATTATCCAACTTAATTACTAAACAGAAGCCATAAACAGGGGTAGGTATTCTAAATCTACCTAACTTACTCAATTTCAATCATAATCTAACACCAAACTATTTCTCCATTTCTTCCATCCCTCCATCATCCATAATGTAAAAAAAAAAGCAACCAAACAAGTTCACGCACAAGTAATGGGCAGATAGTACAAGTAGCAAGTATAACAGGTAGCAGGTGATATATATCAATTAGGCAAACCCAGGAAATGCATAACAATCAAAACAAACAAATGCATATGATGAATGTCTATCCTACTGGCCATGAGCTCACGTGTCGGTTACTTTGCAAGAACCCGACACATCTGGTAGCTAATCCAGACATTGGTCTCTAGGTTACGCATCTCTAGGAGGATCATAAATGAAGGAGAATACCTTTCCACCTTCTCCTGGAGGTTTCATAAAGGAGAGTGCCTTTCCACATCGAAGGAGTGTGTCTTTCCACCTTGCAACCATAGAAAAATGTGGGGAAATAATATGAAGAAGAGTGCCTTTCCACCTTCCCCACACCTGCATCACGCTAAGAGAGGGAACTTCCGTCCTCAACTTGCCATATCGACCATTTCAGCCACACACAGTCATCCCCAAATCTCATCATTTATCATCATCATTTCCTTACATTCGTTCTTTATAGCCATAGCAACATGTATTCATTTAGCTTTCACATCATTCCTTTATAACTCATCATGTTTACCCTTTTCGGGTCCTGACCAAACCATTTATCAAACTCTTCTCAACCTTTTTAATATCAAATAATCTTAAAATCAACCCAACTCTAACATTAAATCAATCACATAACATGAAGATTAATCTTTGACTTCTCGGACCCATGACTTTCACTAAGACATCCTCGATACTCTATTTTCTTTTCTGTTTTTAATATAACAAATAAATTCAGAATCAGGAAAACTTTATGTCCAGACGTTCATCTCGGAATAAGCTTTCTAACAAATTAAAAATCACAATTTTCTGATTTAACTAGCGTTAGAAACAGAGGAGAAACGCTGACTGCTCTACAGTGCTTAGAAACCAGAAAACAGCAGCAGCATATGATATCTAAAATTCCATATAAAGTTCAAATTAAATCCAATCGCCTTAAAAATAAATATGGTTCAATTTAACTTATCGAGGTTTCATTTCCAATTAATTTGATGTCAAAATCATTTTTAATGAAGGAGTTATGTAACTTGGAAGTTAGTAACTTTTTGCAGAATTCTATTTTAAAAGCCAATGAACATGTCCTCTTCCAAGTCCCATAACTCACTCATTAAAACATGGACAACCCTGAAATTTAAATCACAACTGCTAACCATAATTAGTTTTCACCTTCAATTGGTTGTATCTGAATATCCATCCATAATCAGAAGTTATAAACTCTCAAGGTTGCTGATATAAGAAAATAGAATCTGGCTTTTATTGTATAATGCGTCGTATTTCAAAAATTCATATCTTTAAAACCACAAGTCCAACCATTCTAAAATTTTACGACGTTAAAATAATAGAACTAAAGCTTTAGGTAAAATTGATTTCATTTCAAAATTCATTTTGAAACATTTGCAGCAAAACAAACAAGTTACTGCTGCTAAAAATTATGCAGTAAAAATCAGATTCCATGACTACAATTTGAAAATTCACCATAAATCATATATTTAACAAAATGATCCCAAATTCTCCAGTTCAATTCTAAATATTCTAAGGTTTAACCAAGACTTGGTTCCATGCAATTTCGATCATCACAAAATTAGTTACAGCATATGCAAACCACCACAACACAACTCTACATCCTTATTAACAAACACCAACCATAATCCATCATAAATAAATACAAGAGCATAACATTAATAACTTCCACAACTCATAATTCCAATATATATTCACCAACAAATATTTTCCCACAACATTACAAGGCTAATCATTAAATACAACAAACAATTCAACTTATCCTATGGTTCCTCTAACTTAAGTTTTCACAATACCGTAAATATTAAACGTGCAAAAATTAAACCATACCTTGGCCAACCACTTAGTTTCACCCAAGGCAGCCTCACAACACAAATCACAGCCCCTCCAAGCTCAATCAAAACAGCCCCAAAGCAAGCCTTGACCACCAAAAAGCCTCCAAGTATTCCCAATTCAATTCCAATGCATATATACCTTACATGTTCCAATTTCAATTTTTCCATTATAAATACAAGATTGAGCTAGATTTAGGGTGTTCTTACCATACCCATATGCTCAATAGCTTGATCTCACAAGTTCTGGAAGCTAACTTGAACCTAGAACACAAAAATTGGATAAGATTCACTATAGCTTTTCAATTTCACCAAACAAAGAGAGGTAGAGATTCTGAACTAAATATGAGGCTTACCAGTGAAATTGTTTGGATAGAAAGGTAGAACTCGACGCGTTGAGCGCGTAACCGCGAATGGTGCGGCGATTGGAGCCCGGACGGAGGAGTTATGGTAGTGAGAAGGAAAGGTGAGGGTTAGGGAGGCTCCTTCTCTTCCCAATCTGTTTGCAACGATGGTGAAGAATGAAGAAGAAAAAGCTGCTGCTTCTTTTTAATTATGGGTCCGATTTGGGCCCCGATTCAACCAGTTCGGTCCTTTCGGTCCGATTTTTGGGCCAATTTTTTGAAATTGGTATCAAAATTCTCGTTTCGACGAGTTCTATCCTATTTTGGTATTAGTTTTGCATTTTTAGCTTTTCTAATGAAAATTTAATTTATTAACAAATTATTTATCAATTTTAGCGGAGTTTACAACTTGCACGGCAGCAGCCGATAATAGTATCGTAACAACTCCCAACGTGACACCATAGCAATGCTGCTAGGAAGAGTGGCACGAAATTAGCAAGACAACAACTGCTGTGGCAGCATTCCTATACTCGTGAATGGGAGAGACGGAGGCACCACGAGAAAGTGACGAAAATGATCAGGTGTGGCTGTGCTGCGTTTGCACAAACTACGGGGAGAAGAGACAACAATATTCTGCTGCATCTGAACAGGATAAGGGGAAACGGCGGCATCTAGACAGCTGTCTCTGGCGACAAAATCAAGTTGTAGTGGTAAATTGAAGATGAAAGGTGTATAGTAAATGACAAATGTAGAGCGATAAAATAACTGTATGAGTGACAATAAAATTACTAAAATCTTTACTTTTAAAATTTCAAATTTTAATATTAATTAATTAATTAAAAATCTAAATTAATTTATTTTTTTTATCCGTTGTTCGTGTCGATTACAATATACATTATTCTTCTATACTTTTTTATATACAAAATACATCCCGTAAAGTATATAAAATTCTACTTGTTAGATATATATATATATACAAAGCTGGTTTATTTTCCTTTTTCCCTGAGAATATGGAAAAAGTGGTAATGTATCGATATTATGTAATATACTCAGGTAGTTGGGTTATTTTAATTTTCTTCTTAGTCACATTATTCTAAAAATACTATATAATTTTATTGAATTAAAAAAATTAACAAAAATAATGGATGATAAAAGAATCAAAGAAAATATTTTACCAAACTAAAACCAATGATAATTATCCTCCTTTATTTTCAATTTAATTTTAAAATTTATAATTTACAATCAACACTATTCACTTTGAATTAAGAGATCGAAAATGTAGATTGATATATATCCACTAATAAGAAAGAAAAGTTGCATCACTTATCTCGTTCTTCCAATAAACAACACATTGCGGCTAATATTTTTTATATTGATTAAATATATGTGTAATATATTGATATTGAAAGATTAAATATTTTTTTTATATGGTGTTTTACTTAAATTGGACGGTCCGATTTGTTTGAAAAAAAGTAAACTATAAATCGGAGGATTCGATTTGTTTGGAGAAAAAAATAAACTACAAATCAAAGAGTCTGATTTGTATTTTTTATTTTTTTATTTTTTAAAATAAAAATCGGATAGTCCGATTTTAAGGACAATTTACTTATTTAAATTGTTTCACTCTCAATATTACGTAAATACATTGTTTCAAAAACGGATACGTAAATACATTGATTCACATATCTATATAAACTGCTACTGGCAGTAGCGGTTTACAAGAGAACAGAAACCGCTAGTACCAGCCGCGGTTTACAAGCAAAGGTTGCAGAATAGAAACCGCTATCACCTGCCGCGGTTTACATTTGAAAGTGATTGGTCATAAACCGCTGCTGGCGGTGTCTGTGTGTAAACCGCTAGAGCCTATAGCGGTTTATGTGGAGGATGGTTGCCTATATAAACTGTGGAGCCAGCCGCGGATTATTCATTTTGAGGTTTTGTAAGGTTGGTTAGAGAGCGGAAGTTCTAGAGAGAGGTCAGAGCAAGTTGAGAGCGGGTCCGAGGTATTTGAGCTGCGACCTCCGGCGGGATATCATGGCAGACAGAAGGAGCTTATACCGACTGAACGGTGTTGCGCATGTTGCCGGTTCCATTGGTGACGAGGTTAGTTAATAATTTAGATATTTTTTTAGACTTAGGATTTTTTTAGTTAGAAAAATGGTATGTAAGGTAGAATATACAGAGTTTATAGATTAGTACCTCTAGTTTGAAATTAGGCTTCGCATGTTAGCATGTTAGTTTAATCGGTTTGGGTTGTTGTTTTGAATTTTGTTGTTAAAGTTTTATAATACTTTTATAATTGTGGCTATTATTTAATCAATTTAGTGTGTTGTCATTTTTACTATTGTAATAAGTATGTATAATTTGAACATCGCTGGTTTATTGACGACTTAGTTATAGGATTTAGGGATTAATTTATTTACCGATTCAAAATTTGATGATGGTTTAAGATATTTGTTATTGTTAGATAGGGAATTTTCTTATGGATAGGAGAATTTAATTGTATCCTGCATTTCTTTCATGTTCTGTGCAGCCCACTAGGTGTATATACAGTGTGAGACGGCAACAGAATATGCCCATACATGAAAGGATCATCCCGTATTTAGAGAGGGCTAGATTGTACCATTTGGCCAGGCTAAACAGCCAATGATTCTGGTTGGATGAGCCATTGGTTAGTGCGTTCGTTGAGAGGTGGTGTCCTAAGACGCACACGTTCCACATGCCTTTCGGAGAGTGCACAGTGACATTGCAAGATATGGCTTTTCAGCTTGGGTTGCCTGTCGATGGGGAGGCTGTGAGTGGTTGCCTTGGTGAGTTTGAGACATACATGGAGGGTGGCCGACCAGCTTGGGAGTAGTTTCAGGACCTATTCGGTGAGCTGCCACCACCGAATAAGGTCAAGCAGATGACGGTCCACTTTACATGGTTCCACGAGAGATTTAGTGTGCTACCACCAGATGTGAATGAGGAGACAGTCCGCATCTACGCACGTGCCTACATCATGATGCATTTATCTACTCAATTATTTGGGGACAAGAGTGCGAACCAGGTACATATACGGCGGTTGCCATTTGTGGCGAACCTTGATGACATGGGGAGGTATAGCTGGGGTTCGGCTGCTTTGGCTTGGTTGTACCGATGTATGTGTCGGGTAGCGAATAGAAATGTGACTAACCTTGCGGGTCCCCTCCAGTTGCTACAGAGTTGGATATTCTAGCGTTTTCCCTCGTTGAGGCCATCCGGGTTTGAAGTTTTCTCTTTTCCGCTGGCATCCAGGTATGGGTTATGTTTTTTGAAAGCTTCAAAAATTTCTATTGTGTTTTTTAAGTTTGTGTCTCATCTGCTTTACAATTAGGTTGTCTGCTTACTTACCTCCGAACGATGACAAGGAACAGGAGGGTCCTAAGTTATCAGCTTGCATTGGATCGCTTGACCGCTCGTGATGTAAGTATTACACTTGTTATGGTTTCGTTTGTGGTTGCCTTTCGAGTCGTGACTACATATATACTTGTTATGGTAATGTCTGATGTATTTTGAATTTTCAGATTGTATGGGAGCCCTACTCCGTGCTTGATGTACTTGCTGTGGTCCATCTAGAGATACTTAAATAGGAGCATAGTCGCATATGGCGAGCAGTCACTACTTTGATATACTTTGCGGTCATCGAGTGGCATCAGGTTGATAGGGTTGTCCCACAGCTGGGTGGAGTTCAGCATATCCCCGAGGATGCTTTGAACATAGACTGGCTGCATGCTAAGGACGGGAGGAGAGGAGATAGGTGGTTCCCCCATTACTATCAGGCCTGGCATTTACACTGGGGGAACAGAATTGATGCAGTCATTGCCATTGAGCGAGTGGCAGATCCGGGTCCATCCGCTGATTACTTAGATTGGTAGTACCGCGAGGCTCATAGGTTCCTTAGCCCAGGGGCAGCATTCGCGGATCCCAAGGGCACTGAGATACCTCAAGAGGCATTAAAGAGAGGTTCGTCACAGGTCCCATGCAGATCACAGCTACCTGATATGCCAGACAACCGTCGTGTTGATAGACGCCGTCGTGTTGGTACCCGGGACACCGGTCGAGAGTGGCGATGGATATATGATATGCTGCACGAGGATTATGCAGGCGGGCAGGCTGCTGATGGGGGCGGTAACCATGTTCGTCGGTCTAGTGCTAGACGTCGGGGCACCGAGGGTGCTACCCAATTCGGTGGTGGAGTTAGTGGAACCACAGGGACTAAGACTGCAGGCAATACATGAACTCAGTCTGTTACGCCTACGATGACTATGGATGTAGATTATCAGATGGGTAGTGCACAGTTTTATGCAGACTTCGCTGCGGTGTTTAGGGATGATGCCGGCCCGCCCATGTGCAGGTTGATGCCCCGCCTTACCAGCCGCAAGTACCATATGTGTAGTTCGATACCGTAGCTTACCAGCCACATATGACAGAAATGCAGTCCCAGACACCTGACTATTAGGGACAGTATGCGGTGGATCTTAACGAGCCTGCAGGTAGCCCTTTGGATACTTGGTTCACCATGGGAGGCACCCCTCAATCTGCGTTTGGGTTAGACCCTCCGGTTGATGATGCTGTTCAGAAGGCTGGCCGACCGACTAGAGTCAGGCGTCCCACGCGATGCATTCCGGAATGATTGCGATGATTAGACTGTTGTGTTGTATTTTTTTTTGTTTATGTGATTTATGAACTCGTTAAGGACTTTATGTTTAATTATTATGGTTGATTGTTATTTTGGCATATCATTTACTACTATACTATTATTGATCGCTTATATAATGGAACTAAACCATGATAAATCTACAAAAGTGATAAAAAACTAATTGAGTTAAGATTAACTAATAAATTGATCATAACTAAAACTCATTGCTGATACAAACGGATACATTTGTAGGAATAAACACTAAACAGATAATTGACAACATGACACGTAAACAATTACAAAGTATATAAACCAATAGATATGTCTAGATGCCACTAGTAGAACCTCGCTGAGGGCAACCCCTTCGGGTGTGACCGGGCTGCCTGCACAGGCCACACCGCTTTGGTCGATTGGTGTCAGCTTCGTCCATGTTGTTGCGGATGCGGGTGGACCGTGGTCGTCTTTCTCTTGCCCGTCTCATGTTCGGGTCGGGGATCACAGTCGGACCGTCATAGGGGGGCCAAAGCCCCTCTGGAATACAAGGTGCAAAAGACATCTGATACACCTTAAATACCTCAGACATGATGTACACTTCATCAACATAAGTTGCCCAATCTAGCCATGACTGCGCACAGCATGCGATGGCATGGCAACACGGGTAGTGTAGCGCCTGGAAGTATCCACAGTCACAAGTACGATCCCTTAAGGAAACCCGGTAGCTACCCAACGAGAATCTGCCTGTGGGGATTGTCTCAGCCACTGTATAATCAAGTTGATGCCTATCGAACACAGTCACAGTGAAGCACCTCGAATCCTTCAAGTTCCGCTCAATGGCCTTAACAAGTGCCTGCAAATACCGGTGACCGGACCCTAACTGTGCCTCTGTCGTCTGTCCCCGGACAACAAACAACTCAGCAAGCCGAAGATAGGTGGACTTAACCAAGGACGTCACTGGTAGATTTCTTATGCCCTTCAAAATAGAGTTCACACACTCAGAAATGTTGGTCATCATGTGACCATATCGTCTCCCCCTATCCTTGTGCTGTGTCCACATCTCATACTCCATCATGTTTGCCCAATCACACATGGCCGAGTTTTCTGACCTTATTATATCAAACCAATAGTCAAATTCTGCTTCCGTCTTCGCATAAGCGGCGTTTACCAACCACCTCCTCGCATCCTGCCCCTTGAAGGTGAGGGCGAAATTTGCAGCAACATGCCGAATACAAAATGCCCTATAAGCATGGGGAGGTCACCAACCACTACCTGGGGACTCCAGCGCAGCCTTGATGCCGTTGTGTCTATCAGAGATCACGAGAATACCTTCCTGTGGAGTAACATGTCTTCTAAGATTGGACAGAAAGAATGACCAAGACTCTGCATTTTCTCCCTCCACTAGTGCAAACGCAACAGGAAAAATATTCAAATTCCCATCCTGAGCAATCGCCAACAACAAGGTCCCTCCATACTTGCCATACAGGTGTGTCCCGTCGATACTGACAAGTGGCTTACAGTAGCGGAATGCCTCAATACATGGAGGGAATGTCCAAAACATGCGATGAAAATAGACTCTATCTTCATCAACCTGGTCACCCACTCTAACCGGGGAGGTCTTTAGCAGAGCAACGAAACCGTCCATGGTGAATATGACCCCAAGGATCCAGCGGGGCAGATCCGCATATGACTCTTCCCAATCGCCGTAGATCTGTGCTACCACCTTCTGCTTCGCCAACCACACCTTCCGATAACTAGGCTTGAAACCATATGTTGCCTCTGTTGCCTCTTGCAACACCTTAATCGACACCGACGCATCAGCTCTAACCAATGGAAAGATTCTCGCACAGATGACATGATAATCAAGCTGCTTGTGGTCGCTCGATATCGATGTGGCCATACACGTGTGTGGTCCGTTGTACCTCCTAACTTCCCATGTGCTCTTCCTTTTCCGCATGACTATCCGAATCAACCACGTGCACCCGTTACCGAACTCCTTGCATCTCCCTTGGTATTTTAGATTGTCTGACTCCATAACCCTATACTCAACTCCACGCCGAATGCTGTAATCTTTTACGCTCAGCACGGCTTCCTCCTTACTCTGGAACGATTAGCCAATCTGAAATTCAGTCAAACCTGTCCCATCATGCATACCCTGCCCATCGAATGTTGCCTCTACATTCTGGTGTTGGCCGATGGCTTCCAAGTTCAAAGACGACAGGTGCGGAGGGTACTCTTGTGTTCCAGAACCGGAACCTCCATGGGTTGTACGTGTACCTCTTGGTATATCATCATCACTGTCCCCACCAATATCGACCGGCTCCTCATCGGAATCATCATCACACAACGCATTCTCACCTCGATACGGTCCGGCCTCAAATTCAACCTCCGGCACACAATGAGGCACACTTGCATGAACAGCCCCAGCACGTTCGGGCTCAGGAATTAGAACTGCCGCTGCTACCACAGGCATTGATGTCGAGGCACTACCGACTGCTGTCGATTGAGGATCCGGTGCCGATGCCCCGGAGCTATCCACACGATCTTCCAACTTCACAAACAGCTCAAGTATCCTCACCTCCAGAAAACTATGCCTGCAGTGAAACAAGACCTGCAGGTCTTCATCCGACCCTATCACAAAGGTCTCATATCTCACACCAGTTGACATACGGTAATAGGAATCTTGTAAAACAACTTTTTTACCAACTTTGTCCCACAGGTACCGAGCTTTCGTAGTATGCTGAGCTTAATCTCTGCCAATGTACTTGAAAATCGGATAAAAATACTAACCGGTTCTCTATCTGTGAATTTCACACCATGCCTTTTGCTCTTTTGAATTTTTCCAGAGCAATGGACCAGAGCCACAAAACTATCCTCCCCATCCATTTGTGAATAACACTCTACCTCTCCACATTTGGCCCCTCTATGGTTTATATAGGGAGCCCATTGACACATACTAAACGTAAACCACTATAGGCACCAGCGGTTTACGCACACACACCAACCTACATAAACCGCTGCTGACAGCAGCGGTTTATGACCAACCCAGCATACATGTAAACTGCGGCTGGTACTAGTGGTTTCTGTTCTCTTGTAAATCGCTACTGCCAGTAGCGATTTATATAGATATGTGAATCAATGTATTTACGTAATATTGAGAGTGAAACAATTTAAATAAGTAAATTGTCCCGATTTTAACATTAAAAATTTTTTATTTTCAAAAACACAAATCGAACTGTCTAATTTATGGTTGTTGATTTAAAAAATGAAACAAATCGAAGACACCAATTTATTCAAACCATAACAAAATAAAACTCATCTCTTCTCGCATCATTATAAGATACACTCTTCTCTCTCACACACACAAAAAATAATAAGCGACACATTGCGGCTACTTTTTCATAGATAATTCTATGTATTTCTTTCATTGTCGTCTCATATGGTGCTTCAACCTCAATTTTAGTTGTACTTGTGCACCTGTACGAAGAGTCGAAGACCAAAAAAGAAACACTAAGCGCACGCTATTACAAGAAATGATTAATAAACTCAATGAAGTTTCTTCAACATCATGTGATCATCATCAAATACCATCGATAAAATATTATTTTAGTCTTCTAATATTTGAGTTGAATTTTAATTTAACCTCTAAGATTTTAAATATTTTATTTCAGTCTTAAATTTTTAAACGTTCTATTTTAGTTTCAAAAAAAATTTTAAATGAGTTTAATATTGTTCTACCATTAAATTTGACACAAATAATTCACATATTAAAGAATCAATAACATTTAATTTTAGTATGTAAGTAAAACTAATATACCAATAATTATTAATATAAAAATTTTTACTTTAATTTTAAAATACGTTGACGATTGATTATTGTTAGAATATGGAGAGCGAGTTTTGTATAAAAAAAATTGAGAAAAAGAAATATTATAAGAATGTTTGATTGTGTTTTTTAACACATAAAAAAATATATAACTTAACTAATAATGTTATTAACGTTTATAGTACTTATTTTGTTAACTATTAATATCAAATTTAGTGGTAAGATAATATTAAATTTGTTTAAAATTTTCTAAAACAAAAATAAAATGTTTAAAACGTTAAGAATCAAACTAAAATTTGAACTTCAGTACCAAAATAGTATTTTATTCCATATTATTATTTGTCTTCTAGAATGGTTTGAAGCAGTCAAATTCAAAGATCATTGTTGTTAAGTGGGAAGCTTTGATATTTGCTTTGATTTGATTTTATTGGAACCTTCACTTAGTGCGAAAATTACTTTATTATAGATTTTATATTGGTTTTCCCTTCATTAATTATCCAATTGTTTCAGTAAATTATATTCTACCGATTTGTCAATTTTATTACGAAAGTTAACTACTTCAATTCAATTGGAATAAGTTCAAAAGATATTAAGTTTCATAAAAATTATTTATTTGTAAGTCTCTTTAAAGCCCAGACACCAGAAAATTAGTATTTATAATTTATTAAAGGGCAAAAATGCCAATTTAATTAATCCCAGACTATTGAAAATACATTGGCCCACCTCCACTTTTGATCGAACTATACTTCTTGAATATAAATCTAGATATCTGAGTACAAATGGTAGTAATTATTTATCCAAAAACAAAACGTAAGTTGTTTTAGGCGTAGAAGCACATAAATAATAGTTTAGCGAACAAGAGTTAATAGATAGCTAGTGTAAGCTAATCTTTTATTATTTTATATTAATATATATTCTTTTGATGTGTTAGTAAAAATTTTATTAATAGACTTTTTGTTATGTAAGTTTCTATATTGTTATGTACTAATCTTTGACTCAGCTTAATTTTTTGAGATTTTTTTATTTGAAAAATTAGTTAGGTAAAAAATAAAAAAAATAACTAATTTTTTAAAAGAAAAATGTGCACTGCACGCGATAATTTTACTTTTTATTTTTTCATCTAAAAAGATCGATCGTTATTTTTATTAAAAAATATTATTTACCATAACATGACCTTTAAAAAAGAGTTAGAGACAAAGACAAAGAGATAGTGTGACTTGTGACGAAGTGGAAATAGAGGTGATCGTGGGTGCGACAGTAGTATGGTGAAGAAAGGTGATAGTAAGGTTGAGGAGGAGATGACATTGCTGTTGATGAAAGAAATGGTGTACTAATTGCTGAAGAAGAGAAAGGAGGGAGGAGAGAGAACGTTAGATGATGAAGATAGTTATAACAGGGATAATTAGCAAAAAAATATTTTGATCAACTTCGATTATCAAAAAATTTTATAAAAGCATAAAATTAAATTTTATTTTAACGAAGACATGGAGACTCGAATCCGTAATCTCTTAAGTGAGTATGGAGAGACTATACCATTTAAGTTATAACTAATTGGCAAATTAAATTTTATTTTAAACTATAGAAATTGGTGAAAGAGAGGCTTGATGAGTCCATATTTTACGATATATTTTGGTTCGATATGAGTGAATTTCATCACATAAACTCACATTTATTCACTTAAATAGCATGCTTTTGAGATTTCTTCTTAAATTGTATTGGAAAAGTGAAAATATGCTCTTTTGTGTTTAATTTAGTCAATTTTTTCACTTTAATTCTATTTGGTGTCTTAATGTATTTGTTAAGTGATTTTAGATTTCTAAGATAAGTATGGGTTGAAGAACTGAGGAAAAGATCATGCAAAAGGGAAGAATTCAAGAAATGAAAGATTTGGAAAGCTGTCAATCCTGACCTCTCTGTACTAAATTGGTCATAACTTGAGCTATAGAGGTCCAAATGAGGCGGTTTCAGCAACATTAGAAAGCTACCGTCCGGGGCTTCAAAATGATATGCAATTTGCTATAGTGGACATAAGTTTAAGCGTGCGTATGCACAGGTACTTGTGCGTACGTACAAGTCAGGATTTAGCATGTGTTCGGACGCATAGGTCCCTGCACGTGGCCCCATTAATGGCAAATCGTTGGGGGTGAATTCTGGGCCCCAAAAACCCAATCCAACTTATTTTTTGAAGCTATTTAAGGCCAAATTAAAGAAGGATGAAGGTGGGAGGACAATTAGGTTTAGCTTTTATGATGTTTTCTCTTAGTTTCTAGAGAGAGAAACTCCCCCCTCTCTCTAGAATTAGGGTTTATTAGTTTAATTTCTCTTTAATTTCTGTCTTTAATTCTTGTTTTAGTGTAATTTCCTCTATGTTTTCATGTTCCTTCATCTTGTTCTTCTTCATTTCTCTTGTTATTTCCTTTATTTTGTCATTTTTTATGTTTATGCACACTTTTGTTATTTTAATTTCAATTAATGCAAATTTATGTTTTCATGTCATTTATTGCTTTCTCTAGTTGTCATTGTTATTTTCTTGTTTTGGTAGCATTAGAATTTATTTTATTACAATTTAATATTATTTTATTTTCATGCACACCAAGTGTTTGATAAAATGCTTGGCTTAGTTTTTATTTAGTTTTTCTTCACTCTTGGCTTGAAATTGTTTACTTTGGTGATCCTTGAGTCATTGATGTCCATTCTTGTTTGATACATTAGAGTAGTTAGTTGATTTGGTCTCCCTTGACATTATGTGACCCATTAGTGTTGACATAGGACTTAGGGATTGAAATCAACTATGCCTATTTGACTTATCTTCGATGTAAGGTTCACTAAGTAGGATTAACTCTTCATAATCATCATATGTTGTGGTCAATGCCTAGGATAGGTAACCTTAGCTCTCAATTACTTGCCAAGAGATTTTCTTGCATTTGAAGTTTCCTTTTCATGCATTTTATTGCTTTTGACTTTTATTGCTTTTGACTTTTAATTTCTTGCATGTTAAGTTTCACACTCTTGGTTGAGAAATTGGATGTTTGGGTGAAATTGAGTTGTGGATGTCCTTTCCGCATTGTGTGAGAATAGTTAATTGCTTTGATTTCTATTGACGCTAGTCTTTCACTAAGTAATTAGTGAGTTGACTAGGACTTATGGATTGAGATCAATTACACCCTTCTGACTAATTCTCAAGGAGGATTCACTAGTTTGGATTGATTCCACATAATTTTCATGTTTGTGGTCCACAACTAGAATAGGAATCCCTAATTACCCAATTCTTGCCAAGAGTCCTTTTTAGCACTTAATTTCTATTTTCATTACCTTTACTTGCCTTCATTTAATTTCTTGCATGTTAAGTTACCTTCTTGCATATTTACATTTCTTGCTATTTACATTTTCGTGCCATCATCCAAACCCCTTGATCTCATAGCCAATAATATGACACTTAATTGCAATTCCTAGGGAGAACGACCTGGGATTTAAAACTCCCGGTTTATATTTGGTTTGAATTGTGATAACATTTGATTGATGGTCAATTTGTTGGGTTAGGACTATACTTACAACGTCGATTCCATTTTGATAATCAAATTCCTAACCTATGCTTTTGGCCATCGTCAAATTTGGCGCCGTTGCCGAAGAGTTGCAATGGTGTATGTTTTTGGCTATTGTAAATATGTTAATATGTAAATAGATTATTTTTGATTGATTGTACATATGTTGCTTACTTGTTTTTTGGATTTTGTGAATATGTTAGTATGTGAATATGTTGCTTTTTGTTTGCTATTGTAAATATGCTTGTCTTGTTTACTTTTTGTTTTTCTTGTTGTGAGGTCATATCTTGTTGGACACTCCATTCAAACTTGGTGCAATCAATTAGGAATTGTGGAGATTCTAGCATTGTTGGAAGCTCCATGATGAATACAAGCACAAGTCTCCATTAAAGCTCTCCATAAGTCTAACTTAAAGACAATAAATGAAAGTGCTAGGTGGGAGACACCCACCATGGTAACACCTTTCTAACCCCCTCTTTGTAAATGGCTTAGGTATAGTTTAATTTCAATCTTAATTGATTAGATTTTGGTTTAGATTATGTGTTTTTGATGAATAATATATTTTGGGGTTGAAAAACTATTTTGGACATCAAGTTTGATGCCTTAGAGCACTAAATTTTTTTTAGAAAAACAGAGCATGTGCATGCACACATGCTTGTGCGTACGCACAAAACCCCCATTTTCCCATTCTGTGTGCGCGCACCGACCTGTGCGTGCGCACACTAGCTTGCACCTCTTCTGGTGGGAGCATTCGTACACCTTGTGTGGTCGCACCCTCTACTTTTTGCCTCTTGTGCGTGCGCATGGACCTATGTACATACGCACAGACGGCGTGATAGCTGGCAATTATGACACTTCATGTTAAAAAAAAAATAACCTACCTGTGCGTGCGCATAGCTCTGTGCGCACGCGCAACCTTTGGAACCCCCTCTGCTCGCAGCACACACTCCCCTTGTGCGTGGGAACACCCCCTCATCTCCCTTCTGTGCACGCGCACAAGATCTTGGGCGTACGCACAGGTCGCGGTGCTCTTTCTGTTCGCAGCGCCCGCACGCTGTTGTGCGCGCGCACAACCGTATTTTCCACCTAGTGTGCGTACGCACACATGCCTGTGCGTACCCACGTCCCTGTTTTCTCACCTCTACACTTTTTTTCTTCTCTTCTATCTACTTCTTCTCTTCTTCTTTCTTCCACCCCTCTCTTCTCTTGATTTGCCCTCTTCTCTACTTGCTCTACTTGTTTTGTTTGCATTTTATTTTTATTTTAGTAATTATATTAGTTTTTATTTAGTTATTGTTAATTGAATAAGTTGCAATTGTTTGCTTGATGTTGATTAGGTTGCTTCTTACTTAAGTTTTAGTGTAATTGTTGATGAATATGTGCACTGAGCATCAAAACCTTGTTTAATTGCCTAGTTGAATTGTGAGTTTGATTCATATGTTGTAGCTACCATATGCATTAGACTTTATCCTTATGTGGCATTTTGAATTGTGCACTTTTACTTTAGTGAATTGAATTGATTTTCTTGTTCATCATGGTTTTTAAGTCAATATAATCACATCACGAGGTCCTTGTTTCTTGTTAATGTTTTGCATTTGTTTGAGTTGACTTGACTTTATTCCTATCAAGACTTGTTACTTTTTGTAACAAACACCTTAACCATGTGATTATTTGATTTTTCCTAAGAATGAATAAGTAATTTTCTTTTTATCATTGCATTGGTTATTATTTGTTGTGCTGTTATATCAATTTTGCTCGTTCAATTGAATAACTTTAATATTCAATAATTCCTACATTCAATTCACTATTGATTGTTGTTGCCTAAGTTTGTACGTGCTTAAATGTTTCTCATCCATTGCTGGCATCTTAGGCCATTTAGTTGAGGAACTCATGCTTACTTTTTCATTGTGTGGATGTCACGTTAGCCGGCCGTTGTGTGTATTCCATATCACTATGCAAAATTCCTTAATTAGATGCTTATTTACTCTCTCCTTTACCCTTTTTGTGTTACTTGCCCTATGATTTCTAATTATACTTTATTCATTCTTTTTGAGGATGAGACGTGAGGCAAGGAGCCGGGAGAGAAGGAGGACACTGAGGAAGGATATGTCGAGCATACATTGGACTTGGCAATTTTCACACAACCCGAGTCCCCGCATCCGCCAACCAAAGGTGGAGCTCGTGAGAGACATTCTCCCCGGATTACGTTTGTGCACGGAGGACCGTGCAACGCTTAAGTGTGGGGGAGGATTCGTCATTTTAGGGCGTAAACTTTCTTTTCCGAACACTTTGCACTTTATTTTTATTTCTTTTTATCATGTTTCTTGTAGATATTTAGAGTGCTTTTGATTGTTGCATTGCATTTTCTTCTAGTATATATATCTTAGCTTATGCATAGTTTATTTCTAGTTATTGTATGTTGCATTTTTGCATCCTTTTCTTAGTATATATTTTATAGATAGAAGTTGTGATTGGATAATGTGAATAGTATAGTACCTAGTTCAATCTTGTCCTAATTGTTCATGTTAATTTTTTCTTGTTGAAAATTAGGAAGAGAACTAGAAAAATTTTGAAAAAATTACATCCATCACATCATACATACATATAGGAAATAATTTTGGTGAAAAACAACAAAGATTTCCAAGAATTTTTGTATAGGGCATTCTATTGCAATGATTGGAAAATTGTTCTTTTTAACTTGCTTGAATAATTTTTATGGAACATAGAAGAGAGAAAGAACAAAATACCTTGTGAGTTTTTGAGATTGAATGAGTGGTTACACCTCTTAACCACTAATTTTGTTCCTTGTGTGTTATATATCCTTCTATGATTGTGATCTTGGTTTCGCTTGATTCTTTATTTCCGATGTTTGATGTTTTGAATGAATTTAGCATGATTGAGGTCTTTTTGAATCAAACTCGCTCACCCATATGGACCTACCCTTGCATCTACCTTTGTTAACCCCTTTTGAGTTTTTTAATCCCCTTTGTTCTAATTGTTAGCACATCACAACCCTAAGCGAAAAACCATGAATTACCTTGAATTGTATCTTTGATTAGCTTAGGTTGAGGAATGCGTGTCATTTAAGTGTGGGAAAAATTTTGGAAAACATTGGTAGAGAAAAATTTTGTTTTGGGTAATTCTTAAAAAAATTTGAAAAATAGGTGCACATTCATGTTTCAATTTACTTTAACCATATGCATTTGTCATAGAAAAAAAAAGAGAGAGTGGAATAGAAAAGAAGAAAAAAAATGAAATGAAAGAAAAAAAGAGAAAATATAGTAATAAGATGGGACAAAGGTTGTCCCAAAGAAAAGAAAAAAATGAATAAGAAATGCATATGTGTTTTGAATAAAAACTAAGGCATAAATGTACGCGGAAAGAAGTAATGGGTGGTTAGAATGTATTTTTTTGTGGTTTGGTTGATATATGTTGAGTGAGATACTTGAGCTAATCAAAGATCCAATTTTTTAGTTCACTTAGCCATATCTACCCCACCTTAACCTTAACCCCATTACAACCCTAATAAGTCCTCATGATAATTGCATTCATGCATCACATGGTTGTTGATTGTTACATGAAAAGCAAAACCTTGAAAGCATGATTGGAGGAGACTTGAGTGAATTGACCCCTAGACACCGAGTGATTAGAGTGTATACACACCTAGTGAGGGTTCGATCACTCAACTCTATGTTTCCACACTTCTTATCATGCATTCTTGCAAGTTGCTTCTTTTTGATGAGTTAAATCAATTCTTTGGATTTTGATTACATTGAGCTACTTCTTTGCTTAGCCCTATATGTCTATATACTTGCTTGGGAATTTAATTGTTTGTTTTTTCCAATTCAACAGGATACTATAGTATATATAGGCATATATAGTATATACATACTTGTATACATATAGATAGTTGCATTCAATAAGATGTTTACCCCTTCATTCATCTCCTTTGGTTGTGTTTAGCATGAGAACATGCTATTGTTTAAGTGTGGGGGAATTGATGAGTCCATATTTTAGGATATATTTTGGTTTGATTTGAGTGAATTTTATCACATCAACCTACATTTATTCACCTAAATAGCATGGCTTTTGAGATTTCTTCCTAAATTGTATTGGAAAAGTGAAAACATGCAAACTTGTGCTTAATTTAGTCAATTTTATTCACTTTAATCCCATTTGGTGCCTTGATGTATTTGTTAAGTGATTTCAGGTTTTCAAGGCAAGTATGGGTTGAAGAAGTGAGGAAAAGAGCATGCAAAAGGGAAGAATTCAAGAAATAAAAGATTTGGAAAGCTGTCAATCCTGACCTCTCTATACTAAATTGGCCATAACTTGAGATACAGAGGTCCAAATGAGGCGGTTCAAGCGGCATTGGAAAGCTAACGTCTGGGGCCTTCAAAATGATATGAAATTTGCTATAGTGGACATAACTTTAGGCATGCATACGCAAAGGTACTTATGCGTACGCACAAGTCAGGATTTAGCATGTGTGCAGATGCACACATCTGTGCGTCCGCACAGGTCCTTGCACGTGACCTCATTAATGGCAAATCGCTCGGGGCGAATTCTGGGACCCAAAACCCAATTCAACTCATTTTTTGAAGCTATTTATGGCCAAATTAAAGAAGGATGAAGGGAGGGCAATTAGGTTTAGCTTTTATGATGTTTTCTTTTAGTTTCTAGAGAGAGAAGCTCCCCCCCTTTCTCTAGAATTAGGGTTTATTAGTTTAATTTCTCTTAAGTTTTTGTCTTTAATTTTTGTTTTAGTGTAATTTCCTTTATGTTTTCATGTTCCTTCATCTTGTTCTTCTTCATTTCTCTTGTTATTTCCTTTATTTTGTCATTTTTATGTTTATGCACACTTTTGTTATTTTAATTCCAATTAATGCAAATTTATATTTCCATGTCATTTATTGCTTTCTCTAGTTGTCATTGTTATTTTTTTTGCTTTGGTAGTATTAGAATTTATTTTATTGCAATTTAATATTATTTTATTTTCATGCGCACCAAGTATTTGATAAAATGCTTGGCTTAGTTTTTACTTAGTTTTTTTTCACTTTTGGCTTGAAATTGTTGACTTTGGTGATCCTTGAGTCATTGATGTCCATTCTTGTTTGATACATTAGAGTAGTTAGTTGATTTGGTCTCCCTTGACACTATGTGACCCCTTAGTGTTGACATAGGACTTAGGGATTGAAATCAACTATGCCTATTTGACTTATCTTCGATGTAAGGTTCACTAAGTAGGATTAACTCTTCATAATCATCATATGTTGTGGTCAATGCCTAGGATAGGTAACCTTAGCTCTCAATTACTTGCCAAGAGGTTTTCTTGCATTTTAAGTTTCCTTTCCATGCATTTTATTGCTTTTGACTTTTAATTTCTTACATGTTAAGTTTTCACACTCTTGGTTGAGAAATTGGATGTTTGGGTGGAATTCAGTTGTGGATGTCCTTTCCGCGTTGTGTGAGAATAGTTAATTACTTTGGTTTCTATTGACGTTAGTCTTTCACTAAGTAATTAGTGAGTTGACTATGACTTATGGATTGAGATCAATTACACCCTTTTGACTAATTCTCAATGAGGATTTACTAGTTTGAATTAATTCCACACAATTGCCATGTTTGTGGTCCACAACTAGGAGAGAAATCCCTAATTACCCAATTCTTGCCAAGAGTCCTTTTTAGCACTTAATTTCTATTTTCATTGCCTTTACTTGCCTTCATTTAATTTCTTGCATGTTAAGTTACCTTCTTGCATATTTACATTTCTTGCTATTTACATTTCCGTGCAATCATCAAAACCCCCTTGATCTCATAGCCAATAATATGACACTTAATTGCAATTCCTAGGGAGAACGACCTGGGATTTAAAACTCCCGGTTTATATTTGGTTTTAATTGTGATAACATTTGATTGATGGTCGATTTGTTGGGTTAGGACTATACTTACAATGCCGATTCCATTTTGATAATCAAATTTCTAACCTATGCTTTTAGCCATCGTCAAGGCTTCACTCTCATCAAACACTGTTAGATGAGTCTCAGAACAAAGAAAGATAGAATGGACAAAGAGAAGGAGGTGAGAAGAGAGATGGTTCTAAAGAGAGAGAGAGAGAAAGGAAGAAAAGTAAACAGAGTACCAATATTGAAAAATGGGGCTGAATGAATTTTCAAAGAAAAAGTTAAAAAATACCCTAATAGCTATTGTATATATATGTACATAATAACAATAATTGAATAACTGATTTGCCGAGGCATTAGGGGTAACAAACCAAATGCCAACTAGCGCATAATTAGCAACTTATGACTCAAATTACATCCTCCCGCAAACTATGGATGTGGATGTTTAGAAGTCCTAGTTTGGAAAGATTAATCGCAAAAGAACCCAGTGGCAAAGCTTTTGTCAGAAAATCTGTGAGCTGATTGGATGAGGAGACTGGAATCAAGTGAGTGAGACCGGAAAGGTGCTAATTCCGAGCAGTGTGGCAATCCACCTCGATATACTTTGTGCGTTCGTGAAAAATAGGATTAGTGGCAATGTGAATAGCGAATCTACTGTCACAAAAGTGAGTAATGGGCTCCGTTAAGGGCAATCCATGTTCGTGCATGATGAAAGACAGTCATTGAGCTTGGCAAGTAGCCAATGCCAAGGCTCGATATTCTGCCTCGAAGGAGGATCTAGCGACGACACTTTGTTTCTTACTCTTCCAACTAATTAAGGAACTTCCAAGATAGAAGCAGTGGCCAGTGATAGACTTTCGAGTATCTGCACATGTTGCCCAATCGGCATCAGCAAAACCAGTGAGCTTGAGGTCATTGTCTGCTGAAAAGAAAACACCAATGGACGAGCATCCTTTTAAGTATTTTAACACACGGAAAGCTGCCCGCATGTGCTCATCAGTTGGGCAATCAATGAACTGACTAAGTTGCCCCACAGCATAAGCAATGTTTGGCCTTGTATTAGTTAGGTATAATAGTCTTCCAACGAGCTGCCGATAAGGAGTGCGATCAGGTAAAGCAATGCCACTATCTCTTGACAATTTGGAAGTACAAGTGTAATCCATATGCGTGCTAACAGGTTTGCAATATAAGTACCCAAAATCTTTGAAGATGTAAAGCGCATATTTCCTCTGACATATGTGAATTTCTTTGGAGGATCTAGCCACTTCCATTCCTAAGAAATACTTTAAATCACCCAAATCTTTGATTTTAAACCGCAGATCAAGTAACCTTTTGATTCTCTCAATTTCATCCAAGTCACCACCAGTCAAAACAAGGTCATCAACATAAACCATAATGATGGTAACCCCCTGAGGAGTGATTTTTGTATATACAGAATGATCTGATTGAGATTTGGTGAAGCCCGCAGTGGTGAGAGTTTCAGTCAACTTTAAGTTCATTGTCGACTCGCTTGTCTCAAGCCATAAAGAGATTTTTGAAGTTTACAAACTGAACCTGATTGTACATCCGGATGATCGAGCCCAAGAGGAAGTTTCATGTATACTTCCTCATTCAAATCACCGTGAAGGAAAGCAGTGTTAACGTCTAACTACTTGATGTGCCACTGCTTGGCCGCAGCTAAGGCCAATACAATTCTCAAGGTTGTCATGTGAACCACTGGACTGAATTTGTCTATAAAATCAACTCCTTCTATTTGGGTAAACCCTTTTGCTACAAGCCTGGCCTTGTAGCGTTCAACGGTACTATCAGGGTGAAGTTTCATCCGAAACACCCACTTGCAACCTATAGATTTCTTACCAGCAGGGAGTTTTATGATGCACCCAGTTTGATTTTGCTTCAAAGCCTCCAATTCACTATGAATGGCCTCTCTGCAACAAGGATGAACAATTGCTTCCTTATAATTGCTAGGCACAACAGTTGTAGCAACAGCCAAAGAAAAGGACTTGTGTTTGGGACTAAGTATATCATATGACATATATTGTGATATCGGGTACCTGCAAAGAAAATTGACAATAGATGTTGTAGCATGTATCTTACAATGGTAGTCCTTAAGGTATGTTGGCATTTTCTTTATTCTTGAAGATTTTGTTACTTTAATTGGGGGTGTTTGTGTGTTTAATGAAGAGTTGTGCGCTAGCTGAGGTGTGAATAATGCATGAGTAGTTTGTGATGCATGTGATGAAATGGGACTCGAGAGATAGTTGTCCCTACTTGTAATGTTTGGAGATGCAGCTTGTGCAGGATTGGACAGCAAAGGGTGCCACAAGTTAGTAGTGTCATCAATAAAAGGGTCAAAGGTATCTTGATGCAAGTTGGATGCAAATTGAGGTTGGTCATGTCCATGAGAATGATCAAAAATCACAGAATATGGAAAGCAATCCTCATAGAAGACAACATTTTTTGAAATAAAAATGTTTCTAGAATTCAAATAAAAAATAGTATTAAGGTATTTTTTAACTTTTTCTTTGAGAATTCATTCAGCCCCCCTTTTCAATATTGGCTCTCTGTTTAATTTTCTTCCTTTCTCTCTCTCTCTCGAACCATCTCTCTTCTCACCTCCTTCTCTTTATCCATTCTTTCTTTCTTTGTTCTTAGACTCATTTAACAGTGTTTGATGAGAGTGAACCATCTCTTTCACCAATTTCTACATGGTGCAGTGAGCATAGAGGAGAGGTGAATCTCCGATTAAGGAGACTGAGGACAGAAGGCTCAGGGTTTGACGTTGCAACAGATTTATCGATTCTCACTTGTGGCCTCTCACTTCTCTGTTCTTTCGAAGAAAATATGCAAGTTCTCAACTATTTCAATTCTCGATCCTTGAATTTCAATTTTCAATTCTTGACCAGTAATGGCTGATAATCAAGAAGCAAGTTCTAATCCATTAGATGCTCAGTCAATTGCAACTTTCTAGAACAAATCTCAACATTTCAAGCTCAGATGGCAAAGAACAATACCAATCCAATGCAAGATCTGTCTAGCCCCTACTACATTCATCAAGTGAAAATCCTGGTAATCTTTTAATCTCAATTACTCTCAACGCTAGCAATTATGGTTCGTGAACTACAAGAAAAATATCCATTCAACTACACATTTTTTAAGCTACATTTGAAAAGTGTAGCCTATTTTATGAATAGGCTACCCTTTTCTCCGTATTGCCATTTTATAAGAGAAAAGAATACACAATTGTGGCATCATTTAAAAAATGTAGCCTTAGGTATTATAGAAATCACTTATAAAGCGTAGCCATAGGTTGATATCTATGGGTTCACTTTTCGCATCAAAGAGAATGCTTTTAAAGAGTAACTTATTTATTTTGTTTTGGGTGCGCTTTAAAAGTGATTCTTAATGTATGTAGGGTCAAATCTTAACACTTAATAAATTTTTTATTCCCATTTCAATTCTCTCCAAATAGCACACACGCACAACCCACTTCGCACACAACAAACCCTCTTCCCTCCAGAAGCACACACGCATAACCCTCACCTTCACCATTTTCACCTTTCTCCACTCACCACTCACCACTCACTACTTCCCCTTCACCACCACTCGTCGCTACCATGCTCCTCATCTACTTCACTTGCGTTTACCTACCACTGTACTCATTGTCACCACACCTTCGTAGTCTCTGCTCTCATCATCGCCGGTCATCGTCGTCGTATCTGCGCTTACTGTCGCTGCTCAACCTCGTTGTCTCTGCGCTCACCATTTCCTCTCACCATTTTTCTATTCTCTGATTTAATTTATTACATTTTAGTTAGATTCTAATTTTTACTTAGTAATTTTATTTAGTCAAACTAGTTTTTGCTTATTAGGTTAATTTAGATTAAAATTAGGATTCTCTTATCAGCATTTATCTTAGTTCATAGGTAATTAAGCATGCTATTATGTTTCTTGGGTCTGGAATTTCAATTTGTTTAGACTAGCTTGATTGATTTTCTATTGAATTTCAAGTTCTCCATGGCTTCTCCACTAAGGTGCACTTCTGGACGCTGGTAGTTACTGATTTCACAATCTCTGGTTCTCCACGCTGATTCTAGTATTTTCCCTTTGATTTCTTAATTTTCAATGTAAATTATAGAATGATTAATTTTCGTAATTCGCTGAGTTAATTAGTTCATAGAGAATTGATTATTATTTTTTATTTGTTTCTTCTGTTGACCACTTTGATTGAGTTAACTAGTTCATAGAGAAAAATGTAAATTTTACCCTCTTTGTTGGACATACAGCGGTTCTTACTTTCACTGGGTAAGGTTACCCAATTTGCAATCTTGCAGTGACAATTTAGACTCAAATAGTGTGCTTGAAAATTCTTTAAATGCTAAGAAGAAGCAAATCTCGGAACTGAACATGGAGCTACATAATATTGAAACAACCTTATCAAATGAAAGAGAAGAACATAATGATGTCAAGAAACTTACTGCAATGCTCAAGGAAAAGGTTATTTTTAGTAAGTTGAAGTCTTCTAAATACAGGTTTGTTCATGTTATCTCATAAGTGATTGTGAATACCCAAAGATTTTGGTTTCACATTTTTAGATTTTAAGTAACCTAGTGCTCATCAGATGCATTACTAGTTGAAATATCAGCAATTATACAAAACTCTAAATTCTGTTACATGACACATGAATTAGGACTAATAGATGTTTAACCTCTCAAACTCATTGAGAGATTGAAAAGTTATGCCTTATTGCTATATATTTTTGTCTATTCTTTCTTTAGCTTGTTTTTCTCCTATTTTTTTTGTAAAAAAAATAGAATCTATATAATTGTTCTCAAAGTACTCTCTTTAATTATATTATGTGCCATGTGCTATAGTTTTATTTCCTTTTCCCGACCTTAAGCTCTTGCTTTTTTGTGCTCCACTTAATATAGGAGGCTGCTCTTGAAACAATGAAGAAAAAGCTTCTAGCAAGGCCAATAGAAAAAATGGTAGATGGCTTGCGTAAGAAAGTAATGATTTTGCAAGTAAATTTATTTTTCTCTAGTTTTGTTAATGTGCATTTTGGTGGCCTTTCTGTTTTAAGTGTCACTGTCTATCGATCTATCTATTTAACCTTTTGTTAGCTACATGCAGGTTATGGGATATAATTCAATTGAGGCCGAAGACTGGGAAGTGGCTACGAGTATTGAGGAAATGAACAGGATGGAGTCTCTTCTGCTTGTTAAGAAGTTAAGAACTGTAAAATAAATGAAGCACGAGCTAACACAGTTGAAGGTATGAATGGTTTATTTTGCAATGGGACATACAATTGTGCCCCTACCTTTACCCTCCAAAACAAAAAGATAATTTGCAAAAGAAAAAGAAGAGAAAAAAAAAGAAAAAGCATAATACATCTAGCCATTTATATAATATAACTTCCATTAAGCAAGGCTTATTAGAAAAAGCCCGTGGTTCCTACACACATTGTCCATGTTGTGAAATTAACAATAATTTTTTGCATATTAGATTGTTCTTAAAGATAATTTGAAAGTGTTACTACTGGCTATTTTGAAGTTTTTGTTATCTTGATTACTTTATTGTTTTTAGGTCACATTTTCTGAGAAAACATCCATACTGAAAATAGCAGAACAGAAGATAATAGAGAACTTACAACAATGATTAATGAGCAACAGAAGTTGATATAGAAGTTGAAAGATGATATATTAAAGGTTGGAATAAGTACCACAAAAATCACTATTAGTATATTCTTCTGTATAAACAATTAACCCCTCTCATTTCCTTATTTATTTTACTTTTTTTATTCATTTACAAGTTATGATGAAATTCTTTTCTCTTTAATTTCTTCAATATATCTAGTTACTTGTTATTAACTTTTGTATAGGGCTATAGTTCCAATTCCAAAGATCACAAACGTAACTTCCTTGATGATTGGGCTATTGCTATTTTATTAGCTGATTGGTTGATATGGCTATACTTAATTTAATGTGAGATGTATGAATATTCAAAATTAAGTTCATTCCAGTACTTTTGGATCATTATAAATATATATTGTTTATAGATAATTTGGTTATTTAAAAAAATTATTTAGTATAATTATGTATTTATTTTTATTTTATAATATTTAACTCATTTAATTAAAAATATAAAATTATTATACATGTGATCATATTACTAAATATTATGTTGTATTAATAATTATTAGAATATATATATATATATATATATATATATATATAGAGAGAGAGAGAGAGAGAGAGAGAGAGAGAGAGAGAGAGAGAGAGAGACCTAAGGCTACACTTATATACAGTAGCTATGATATACAAAAAAAAAAAATGAAAGACCTAAGACTACACTTATAAACAGTAGCCATTGTATACAATATGGCTACGCTTTACAAGTGATGCAGTAGCGCTAAAAAGTGTAGCCTATTCTGGTAAAAATGAAAGCTGAAAAGCGTACCCTATTCCTAAACGCGAAAAGCGTAGCCTTTGAGAATAGGCAACGGCAGAATAGGCATCCCCCACTAAAGCGTCTCCGTAGCTCGAAAAGCGTAGCCTTAGCCTAAGGCATCATTTTTTTTTTTTACTTTTGGCTACACATTTCAAGTGTACCTGAGTAGGTGTTTTTCTTATAGTGGTGGAGTAGAGCAATGTTATTAGCTTTGAAAGAAAAGAACAAATTGAAGTTTGTAAATGGATCTCTTACAAAACCAAATGAGGATGATACACTATTTGAGGCTTGGAAAAGGTGTAATACATATGTAGTATCTTGGATCAATTTGTCATTGAGTCCCAAAATATCAGAAAGCGTGGTTTGGGATAATATTGCTTTAGATCTTTGGAAAGATTTGAAACATCAATATTATCAGGGAGACAAGTACAGAGTGGTTAAACTTCAGGCAGAATTATTCTCTACGAGGCAAGGTGATTTGAGTGTGACTGCGTATTACACCAAATTAAATTAAAATCAATTTGGGAAGATCTAAACAATTTTAGACCGATACCTAATTGCAAAAGATGTGAATTTTCGTGCTCATGTGGATTGGATGTGATACGACAGTATAGGCGTGAAGACTGTACAACTAGATTTCTTCGAGGTCTGAATGATCAATACTCCACCGTGAGGTCGCAGTTGATGCTTATGAACCCAATGCCTGATATAAATGCTGTCTTCCCAATGTTGATTCAGCAGGAAAGACAATTTGGTGATACTCAAGAGTAAAAAATTTTCTTCAACAAGATTAATTTTGAACTTCAGCTTAGAGATGAGAGGAATCGAGGCAGAGGCAGGTTTTAGGTTGGGGGAAGAAGCAAGGAAACCGAATGCAATGCACATTCTGTGATAAAATAGGACACACAATGGATATATGCTATAAGAAGCATGGTTTGCTCCCTCATCTCAGGCAAAGGCAAATTAGCAGCATCAATTACATGGCTGCTGAACCACTAGCTGAGAAGAAAAGTGATGAATTCAGTAAGAATAATCTAAGCAATTACCAAAAGGGAGTTAGTGATTCACCAAAATTTGATCTAACTTCTCACCAAAAAAAAGCTATCATCAAATTTTTCAATGAAAGAGAGGCTTCACTCTCATCAAATACTGTTAGATGAGTCTGAGAATAAAGAAAGAAAGAATGGATAAAGAGAAGGAGGTGAGAAGAGAGATAATTCGAAAGAAAGAGAAAGAAAGGAAAGTAAACAGAAAACTAATATTAAAAAAGGAGGCTGAATGAATTTTCAAAGAAAAAATTAAAAAATACCCTAATAACTATTGTATATATATGTACATAATAACAGTAATTTAAATAACTAATTTGTCAAGACATTAGGGATAACAAACCAAATGTTAACTAGCACATAGTAGCAACTTATGACTCAACTTACATAAACATTAATGATAAAATTAAATTAAATTAAATATTAGAAATATTTTTAAATTTTTTAAAAATATTAAAAATAAAAACATACTTTATCCTATCTTTGTTATAATGAATGTTTATTTTTCTATACAAAATATTATGCAAAAACCATGTGAGAGGTGTAATTAACTAACTGTCATTAAATTTTATTGTGCAAGTCTAAAGGAAGAACGTCAGAAGATATAAGACGAGTGAAATACAAGAAATAATGAAAGGTGAGAAAATACATGGATAAGAATCAAACTTGATTGATCGAGAAAGAGAACAATAAATCCTACTTTTATATTACAATCAGGTTGTCGTATATACATGTACTTTTTAAATACTCTAATTAATAGTCACACCGATTCTTAACTTTAGTTTCATAATATTTTAAATTGAGTTTTGAAAATTAATAAATTTAAGAGAAATTATACACAACAAAGAATCTGTCTATTTGTAGTAATATTTTTTGTCAATCTGTAGAGGTTTATAATCTCTATCAAATAATTTTTTAAAATTTTTAAAATTTGAGGTGGTACGAATATTTTTGTGAGGATTTTTTAAATTTTTATAATTTATATTAGTTTTTTCTAACAGTTTTAAATTATTTTTGTGATAGTTAAAAATTTCTCACAAATTAATTTTTTAATTTAATAAAAATTAACTATTTTGTGAAATTTTTAATTTTTCACAAACTTTGTGATTATTTATTTATTTTTAATTTTAAAACATTTATTAATTCTATCTCATTTACATACTATTCAAATTAAAAATTTATTTTTTAATATTAAAATTTAAAAATTAAATTTTTTATAGCACAATAATTTCTCAATAAAAAAATGATAATTTCTCAATTTAAGATACTCTCTCTCTCTCTCTCTCTCTCTCTCTCTCTCTCTCTCTCTCTCTCTCTCTCTCTCTCTATATATATATATATATATATATATATATATATATATATATATATATATATATATATAATTTTCCAATATCAATGGTTCTAAACATAAATTTATATGGTATAATTCTATATAATTATTATTATTTTTTAAATAAAATAAAACAACTTCAATGTTTTAATATTATCTAACTATATAAAAATCTCAAATATTTATCTTTTAATGTCCCATATTATAACCAGATAATCTCCTAACATTGACATACTCTCAATATCATTACTCTATATGTAAACAAAAAATTAAGTAAAAATTTCAATAATACACATCACATTATTGCAATAACAGCAGCATCAATAATGCACATCAATTAAATTTCATACAGAGGCGTAGCAGCCTCTAATTATTACTATCAATGTATTTGAGCTTCGGTTAAAATTTCGTGGATGAATGCATGCACCTTTCAAGTAACTTTTACCACTTTAATTATTATATTTTTATAAACTTATCGCAACTGCAAATGTATTGTTGTCTTCATGAGGCTGCTATATTAATGTTGCTTGCTTTGATGAATTATAGTTTCTTGTATAGTTAGTTGTGTTTCCACTATATGGACTATGATATGCAAAAGATGAGAGTTCAAATTAAAAGGTACAACAAACTAACTCATTTTAAAAAAAAAAAACTTATATCTCATATTCTTTAATTTTCATATATTCTTTCTTCATATCAAATATGTGTTAATAATTAATTTTTTTTATCATATATATATATATGCAGCCAGTGGGGAGTGATGATTTATTTGTTAAGACTCCAGAGAGAACTTACACTTGTGAAGGAGAGTAGAAGTAGGCATTCATGTGTGTAAGTGCTGTCTAAAATATAAACTTAAGCATAAAGAACATAAAAAAGAAAAGAAAAGTGCTGTCTAAAATATAAACTTAAGCATATGAAAATAAGTGCCACAGGCCACAGGAGATCATCATGCCTGAACTATTATGTACACTAAACTTAGGAAGAAAAAAATTGGCAAGAAAATTATAAAGCTTGATATATTTCTTAATTTTTCATACAGCTCCCTTATGTTTTTCAAAACCTACACAAACCTCTGAGAAATATATTAAACCCACAATGAAAGATTCATGAGCCGAAATTAATACGCTCGTACTATTGATAATTGCACCAAATCGTATCAAATACACAGTAAGTGAATATCGTTTTTATGAAGGCAAATAATATCTAATTATATCTCTAATTAGATCAATGACAAAAAAAAATTAGTTCGTGACTTGAAATAAGAATAGTGAAAAAAAAGTGAAGGGATGAAAGAAAGCTTAAAGAATTTGAGAGATAGGAAATGTTAATTAAGGACTTTCGGGATGCTAAATTCTTTAGGAATAATAACAATTACATTTTCAAAACTTTGATTCATCAAAAAAATTTTCATAACAAATCATTTATAATCAAATTTCAATGTCTTAGTAATCTAATTTCTCTAAACTTAATTAGCTGTCAATTTTTTGGTCAATTAATCAAGAAAAGAGGTTAAAACATTTTCAATTTAGCCACACAATTTTAAAAAACTATCCCTAGATGAATTAAATGTCACATACTCAAGAAATAGTTCTAACATTAGTGAAGATTATGAAAAGAGTTTTAAGCTGATTTCAATATTGAATCTCTTGACACTACAAGAAAAATCACTTTTAGCGGCCATTTATTTTACTTTTAGCGGCAATAAAAATAGCCGCTAATACATTTACCGGCAATTAGATATTAGCCGTCTTATGCTTCGCCGCTAAAAGGTTTTAGTGGCAATTATAACATTTTCCAGTAAAGACCTTTTTAATGGCCGCAAAAAGTATATAACTATTAGCGGCCATTTTTTTGACAATTTATATGGCCACCAAAATAATTCAAAAATTACAATGTTATTTACTTTTAGCGGCCATTACTATTGCCGCCAAAATTCATTTTACCGGTAATTTATATGGCCACTAAAAATATTTTAAAATTGTAATGTTATTTACTTTTAGTTGCCATTACTATTGCCGCTAAAATTTTATGATTTTTTTTAGTTATATTATACTCATTTTCTTAGAAACAACGAACTACTTTTTTTTTCTAGAATTCCAATTATTTGTGCCATCAATTATTATTATTATGCATAATATAAATATACTGAAATTAATTACTACAAAATGAGATATTTCATTAAACTTAAAATATTGATATACAAATTTTTCTTAAGTATACACTTGTGAGCAAGTTATAATGAATCATAAATACAACCATGTCCTGGATCACAAAATAATCAAACAAAATGAAACCCTGTGTGATAGGTGCAGATCAAATTCCATAACATGATTTAAATGCAAAACGAAGACTACATAACTAAGTTCTACGAAAATATATAGTAACAAACACTATGTGATCACATGCTTTGTGGGGTAGTGAGATAAACCTACCTCTATGCTTGGATGCCCACACTGCCATTAGACATATAAGGATAAACCAGAAGCTTTTCATTAGGAGAAAATGTAAAGAAAGCAAGATGAGCACTATCGCTATTCAAACCAACGAGATCACAACACGTGAGGGAGGTGGAGCTGCTTCTACTTGTGCTTGGATTGAGATGGAATCAGCAGAGAAGGTTGAATCCCATGTACTCCTTTTAAATCACAATGCAAATGCATGCTCTCTTCAATCCTTATATCACTCACTTCCAATTACCATGGTTATTTAATGCCCACAACTCACACAAACACACGTGTCAACTCTACTTTGGAACGTAACAAATCATGTCAAAATTCACTTTACGAGAAACACAAATACTGCTTCCACCCCTTTATCTCATATCTCACCCTCTATATTTTTTTGGCTCAATACTGTTTGTATGGTTTTCTTTTTGGATTGGACTATTTTTGTTACTGTATTAGTTCTGTCAGCAACAAAAATAATGGTTTTAACTAAGAGCAATTTCTTTCAAAGAAGCAGAAAACATATAATAATAATAATTACACAACAAATAATTTAATTAGGTATTTGAAAGATTTTTTTCCCAATGTTCATTTTTACTAATAGTGTCAGCTATTTCCATACAGTATATTAAATGAGATCATGCTTCGATCATTAATCAGTAATCAATGACCATAACCAAACTCTAGCTGAAGAGGGTGGGAATTGAATTATGTTACTACCTAAATTATATACAGATCAAATTAGTCCCAAACTCAAATTTCACAAACTCTCCAATACATAGCAACAAGAAACTGACTTCACATGAAACCATGTCTCTCCCAAAAGTAGTTTTATATTTTTCATGGCTCAAAAATTGTCAATTGACAATACAAAGCTGACCAATAAAAAAACAACAATAACAAAAAAAAAGGTACTCAAATTCATTCAATATATATATATATATATATATATATATATATATATATATATATATATATATATAAACTAATTGGTAAGCATAACTTACAAGCTTAATTGCAACTTAAGAAAAAGGGATTAGGGTGGAATGAGGGTCCATTGTGGTCCATTACCTAGTGCCTGCAGATTAAGAAATTAAGTTAAGGAATGAGGGTGGGAAAAGGGATTAGGGTGGAAGAGAATAGTGATGCAGAACTGCATACTCAATAGCAGAACCAGCTCCAGCGTATTTTGTCTGGTACACAGAAGAGTAAACACCATTAAACTTAACCATCCATTTGAGTATAAAATAATGAAAATCACAAATGTAATTTAAAACGGACATGGTCATATGGTGGGACAATGTTAGCAACATTTGTAACCACAAAGGCCTCACTGGGCTGGAAATCTAACACATGAGATGGGCACACTCTTGAATCAGAGCAAGCAAACACCATGAACTGCAAAAACAAAACCGAACCACCACAAAGTTATTAGCCCTTCGTCCAAAAGAAAAATTAAATTTATTAATCATTATCTAAAAAGGATCCTAATCTAATTGAACATTGTTATTCCTTTTTTATTTTGGACAAGTAAAATTTAAAAGTTATCTATTTTAGTTTTTATTATTAGTTTGATTCTGTTAAGTACTCACCTAAAAAAGCTAAAATATTGACATGATAAGACATATTATAGCAACAATTTTTTGATATCAAATTAATGAATAAAAGAAAGAAAAATACTTTGGGGGCTTGTCCTTTGGCAAGTTCACCATACAAAGCAGGGTTCTTGCTGTGGAACAATAGAGAAAATGAAAAACTTAAGGTATAAGAAATAAAAGAAAAGAATAAAGAAATTACATGTTTAATCAATTAAGTTACTAACTCATATTTCTCTTTCTTGAAGTGAATGAAGCCAGCTTTGATCCTCTCAGAGGCTGCATCAGATGCAGCGATTCCACCGGAAGATGATGTTCCCAATGAAAAGGAAGGAGATAATGTGGAGCACCATAGTTAACTATAGAAACTCCCGTCATTGACCAGAAAAAACCCAAGAGTGCCACTCTACCGTGTCAAGTGTCTCACTACCGCTATGCTTCTGCATCATAATATAAATCAAGCAAGACAAATAAATATAACATCTCTTCTCAATTCAGTTACTCGCCAACACTAGAAAAATTAAATGCAGTATGTAAAGAAAGGAATTTGTCATTACATTAAAAAGATTTGTGGCAATATCTGCATCAACAGCACTAAATGGATCATCCAAGAGGTATATATTAACATTCTGGTAAAGAGCACGACCGAGCTGAATCCATTGCTTCTGGCCTCCACTCAGGTTAACCCTTTCTCCCCTATCTCATAATCTCAAGAAATAACCGAATAAGTAACTGAAATATGTATATCATAAAAAAAAGAATTTAGTCAGATGAGCACATCAAATCAAAGCAGAACACAATCAATTCTATAATTTACTCACGATTTAGTCATGTATGTTACTCCCTGAAGAACACCTGATGTTCCACCCAATACTGGAAGCAATGCAAAGAGTAAACTAACAACACAATCCTAACAGAAACCAACGATTTTGAATATTGCATTAGAAATTGTGCGAGGGAAATCCTCAATAAAGAATATCAGCTCATAGCATTAGTCTGCACTCTATTTTTAAGAATTGGTGGAAGCACTGTTCTAATCAAATATATGCATCTGAAATATAAACATAATAGTACAAACCTGCAGAATCAGTGTTCCACTTGTAACCTGACCATGAAGGGCATTAACACTATTCCTTTCCATCAAGAATTTCAAGACCTATGTGTCAAAAAGAAATAAAAGCATAAGTAGTAGTACTTTAACGCAGAAATAAAATATCTGAAGAGAAGTATTAGTGTTACTTCAGGAAGAATAATACCATAAAAATTAAAGTGATAAATAAAGCTTAAATTCTTCAGAATTTATTCAATAAGTAACTTCACTAAACTTTCAAATTGAATATGCAGGAAAGGATTTCAATAAGTAATCACACAAGAATGAAAAGTAATGACCAGAAAGAATATGCAGGAAAGGATTTCAAATTGAACAACTATATTTAAGCTTGTACTTCATTACAGATTCAGCAGACCAAACTTGCGTTGCCTCATTGGCTGATCTTTCCTCAACCAACATACAGAATGATAAATCCTCATAGGCTTTGACGTAAGGAATGCAAGATGCAGAAGCTTTTTTCACTTCATCAAACATATATTCAATTTTAATAAGGCTTCAAACCCTAGAAATTAAAACAGAGCCAAGCAATAAAAACTACACAATTTAAAGTCACACCTAATTAGAAGAAGGAAAGATCCTTAATACTCAATCAGCTAAGACTATATTTAACTCACTAAATACAGAAAATCAAAGGCAATACAAGGTTTCCATCAAATATAAACAAAAATCTTAATTCATCCATGCCAAAACAACTTTACAAATGTATAATAAATCTCAAACCTAATCCAACCAATCAAACCTCTGTCTCCCAAATGTTGCAGCCCTAGGTTTAACTTTCCTTCTAACTTCACTCCTCAAATCAGAATCACCTCCTACTTTTATCTATAACGGTTAAATAAAGGAGAAAAAGCAAAGCTCAATTTCGTATTCTAATAATCCTAATTCATCCTATCAAATGAATATTTCAGAATAACAATGACAATTGAATTTCAGCAATGTACATTGAACAAAAAAGAATTGGAAAAAAGCACCAGGTTGCGATAGAACACAAATTGGGAGCACAAGAATCAGAATTGAGAGGGAGATTAAGGAACTCGTACCTGACGATTAGAGCATGATTCAGATTTCAATCAAAATCAGCACTAGCTTATCCGAGAAAATGATTCAGATCGCGATTAACATTGAGATGAAAACTTGGAAGAGATTCGAGCAATGAAAAAGATGGAATGATGGAGATGTGAGAAGAAGAAGAAGAAGAACGATGTGTGGTTCTCAGAAGGAATGAAGTATTGAAACAGTAGTTTGTGTGAAGAAGAAGAAGAAGAAGAAGAAGAAGAAGAAGAAGAAGAAGAAGAAGAAGAAGAAGAAGAAGACACGGTGTGTGGTTCTCAGAGGGAATGAAGCACTGAAAGAGTAGTTTGTGTGAGGTAAAGTGGCGAGGCACCACCTCCTCGCAATGACGCCGCAGCTCTCTTACGTCGCACCACCTCCTCGCCGTGCTTCTCTGCTTTGCTCCGCGTCTCCTTTGCTAATCGTGCCGCCTCTGCTCCGTCTATCCCTGCTCGATTCACTCTCTCATCGACGACAGGTAGGCTTTTAATTTTTTTTCCTGATTTAGGCAATTAGGGTTCTTAATTCCCACTAGCCTGTGTTAAATTTAATTAGGGTTCCTAAATCACAATTTCATTTTTAATTAGGATTTTTCTATGTCTGGTTCAATTTCTGCCATGCTGTCTGTGTTAGAGGCTTTTTCGTGTCACATTTGAGCATTACTTGTTATTATTAGTGTTGAATTCTAGTTTTGTTCTTTATTCAATTTCTGATGAATTGGGGGTTTTAGCTTTCTCGTGTCATACCTACTGGACATGACCCTTGTTAATATGCTTCGTTGTAAGATCATAGAGCTAAGGGTGTTCGAAACTGATTCTAATGGAGATGAGAATATTATCAGCTTTTATTCGGAATAATTCCAGTTCCTGCTGTTGATTGGATTGGCAAAATTAATATAAAATCAATAGAGACAGGACTTCAGGCTGATTTATCTTACAAATCAACTCATTATTTTCTTGGATTTGGTGGAAATCAGAAAGTGGTCAAAGGGAAGATCCTTAATTCATAAACTTTGAATGTTCTGTATGAAGTTGATGGTCATTGGGATAGGTATTATATTGTCTTTAAAATTTTTCACTTATCGATTCTTAAACAATTAATTCTATTCTATGTTAGATTTATGCTAATTTTATAACCATTTTGATGGGGCAGAACAATAAAGTGAAGGATACAAATAACAGGAATGCGAGAGTGATATATGATGCAAAAGAAGTCATTAATGGGCTGCAAGCACCAATTGTTAAGGATGCAGAGGTAACATATATAAGACTATTCTCTATGTTAAGCACCAATTTCAAGATTTCAGAGATTTTGGTTGATTTATGTTTGCAGCACCAATCAGATGGATAATGTGGATAAGAGACCAGGGATGTTGAGGAGCCCAAAATACACCAACAAGTGTGTTGATGAAGTATTTCTGGCCAGAAAGTCCAAGTTTGGAGTTGTTTCTGGAAAAGAAAATGCAAAGGTTATTTTATTTGCCAAACTCATGATTCTTATTCAGCTTGGTTGGTTTACTTCTTCATTCAATTACAGTTCTCTCATTATTTTATAGTTATCGAGGTTGAAGTTTGAACAAATTAAAATTGTTACTATCTTACTATGTTCAGGAAAATCCATCTTTGGAGAAAACTACTACTAGTAACTTGAAGAATGTTTTGGTTTTTTCTACTTCAGTTGCCAAGAGACAGCAAGGGAGTTCATGGTTTGCCTCATTGTCTATTCATCACTTGATATCATTGTCAACTTTTCACTATTTTTATTCTATTCATAATTGTTGGCAGCATGGAGAATTCTGCTACTTTAGGTGAAGTTAACAAGGATGGTATATTGCAAGCTTGTCAAACAACTGCCGAGTGTAGCCAAGTCAATTTTCGAAGTGTTTCTGAACTTTTGTCAACTGCTGATAAATCTTCTGGATTGACTGCAGTTGATGTGGTATGAAATCATAAGTTGTGGGATTATAATTTAGATTCTGTATTTTAAGGAGGTTATCACTTAATATTATAGGGCAAAGCATTAAGAGGTCTGGCTGCACCAAAGCCATGTGCCCGAACTGGTTTAGCTGCTGACTCAACTGAAAGATGTGGGGATATGATATCAAGCTTTGCAGCCAATTTCATATCCAAATACCATATTCCCGGCCGGAAGGCTCCTCTGGATCTTACTTTAAAGACCGGTATGCGGGTGATTGGTGGACGAAATTGTGATAAAAGAGTTCCAGGCACTGTTAGAAAAGCTCACAACTCCGTTCAACTTAACCAGCAAGTGTACTGGGTCATCCAAGTAATACCTTACGTGAGTAAGGGTCGATCCCACAGAGATTGTTGGTATGAAGCAAGCTATGGTCATCTTGTAAATCTTAGTTAAGTGGATTCATAGGGTCAAATGTAATTGGATTAGATAATTTAAAAGATAAATAAAATAAAAAGGGATAGAAATACTTATGTAAATCAATAGTGGGAATTTCAGATAGATGTGTGGAGATGCTAGAATCCTTTCGAATCTCTACTTTCTTATTGCTTTCATCCAATCCTTCTTACTCCTTTCCATGGCAAGCTGTATGTAGGGCATCACCATCATCAGTGGCTACTTTTAATCCTCTCGGGAAAATGGTCCTATGCGCTGTCACTGCACGGCTAATCGTCTGGAGGCATCACCCTTGTTGATAGCTACATCCCATCCTCTCAGTGAAAATGGTCCAAATGCTCTGTCATAGCACGGCTAATCATCTGTCGGTTCTCAATCAGGTTGGAGTAGAATCCCTTGATTCTTTTGCGTTTGTCATCACGCCCAGCCTTCAGGAGTTTGAAGCTCGTCATAGTCATTCAATACCGGAATCTTACTCGGAATACCACAGACAAGGTTAGACATTCCAGATTCCCGGAATCCTACTCGGAATACCACAGACAAGGTTAGACTTTCTGGATCCCCATGAATGCCGCCATCTATCTAGCGTATACCACAAATATTCTGTTGGGGAATCTAAGAGATATGCGCCCGGCCTAGAGTAGAACGGAAGTGGTTGTCAGTCACGCGTGTTCATAGGTGAGAATGATGATGAGTGTCACGGATCATCATATTCATCAAAGTGTTGTGCAACGTATATCTTGGAATAAGAATAAAAGAGAATTGAATAGAAAATAATAGTAATTGTATTGAAACTTGAGGTACAGCAGAGCTCCACACCCTTAATCTATGGTGTGCAGAAACTCCACCGTTGAAAATACATAAGTGAAAGGTTCAGGCATGGCCGAATGGCCAGCCCCCTAAAACGTGATCAATAGCCTCTTAAGATGAATAATAAAACAAAACTGAGACCAAAGATGTAACGTGGTCAAAAGACGACTAATACACTAGTAAAAAGTCTTATTTATACTAAACTAGCTACTAGGGTTTACATGAGTAAGTAATTGATGCATAAATCCACTTCCGGGGCCCACTTGGTGTATGTTTGGGCTGAGCTTGATCTATCCACGAGCTGAGGCTTTTCTTGGAGTTGAACGCCAAGTTATAACGTGTTTTGGGCGTTCAACTCCGGATCATGACGTGTTTCTGGCGTTTAACTCCAAACAGCAGCATGTACTTGGCGTTCAACGCCAGGTTACGTCGTCAATTTTAGAATAAAGTATGGACTATTATATATTGCTGGAAAGCTCTGGATGTCTACTTTCCAACGTCATTCAGAGCGCGCCATTTGGAGTTTCGTAGCTCCAGAAAATCCATTTCGAGTGTAGGGAGGTCAGATTCCAACAGCATTAGCAGTCCTTTTGTCAGCCTTTTTCAGAATTTTGCTCAAGTCCCTCAATTTTAGCCAGAAATTACCTGAAATCATAGAAAAACACACAAACTCATATTAAAGTCCAGAAATGTGAATTTAACATAAAAACTAATGAAAACATCCCTAAAAGTAGCTTGAACTTACTAAAAACTACCTAAAAACAATGCCAAAAAGCGTATAAATTATCCGCTCATCACAACACCAAACTTAAATTGTTGCTTGTCCCCAAGCAACTGAAAATCAAATAGGATAAAAAGAAGAGAATATACTATAAATTCCAAAATATCAATGAATATTAATTCTAATTAGATGAGCGGGACTTGTAGCTTTTTGCTTCTAAACAGTTTTGGCATCCCACTTTTTCCTTTGAAGTTTAGAATGATTGGCTTCTCTAGGAACTTAGAATTTTGGATAGTGTTATTGACTTTTCTAGTTAAGCATGTTGATTCTTGAACACAGCTACTTATGAGTCTTGGCCGTGACCCTAAGCACTTTGTTTTCCAGTATTACCACCGGATACATAAATGCCACAGACACATGACTGGGTGAACCTTTTCAGATTGTGACTCAGCTTTGCTAGAGTCCCCAGTTAGAGATGTCCAGAGCTATTAAGCACACTCTTTTTGCTTTGGATCACGACTTTAACTACTCAGTCTCAAGCTTTTCACTTGGACCTTCATGACACAAGCACATGGTTAGGGACAGCTTGATTTAGCCGCTTAGGCCTGGATTTTATTTCCTTGGGCCCTCCTATCCATTGATGCTCAAAGCCTTGGATCCTTTTTACCCTTCCTTTTTGGTTTTAAGGGCTATTGGCTTTTTCTGCTTGCTTTTTCTTTTTCTTTCTATATATTTTTTTCGCCATTTTCTTTCTTTTTTTTCACAAGCTTTTTACTTTTCACTGCTTTTTCTTGCTTCAAGAATCAATTTCATGATTTTTCAGATCATCAATAACATTTCTCTTTGTTCATCATTCTTTCAAGAACCAACAATTTTAACATTCATAAATAGCAAGATAAAAAATATGCACTGTTCAAGCATTCATTCAGAAAACAAAAAGTATTGTCACCACATCAATATAATTAAATTAAATTCAAGGATAAGTTTGAAATTTATGTACTTCTTATTCTTTTGAATTAAAACATTTTTCATTTAAGAGAGGTGAAGGATTACTGGAATTTATTCATAACTTTAAGACATAGTTACTAACTACTAATGATCATGAAATAGAGACACAAAACATAAATAAACATGAAGCATAAAAAAAACAGAGAAATAAGAACAAGGAATGAGTCCACCTTAGTGAGGGTGGCGCCTTCTTGAAGAACCAATGGTGCTCTTTGAGCTCCTCTATGTCTCTTCCTTGCTTCTGTTGAATGATTCCTAGTAATTTTGGTGCTCCTATCCTTAGTTGCTCCCAATAATTGCGTGGAGGACAATTTATCCCCTGAGGTATCTCAGGGATCTCTTGATTTGCAGTCAAATGTTCTACCACTGAGCTATAAACCCTTTACATGAGTCTTTCCATCTCCCATGACTTAGAGGTGGAAGCTTTTGTCTTCCCTTTTTTCTCTTCTTCTTTTTTTTTTTCTTTTTTTTTTGGATGTCTCTGGCCTTAGGTGCCATTAATGGTTATGGAAAAGCAAAAAGCTATGATTTTACCACACCAAACTTAGAAAATTGCTCGCCCTCGAGCAAGAGAAGAAAGAAAAGATGAAGAATAAGAAGAAGATATGGAGGAGATTGAGGGATGTGTGTATTCGGCTATATGGGTGGGATTGGGTGGGAAAGAGAATTTAAATTTTAAAGGTAGGTGGTGTATGGGGAAGAGTGGATAGATGTAGGTGGTAAATGAAAAACAGAAGGGATGACCATGAATGGAGAGAGAGGGTGAGGTAGGTGGGGATCCTGTGGAGTTCACAGATCCTGAGATGATCCTGTGGGGTCCACAGATCCTGAGGTGTCAAGGAATTCCATCCCTGCACCAAATAGGCATGTAAAATGCCTTTGCATACCATTCTGGCGTTTAAACGCCGAGTGATGCACATTCTGGGCGTTCAACGCCCATATGTAACATGTTTCTGGCGTTGAACGCCAGTTTCATGCTTGTTACTGGCGTTCAGTGCCAGCTTTTCCTCTAGGCACATTCCTGGCGTTCAAACGCCAGGATGTTGCTTGTTTCTGGCGTTTAGCGCCAGATTCATGCTCTGTTCTGGCATTGAACGCCAGCCAGATTCTTCTTACTGGCGTTGAATGCCAGTCTGTGCTTCTTCCAGGGTGTGATTTTTCTTCTGCTGTTTTTGATTCTGTTTTTAATTTTTATATTTTTTCGTGACTCCACATGATCATGTACCTAATAAAACACAAAATAACAATAGAATAAAATAAAATAAAAAATTAGATAAATAAAATTGGGTTGCATCCCAACAAGCGTTTCTTTAATGTCAATAGCTTGACAGTGGGCTCTCATGGACCCACAAAGGTGATCAGGTCAATGTTGTATAGTCCCATCACCAAACTTAGAGTTTGGATATGGGGTCTTAACACCAAACTTAGAGTTTGGTTGTGGCTTCCCAACACCAAACTTAGAGTTTGACTGTGGGGGCTCTTCTGGACTCTGAACTGAGAGAAGCTCTTCATGCTTACTCTCTTTTGTCATAGAGGGATGGCCATGTGCCTTAAACACAAGGTAGTCCCCATTCAATTGAAGGACTAGTTCACCTCTGTTGACATCTATCACAGCTCCTACTGTAGCTAGGAAAGGTCTTCCAAGGATGATGTATTCATCCTCTTCCTTCCTAGTGTCTAAGATTATGAAATCAGCAGGGATGTAAAGGCCTTCAACCTTTACTAACACGTCCTCTACTATTCCATAAGCTTGTCTCAATGACTTGTCTGCCAGTTGTAATGAGAACAATGCAGGTTGTACCTCAATGATCCCCAACTTCTCCATTACAGAGAGTGGCATAAGATTTATCCCTGACCCTAGATCACATAGAGATTTTTCAAAGGTCATGGTGCCTATGGTACAAGGTATTAAGAACTTGCCAGGATCTTGTCTCTTTTGAGGTAAAATTTGCTGAATCCATGTATCTAGTTCATTAATGAGCAAGGGAGGTTCACTTTCCCAAGTCTCATTACCAAACAACTTGGCATTCAGTTTCATGATAGCTCCTAAATATTGAGCAACTTGCTCTCCAGTCACATGTTCATCCTCTTCAGAGGAAGAATAGTCTTCAGAGCTCATGAATAGCAGAAGGATATTTAATGGAATTTCTATGGTCTCTATATGAGCCTCAGATTCCTTTGGATCCTTAATAGGAAACTCCTTCTTGCTTGAGGGACGTCCCAGGAGGTCTTCCTCACTAGGATTTTCGTCCTCCTCCTCCCTTGTGCATTCGGCCATATTGATTATATCAATGGCCTTGCACTCTCCTTTTGGATTCTCTTCTGTATTGCTTGGGAGAATACTGGAGGAGTTTCAATGACTTTCTTACTCAGCTGGCCCACTTGTGCCTCCAGATTTCTAATGGAGGATCTTGTTTCACTCATGAAACTGAAAGTGGCCTTTGACAGATCAGAGACTAGATTGGCTAAATTAGAAGTGTTTTGTTCAGAATTCTCTGTCTGTTGCTGAGAAGATGATGGAAAAGGCTTGCTATTGCTCATCCTATTGCGTCCACCATTGTTAAAGCCTTGTTGAGGCTTTTGTTGATCCTTCCACGAGAAATTTGGATGATTTCTCCATGATGAGTTATAGGTGTTTCCATAAGGTTCACCCATGTAATTAATCTCTGCCATGGCAGGGTTCTCAGGATCATAAGCTTCTTCAGAAGCTGCCTCTTTAGTACTGTTGGATGCATGTTGCCATCCATTCAGATTTTGAGAGATCATGTTGACCTGTTGAGTCAACACTTTGTTCTGAGCCAATATGGCATTCAGAGCATCAATTTCAAGAACTCCTTTCTTCTGAGGTATCCCATTATTCACGGAATTCCTCTCAGAAGTGTACATGAATTGGTTGTTTGCAACCATATCAATGAGTTCTTGAGCCGCTTCAGGCGTTTTCTTTAGGTGAATAGATCCACCTACAGAATGGTCCAATGACATTTTCAAAAATTCAGATAGACCATAATAGAATATATCTAATATGGTCCATTCTGAAAACATGTCAGATGGACATCTTTTGGTCAGCTGCTTGTATCTTTCCCAAGCTTCATAGAGGGATTCACCATCTTTTTGTTTGAAGGTTTGAACATCCACTCTCAGCTTGCTCAGCTTTTGAGGAGGAAAGAATTTATCCAAGAAGGCTGTGACCAGCTTATCCCAGGAGTCCAGGCTATCCTTAGGTTGTGAATCCAACCATATTCTAGCTCTGTCGCCTACAGCAAAAGGGAAAAGCATGAGTCTGTAGACTTCAGGATCAACTCCATTCGTCTTTACAGTCTCACAGATCTGCAAGAACTCAGTTAAAAACTGATAAGGATCTTCAGATGGAAGTCCATAAAACTTGCAGGAATGGAGATGCTTCTTCCATCAAATTTGGACGTTGGCTTTGTGAAGTCACCAAGCATTCTCCTTGCATTATTATTATTTTCGGCTGCCATCTCCTTCTCTTGTTCGAAAATTTCTGAAAGGTTGTTTCTGGATTGTTGTAATTTAGTTTCTCTTAGTTTCCTTTTCAGAGTCCTTTCAGGTTCAGGATCAATTTCAACAAGAGTGCCTTTTTCCCTATTCCTGCTCATATGAAAGAGAAAAAAACAAGAAAAGAAGAGGAATCCTCTATGTCACAGTATAGAGATTCCTTTATGTTAGTAGAAGAAGAAAGGGGATAAGAGTGAAGAAGAGTGGGTTCGAATATTTAGATGAAGAGAGGTGAAGAGAAGTGTTAGTAAATAAATAATTAAATAGAATAAGAAAAGAGAGGGAGAATTTCGAAAATAATTTTGAAAAAGGGGTTAGTATTTTCGAAAATTAAAGGAAGAAATGAAAATAAAATTAAAATTTGAAATAATTAGTTAATTAAAAGAATTTTGAAAAAGAGGTGAGATATTTTCGAAAATTGAAGAGGGAAAAGTAGTTAGGTGGTTTTGAAAAAGATAAGAAACAAACACAAAGTCAAATAGTTTAGTTGAAAAAGATATTAAAATCAAATTTGAAAAGATAAGAAGATAAGAAGTTAGATAAGATATTTGAAATCAAAAGATAAAATTTTAAAAAAAGATAAGATATAAAAGATATGATAAGATATGTTTGAAAAAGATTTAATTTTTAAATTAAAATTAATTACTAACAAGAAACTACAAGATAAGATTCTAGAACTTAAAGATTGAACCTTTCTTAACAAGAAAGTAACAAACTTCAAATTTTTGAATCAATCACATTAATTGTTAGTGTAATTTTGAAAATATGATATAAAGATAAGAAAAAGATTTTGAAAATAATTTAAAAAAAGATTTTTGAAAATTTTCGAAAAACAAAGATAAAATTGAAAAGATATGATTTTTGAAAAAGATTTTTTTTAAAAAAGATAAGATTTTTTTTAAAATTGAAAATTTGACTTGACTTGGGTGAAACAACTAATTTTAAAAAATTTTTGACCAAGTCAACCCAAAATTTCGAAAATTTGGAGGGAAATAAGGAAAAGATATTTTTTTGATTTTTGAAATTTTAAAGATGAGAGAGAAAAACATAAAAATGACCCAAGATATGAAAATTTCGGATCAAACACATAATGCATGCAAGAACACTATGAATGTCAAGATGAACACCAAGAACACTTTGAAGATCATGATGAACATCAAGAACATAATTTTGAAAAATTTTTGATGCAAAGAAAACATGCAAGACACCGAACTTAGAAATTTTTAATGCTTGGAAAATATGAATGCAAAAATGCACATGAAAAACAACAAAAGACACAAAACAAGAAATCATCAAGATCAAACAAGAAGACTTACCAAGAACAACTTGAAGATCATGAAGAACACCATGAATGCATGGAATTTTCGAAAATAATGCATAAATTTTTTTAAAACATGCAATTGACACCAAACTTAAAAATTGACTCAAGACTCAAACAAGAAACACAAAATTTTTTTGATTTTTATGATTTTATTAATTTTTTTGGATTTTTATTAATTCTTTTCGAAAATAAAGTTTAGAGAAACGAAAAAAAGAAAAGAAAAATTTTGAAAAAGATTTTTGAAAAGAAAATTACCTAATCTGAGCAACAAGATGAACCGTCAGTTGTCCACACTCGAACAATCCCCGGCAACGGCGCCAAAAGCTTGGTGGACGAAATTGTGAAAAAAGAGTTCCAGGCACTGTTAGAGAATCTCACAACTCCGTTCAACTTAACCAGCAAGTGTACTGGGTCATCCAAGTAATACCTTACGTGAGTAAGGGTCGATCCCACAGAGATTGTTGGTATGAAGCAAGCTATGGTCATCTTGTAAATCTCAGTTAAGTGGATTCATAGGGTCAAATGTAATTAGATTAGATAATTTAAAAGATAACTAAAATAAAAAGGGATAGAAATACTTATGTAAATCAATAGTGGGAATTTCAGATAGATGTGTGGAGATGCTAGAATCCTTTCGAATCTCTACTTTCTTATTGCTTTCATCCAATCCTTCTTACTCCTTTCCATGGCAAGCTGTATGTAGGGCATCACCATCATCAGTGGCTACTTTTAATCCTCTCGGAAAAATGGTCCTATGCGCTGTCACTGCACGGCTAATCGTCTGGAGGCATCACCCTTGTTGATAGCTACATCCCATCCTCTCAGTGAAAATGGTCCAAATGCTCTGTCACAGCACGGCTAATCATCTGTCGGTTCTCAATCAGATTGGAGTAGAATCCCTTGATTCTTTTGCGTTTGTCATCACGCCCAGCCTTTAGGAGTTTGAAGCTCGTCACAGTCATTCAATACCGGAATCTTACTCGGAATACCACAGACAAGGTTAGACTTTCCAGATTCCCGGAATCCTACTCGGAATACTACAGACAAGGTTAGACTTTCTGGATCCCCATGAATGCCGCCATCTATCTAGCTTATACCACGAAGATTCTGTTCGGGAATCTAAGAGATATGCACCCGGCCTAGAGTAGAACGGAAGTGGTTGTCAGTCACGCGCGTTCATAGGTGAGAATGATGATGAGTGTCACAGATCATCACATTCATCAAAGTGTTGTGCAACGTATATCTTGAAATAAGAATAAAAGAGAATTGAATAGAAAATAATAGTAATTGTATTGAAACTTGAGGTACAACAGAGCTCCACACCCTTAATCTATGGTGTGCAGAAACTCCACCGTTGAAAATACATAAGTGAAAGGTTCAGGCATGGCCGAATGGCCAGCCCCCTAAAACGTGATCAATAGCCTCTTAAGATGAAGAATAAAATAAAACTGAGACCAAAGATGTAACGTGGTCAAAAGACGACTAATACACTAGTAAAAAGTCTTATTTATACTAAACTAGCTACTAGGGTTTACATGAGTAAGTAATTGATGCATAAATCCACTTCCGGGGCCCACTTGGTGTATGTTTGGGCTGAGCTTGATCTATCCACGAGCTGAGGCTTTTCTTGGAGTTGAACGCCAAGTTATAACGTGTTTTGGGCGTTCAACTCCGGATCATGACGTGTTTCTGGCGTTTAACTCTAGACAGCAGCATGTACTTGGCGTTCAATGCCAAGTTACGTCATTAATTTCCGGATAAAGTATAGACTATTATACATTGCTGGAAAGCTCTGGATGTCTACTTTCCAAAGCCGTTGAGAGCGCGCCATTTGGAGTTCTGTAGCTCAAGAAAATTCATTTTGAGTGTAGGGAGGTCAGATTCCAACAGCATCAGCAGTCCTTTTGTCAGCCTTTTTCAGAGTTTTGCTCAAGTCCCTCAATTTCAGCCAGAAATTACCTGAAATCATAGAAAAACACACAAACTCATATTAAAGTCCATAAATGTGAATTTAACATAAAAACTAATGAAAACATTCCTAAAAGTAGCTTGAACTTACTAAAAACTACCTAAAAACAATGCCAAAAAGCGTATAAATTATCCGCTCATCAGTGATATCATCCTCTTCTTTGAATTGGTGAGAGGATATATATTTTTGTGCTTTGTAAAGATTTCTTTTACTTGCTAGCACACTATGGTTCTAATATCCTTGTTGTGTCCTTTGTTTTCATTCTGCATAAACCATATTTATATCCAAGTTTTAGGGTCCATAGGTCACTGACACATCATATCAAGCCCAAATTCTCCTTCCCGCCATGTACTACAATAGGTCATCTTCCTCTCCATTTTTCACAAGTTACAATATTCTCTTTTTTATGCAATAGAATTGGAGTTCTTAAGGAAACGACAAGATTCTTGGGAAGAATCATTCTAGGACCTCTATTACATGCTTTGAAATAACACATGTGGCATCTTTTATGGTAATTATATGTTCTTTTTACTTTGCTATTTCCTTTATCCTTTTTATGTTGCTGTGCTATCCTTTTGAATTCTCATTGGTGTCAGTGTTTTGTGATATTGTTTAAGTATTTTATGCATAATGATGAACTATCATAATCAAAATGCACTTGTTTCTTCACTAGTATAGGCTAGGCTTTTTCTTCTATGAATTTGTGTATTTATACATGATGAAATTTTGTGGTGATGTTTTACTCCCTTTTACAGTTTGCACTTCTCATTTTGTCGTCATGTTTACTGGTGGTGATAACTTTGGGAGTCCCAAATGCTTCTGCAATGCTTATATTTTTCGGTAGTGCCATTACACATTGGCCCTGCAACACATGATTTTTCTATAGTTATTGGTTGCGTTGTTACAACTTGTATCTCACAGTAATCATGGTTTTAGTTTACATTTTCCTGATTTTTATTTATTTATAATTTATTAGTAGTAAATTCTAAGTGGTCTAATGTATATTTTGATATGGGTATGTTTAATTTAGTGTGAGATGTATGAATACTCATTTATGATCATTCCAATATTTTTAGTTCATTATAAATATATTTTGTTAAAGGATAATTTTTATTATTTAAAGAATATTGTATGGTATTATTATGTATTTATTTTTATTTTATAATTTTTGACTAATTTAATTAAAAAAATAGGATTATATATATAATCAGATTACTAAATATTAGGTTTTAAAGAAAAAAATTATTAGAATATATATATATATATATATATATATATATATATATATATATATATATATATATATATATAAATAACGAGGGACCTAAGGCTACACTTATATACAGTAGCTATAGTATACAAAAAAAGAGACCTAAGGCTACGTTTATAAAAATTAGCTATTGTATACAATGTGGCTATGCTTTACAAGTGATGCAGTAGCGTTGAAAAGCGTAGCCTATTCTAGAAAAATGAAAGCTAAAAAGCGTAGCCTTTGGTCCTGGACAGCATCACTTGAAAAGCGTAGCCTATTCCCAAATGCCAAAAGTGTAGCCCTTGGTGCAGGAAAGTGTAGCCTTTGAGAAAAGGTAATGGCCGAATAGGAATCACCATAAAAAGCGTAGCCGTAGCCCAAAAAGCGTAGCCGTAGCCTAAGGCATCATTTTTTTCAGTTTTGGCTACACTTTTCAAGTGTACCTGAATGGGTGTTTTTCTTGTAGTGTTTATGGCAGAAGCAGAATGGAGATGAACTCTAGCGACAACGACGGCAGAAATAGCGGCGGAGGCAGTGACGAAAATGGTAGTGGATATTGATAAACCCCATTTTTAAGATTTATCTTGTATTGATTTCGAGGGTTTTATCAATGATCCTACGCACTTATTCATATGAAAAATACATGATTTTGTGTTCCTTTCCCAATTTTGCCTTATGGATGAAAACATGCTTCTTTTGCACTAAATTAGATATATTCTTAATCCTCCTCTAGTACCATTCGATACCGTGACCCGTGTGTTAAGTGGTTTCAGAGTTTACAGGACATGGATGACTTAGAGGAGAGAATGGGAGCATGCATAAAGGAAAGGATCATGGAAAATTGAGCTTTGGAAACTTCAGCAGTGGCGCGCGCGCACACATGGCGCGTCCGCGCAGATTTGCGCCAGCAGAGCCAAAGCCAGGAGCCAAGCTACGAGCTGGCGCATTTAGTGGCTAAGACTTAATCCTCATGGACGCGCCCACGCACATTATGCCAGAGCGCAGATTGCAAATGCCTCAGGGATGCGTACGCGTGCTGTGTACGTACGCGCCGATTGCCACATGTGATTTTTTAAGAGGCACGTGACCAGCGCGTGAAGGCAGTTAGAAACCCTATTTTGGGGAAGAGTTTTGGCGGGGAAAAGCTTAAGAAGGCCAAGGATTGAGGGGTTTAGGGGGTTCATTCAATTTGGACACTTTCTTAGATATTTTCCTAGAGTTGGTTACCTTTTGGGTAGAGAGAGAACCTCCAACCTCTATCTAGGATTTCATTCTCCATTGCAATTCTCCTTTGATTCTTTTGGTGAGATCCATTGTAATACACTTTTATTTTGATGCAATTAGTAGATCTACTCTTCTCCTATTCTCAATTTGTGTTCTTTGATCCTCTCACTTTGGATCTAGCTTTGACTTTGTTACTTGGATTTGGAACTAGTGACTTGAGGTACTTTCATATCCATTACTTGTAATTGTTCAATTGTTGATGATTGTGTGATTTAGTTCTATTAAATTCAATTCTTCATTTCATTTTCATAATGCCTCTTATGAATGCTCACCAAATGTTTGATAAAATGCCAACACTAGTTATGGAGTAAAGGTCTTTCACTTGGCTTAGGGTTTGAACCATTAGAAAAACTTGAATAGTGGATGTCAATTGTTGATTGAAAATTCAGAATTGCTAATTGGTTTGGAGTGCACTAAAGCTAGACTCCCTTAGGGTGAAGCTAGGAATTGTGACTCAAACTAATTACTTTCACTTGAATCTCCTCTATAATTAGAGGTCAACTAAGTGAAGCAAGACTTAATTGTTATCATCATTGAAGGAAACTATAGTGATAGAACTTCCAATGTTAACCCTTGGCCAAATCCTTTAATATTGATTGTTTGTTGTCTACTTTTGCTAGCTTGAACTAGTACATCAATCTTCAAAAACCACAACAAAAGCTTCCTAATCAATAACATGCATTCTATAGTAATTCCAAGGGAGGACGCTCGGGAGATTAATACTCTCGATTGTATATTGTAGAATTGTTTGATGTGAGATTTGAGTGTCGATTAGACTATACTCACGATTGTATTCACTATTAAATTCTATATCGACATACAACATTTCGTTTATCAAAATGGCGCCGTTGCCGGGGAGTTGCTTATGTGTGCCATGCTATTGTTTAGTGTAAATATGTACATACTTGCATTTTTTCTTGATTGTTTCTTTGTTTGATTGACATAAGATTAATCTTTGTCTAATTCCACTTGTTGCCGTGAGCTTCATACTCCCTTCATTGCATGACGCGTTCATAACCAAATTCGAGCTTAGCCCCATTTGACCCGGAAATTGAACGAACTTTGCTCCACGTTAGGCAAGCTCGGAGGCGGTTGACCTTTGAGGAAGGTGAAAAGGTTCCTACCAATTCACGAACCTTACCCGAAGTGAATTTCGAACCGTCATTCGAAGAAGGCACTAGCTATCCCTCCGTTAATACTACTAATAATTCTTATTTTGATCTAGGTGCCGACACCATGGCCACTCCGAGGAGAGTTACTCTCAAGGAAGTGGGTGCACCAGATTATATCTATCAACCCGTTCATGTGCTTCATCCAAACTTGAATGCGAATTTTGAACTCAAGACTGCTTTGATTCACCTCCTACCTAAGTTCCATGGACTTCCCGTACAAGATCCTATTCGACACCTCAAGGATTTTCATAGTATATGCTCAACAACTAGACGGGAAGGATCCAATGAAGTTGCTATGTGGTAGTTTGCTTTCCCATTCTCTCTTGAGAATAAAGCTAAACAGTGATGTTATTTCCAATTGGGACTTGCTTAGAAGAGGATTCTTAGAAAAATTCTTGCCCCCAGAAAGGATGGACAAGCTAAGGAAGGAGATCTCATGCATTGTGCAAGGCGAAACGGAACCCCTATGCGAGTATTGGGAGCGGTTTCGCAAACTTCTTGATGCATGCTCCAACCACATGATTGACACTCAAGTGTTGCTCGACCCTACATATGCCAAGGGATGTGAGAACAAGATAGGACTCTTTTGGATTCCTCTAGCAATGGTTCTTTGTCTAAATATAAGACGGCGGAGGAAGCATGGCAACTCATTGGTGACTTGGCCGAGTCCAACCAACATGCGAGACGGAGAGTTAACCGCCCAAAGACCGTGAATGAAGTATCCTCTAATAGTGAGGCCACCGCTCTTGCCAAATCCTTGGGCGAGATGACAAACATCCTAAAGCAACTCCAATTGGGTCAGCAACAACCTCATCAACAATACCCTCCACCACCTCCTCAACAATATAGTCAACAATTGGTCCCCCAAAAAGTGTGTGGCATTTGTTCTTGCTATTCCCACTACACGGACGAGTGCCCAAGTCTTCAAGAAGACAACACCTTGGCGGCTACCTACAACTTTTATGACCACCCAAATCAAGGATACTACCAACAAGGCGGCAATTTCAACCAAGGGTATCCTCAACAAGGAGGAAACTACAATTAAGGGGGTGGCAATTCTAATCAAAATTGGAGAGACAACTCTAACCAATGGAGGGACAATTACCAACAAGGAGGTATGGACAACAACAACAATAGAGGCAATCAAAGATGGAACAACAACAACTCACAAAATCGACTATACTCCCAAAGCCAACTATACACCCAACAAAACCAAGGAAGAAACTACCAAACCTATCAACCACTACATCAACGACCACCACCTCAATCCAACCAACCACAAGCCCCTCAAATCACATACCCTTCCACTTCTCCCAATCAAGATGATACACTCCGGACCATACTCCAAGGCCAAAAAGGGCTTCAAACCACACTTGCTTCTGGCCTTACCAGCCTTACATCTACTCTACAAGCCCTTCTTGCACGCATGGACCCACCCTCCACTTCTGCTCCTCAAGCCCCAAATTCTAGTGACATTCCCTCTCAACCTCAACCCAATCCTAAAGGTGGCATTAATGCCATTACCTTGAAATCCGGGACTCAATTGAAAGAGAAGAAGGTAAAGGACCCAAGTTCGATCATAATCACTCAAGAGGAGGAGAGAATTGAGATTAGAAGAGGAGGAGGAAGCACAAGTCATAGTTGAGGATGAAGAGGCTCAACCAACAAGTGCGGTCCCCAAGAATAAGAGAGTCGTGGAAGAAGAAATTGCTCAACCAATCCCATTTCCTACACTTGAAAAGAAAGCTAGGAAGCGTAATGAACTTGACCTCAAAATGGTAGAGATGTTCAAGAAAGTTGAGGTAACCATCCCCCCTTTGATGCTATCCATCAAGTACCTAAATATGAAAAATTCCTTAAGGATTTATGCATGAACAAGATAGAATTATTGAGTTAGAAACTATTCCATTGGGGAGTTCTATTTCCGCTTTAATGGGAGCATTACCCGAGAAGTGTGATGATCCTGGCCCGTGCATGGTCACTTGCACCGTAGATGGGGTTCAATTTCTAGATTGTATGTATGATCTCGGTGCATGCATTAGCATTATGCCTCTTTTTGTCTACCGTATATTGAGGCTACCACCATTGAAGAGGTCAACGGCAAGATTTGTTTTGGCGGACAAGAGCATAATAACCGTGACGGGTGTTGCGGAAGATGTATTGGTGAATATAAAAGGGTTGGTGTTTCCAATTGATTTTTACGTTCTTGAGATGCCATCAAGCGATTCCAAGAGGGCATCATCTATTCTACTTGGGAGACCATTTTTGAGGAATTCTAGATTCAAGTTAGATGCTGATAAGCGGATAATTTATACGCTTTTTGGCATTGTTTTTAGGTAATTTTTAGTAGGATCTAGCTACTTTTAGGGATGTTTTTATTAGTTTTTATTCAAAATTCACATTTCTAGACTTTACTATGACTTTGTGTATTTTTCTGTGATTTCAGGTATTTTTTGGCTGAAATTGAGGGACCTAAGCAAAAATCTGATTCAGGCTAAAAAATCTGACCTCCCTGTACTCGAAATGAATTTTCTGGAGCTATAGAACTCCAAATGGCGCGGTCTCAACTTTGTTGGAAAGTAGACATCCAGGGATTTCCAGCAATATATAATAGCCCATACTTTAGTCGAGGTTAGATGATGCAAAATGGCATTCAACTCTAGTTTCATGCTGCATTCTGGAGTAAAACGCCAGAAACACGTCACAAACCAGAGTTAAACGCCAAAAACACGTTACAACTTGGCGTTTAACTCCAAGAGAAGCCTCTGCACATGTAAAGCTCAAGCTCAGCCCAAGCACACACCAAAGTGGGCCCCGAAAGTGGATTTCTCCACTAAGACTTATTTCTGTAAACCCTAGTAACTAGTTTAACATAAATATAACTTTTTACTATTGTATTAGACATATTGGTATCTATCTTTGGACGTTTAGTTCTTAGACTTTGGGGGCTGGCCATTCGGCCATGCTTGGACCATCACTTATGTATTTTTAATGGTGGAGTTTCTACACACCATAGATTAAGGTGTGGAGATCTACTGTTCCTCGAGTGTTAATGCAATTACTATTATTCTTCTATTCAATTCATGCTTATTCATATTCTAAGATATTCACTGCACTTCAACATGATGAATGTGATGATCCGTGACACTCATCATCATTCTCACCTATGAACGCGTGCCTGACAACCACTCCCGTTCTACTTTAGATCGAGCGCATATCTCTTGGATTCCTTAATCAGAATCTTCGTGGTATAAGCTAGAATTATTGGCGGCTATTCCTGAGATCCGGAAAGTCTAAATGTTGTCTATGGTATTTCGAGTAGGATCTGAGAAGGGATGACTGTGACGAGCTTCAAACTCGCGAGTGTTGGGCGTAGTGACAGACGCAAAAAAATCAATGGATTCTATTCCAACATGATCGAGAACCGACAGATGATTAGCCGTGCTGTGACAAAGCATTTGGACCATTTTCACTCAGAGGATGAGAAGTAGCCATTGACAACGGTGACGCCCTACATACAGCTTGCCATAGAAAGGAGTAAGAATGATTGGAGGAAGGCAGTAAGAAAGCAGAAATTCAGAAGGGACAAAGCATCTCCATACACTTATCTGAAATTCCCACCAATGATTTACATAAGTATCTCTATCTCTATTTTATGCATTATTTATCTTAATTTTCGAAAACCATTATAACCATTTGAATCTGCCTAACTGAGATTTACAAGATGACCATAGCTTTCTTCATACCAACAATCTTCGTGGGATCGACCCTTACTCACGTAAGGTATTACTTGGACGACCCAGTGCACTTGTTGGTTAGTTGTGCAAAGTTGTGACAAAGTGTGATTCACGTTTGAGAGCACCAAGTCTTTGGCGCCATTGTTGATGATCACAATTTCGTGCACCAACCTTTTGGCGCCGTTGCCGGGGATTGTTCGAGTTTGGACAACGGTTCATCTTGTTGCTCAGATTAGGTAATTTTCTTTTCAAAAAGTTTTCAAAAATCTTTCAAAAATTTTTATTTTATTTTCGTTTTTCCAAAAAGAAATTTTTGAAAAAAACCAAAAAAATTAATAAAATCATAAAAATAAAAAATATTTTGTGTTTCTTATTTGAGTCTAGTGTCAATTTTTAAGTTTGGTGTCAATTGCATGTTTTAAAAAACTTTTGCATTTTTCGAAAATTCATGCATGTGTTCTTCATGATCTTCAAGTTGTTCTTGGTAAGTCTTGTTTGATCTTCATATTTTCTTGTTTTGTATCTTTTGTTATTTTTCATATGCATTTTTGCATTCTATGTCTAAGCATGAAAATTTTCTAAGTTTGGTGTCTTGCATGTTTTTCTTTTCTTGAAAATTTTTCAAAAATAAGTCTTGATGTTCATCTTGATCTTCAAAGTGTTCTTGGTGTTCATCTTGACATTCATAGTGCTCTTGCATGCATCATTGGTATTGATCCAAAATTTTCATGTTTTGGGTCATATTTGTGTTTTTCTCTCTCATCATTAAAAATTCAAAAAAATAAAAAATATATCTTTCCCTTATTTTACTCATAAAATTTGAAATCTTTGGGTTGACTTAGTAAAATTTTTTTAAAATAAGTTGTTTCTTGTTAGTCAAGTCAAGATTTCAATTTTAAAAATCCTATCTTTTCAAAATCTTTTTCAAAAATCAAATCTTTTTCATTTTTTCATTGTTTTTGAAAATTTTTAAAATTGATTTTCAAAATCTTTTTCTTATCTTCATTTCAAAATTTTGAAAACTTTACTAACAATTAATGTGATTGATTCAAAAATTTGAAGTTTGTTACTTTCTTGTTAAGAAAGGTTCAATCTTTAAATTCTAGAATCATATCTTTTAGTTTCTTATTAGTCAAGTAATCAAATTTTAATTTAAAAAAATAAAATCTTTTTCAAAATATCTTTTTCAAAATATATTTTTCAAATCATATATTTTTCAACCATATATTTTCAAATCATATCTTTTTCAAAATCAATTTCAAAATCTTTTCTAACTTCTTATCTTTTCAAAATTGATTTTCAAATCTTTTTCAACTAACTAATTGACTTTTTGTTTGTTTTACTATTTCTTATCTTTTTCAAAACTACCTAACTACTTTTCTCTCTCTAATTTTCAAATATTCCTTACCCTTTTTTCAAAATTCTTTTTAATTAACTAATTGTTTCAAATTTTATCTTTAATTTTATTTCTTCTCTTAATTTTTGAAAATCACTAACCATTTTTCAAAAACAATTTTTGAAAACTCTTCTCTCTCATCTCTTTCTATTTATTTATCATTTACTAACTCTTCTCTTCATCTAAAAATTCGAACTCTCTCTTCTCCTCTGTGTTCGAATTTTTCTCATCCTTCTTCTATTCTTTTCTTCTTCTACTCACATAAAGGAATCTCTATACTGTGACATAGAGGATTCCTCTTCTTTTCTATTCTATTCTTTTTCATATGAGCAGGAGCAAGGACAAGGACATTATTGTTGAAGCAGATCCTGAACCTGAAAGGACTCTGAAGAAGAAGCTAAGAGAGGCTAAAGCACAACAATCCAGAGAAAACCTTACAGAGAATCTCGAAAAAGAGAGAAATATGGCCGAACCCAATAACAATGGTGGAGGCGCAAGGAGGATGCTTGGTGATTATACTACACCTACTTCCAACTTTTATGGAAGAAACATCTCAATCCCTGACATTGGAGCAAACAATTTTGAGCTGAAACCTCAACTAGTTACTCTGATGCAACAGAACTGCAAGTTTCATGGACTTCTATCAGAAGATCCCTATCAGTTTTTAACTAAGTTCTTACAGATCTGTGAGACTGTTAAGACCAATGAAGTACATCCTGAAGTCTATAGGGCTCATGCTTTTCCCTTTTGCTGTAAGAGACAGAGCTAGAACATGGTTGGACTCACAACCTAAAGATAGCCTGGACTCTTGGGATAAGTTGGTCATGGCCTTCTTGGCCAAGTTCTTTCCTCCTCAAAAGTTGAGCAAGCTTAGAGTGGATGTTCAGACCTTCAAGCAAAAAAATGATGAATCCCTCTATGAAGCTTGGGAAAGATACAAGCAGATGACCAAAAAGTGTCCTTCTGACATGCTTTCAGAGTGGACCATTCTGGATATATTCTATTATGGTCTATCTGAGTTCTCTAAGATGTCACTAGACCATTCTGCAGGTGGATCCATTCACCTAAAGAAAACTCCTGCAGAAGCTCAAGAACTTATTGACATGGTTGCAAATAACCAATTCATGTACACTTCTGAGAGGAATCCTGTGAGTAATGGGACGCCTCAGAAGAAGGGAGTTATTGAAATTGATACTCTGAATGCCATATTAGCTCAGAACAAAATTTTGACTCAACAAGTCAACATGATTTGTCAGAGTCTGAATGGATGGCAAAATGCATCCAACAGTACTAAAGAGGCATCTTCTGAAGAAGAAGCTTATGATCCTGAGAACCCTGCAATGGCAAAGGTGAATTACATGGGTGAACCCTATGGGAACACCTATAATTCCTCATGGAGAAATCATTCAAATTTCTCATGGAAGGATCAATAAAAGCCTCAACAAGGCTTTAATAATGGTAGAAGAAACATGCTTAGCAATAGCAAGCCTTTTCCATCATCTTCTCAGCAACAGACAGAGAATTCTGAGCAGAGCCCCTCTAGATTAGCAAACATAGTCTCTGATCTATCTAAGGCCACTTTAAGTTTCATGAATGAAACAAGGTCCTCCATTAGAAATTTAGAGGCACAGGTGGGTCAGCTGAGTAAGAAAATCACTGAAACTCCTCCTAGTACTCTCCCAAGCAATACAGAAGAGAATCCAAAAAGAGAGTGCAAGGCCATTGATATTATCAATATGGCCGAATCCAAAGAGGAAGGGGAGGACGTGAATCCCAATGAGGAAGACCTCATGGGACGTCCTCCAAACAGAAGGGAGTTTCCTATTGAGGACCTAAAGGAATCTGAGGCTTATATAGAGACCATAGAAATTCCATTAAACTTCCTTTTGCCATTCATGAGCTCTGAGAACTATTCTTCCTCTGAAGAGGATGAAGATGTGACTGAAGAGCAAGTTGCTCAACATCTATGAGCCATCATGAAGCTGAATGCCAAGTTGTTTGGTAATGAGACTTGCAAAGGTGAACCTCCCTTGCTCATTAGTAAACTAGATACATGGGTTCAGCAAACTCTACCTCAAAAGAAACAAGATCCTGGTAAATTCTTAATATCCTGTACCATAGGCACCATGACCTTTGAGAAGGCTCTTTGTGACCTGGGGTCAGGTATAAATCTTATGCCACTCTCTGTAATGGAGAAGCTGGGGATCTTTGAGGTACAAGCTGCAAGAATCTCATTAGAGATGGTAGACAAGTCAATAAAATAAGCTTATGGGTTGGTAGAGGACGTGTTAGTGAAGGTTAAAGGCCTTTACATTCCTGCTGATTTTATAATCTTAAATACTGGGAAGGATGAGAATGAATCCATCATTCTTGGAAGACCCTTCCTAGCCACAGCAAAAGCTATGATTAATGTTGACAGAGGTGAACTAGTCCTTCAATTGAATGGGGACTACCTTGTGTTTAAGGCTCAAGGATCTTCCTCTGCAACCATGGAGAGGAAGCATGAAAAGCTTCTCTCAATATAGAGTCAAACAAAGCCCCCACAATCAAACTTTAAGTTTGGTGTTGGGAGGCCACAACCAAACTCTAAGTTTGGTGTTGAGAAGCCCCCACATTCAAACTCTAAGTTTGGTGTTGGGAGGCCCTCATCATGCTCTGATGATCTCTGAAGCTCCATGAGAGCTCACTGTCAAGATATTGATATTAAAGAAGCGCTTATTGGGAGGTAACCCAATTTTTAATTATTTATATTTTTATTGTTCTTTTATGTTTTATTAGATTTATGATCATGTGGAGTCACAAAACAATTGCAAAAATTAAAAACAGAATTAAAATAGCAGAAGAAACAGCACACACTGGAGGAAGAGCTTACTGGCATTTAAACGCCAATAAGGAGCATCTGGCTGGCGTTTAACACCAGAACAGAGCATGAAGCTGGCGTTGAACACCAGAAACAAGCAGTAATCTGGCGTTCAAACCCCAGGATTGCACCTTGAGGAAAGATGATGTTGAACGCCAGAAACAAGCAGCAAATTGGCGTTTAACGCTAGGAGCAAGCATAGAGCTGGCGTTTAACGCCAGAAACAAGCATCAGTCTGGCGTTAAACGCCAGGATTGCATACAGAGGGCATTTTACACGCCTAAAGGGTGCAGGGATGAGAAATCCTTGACACCTCAGGATCTGTGGACCCCACAGGATCCCCACCTACCTTCTTCTTCTCTCTCACACCTTTTCATAACACTCTTCCCCAAACATCATTCACCAATCACCTCAATCACTCTTCCCCATCTCTTCTTCACCACTCACATCCATCTACTCTTCCCCATAAACCCCACCTACATTCAAATTCAAAATCTCTTTCCCACCCAATCCCACCCTACATGACCAAACCATAAACCCTTCATCCACTCCTATATAAACCCCTCAACACTCCTTCATTCTTCACACACAACCATCAATACTTATCCCCTTGGCCGAACCCTAAACCTCCCTCCATCTCCTCCAATTTCTTCCTCTTCTTCTCATATTCTTTCTTCTTTTGCTCGAGGACGAGCAACTGATGAGCGGATAATTTGTACGCTTTTTGGCATTGTTTTTAGTATGTTTTTAGTATGTTTTAGTTAGTTTTTACTATATTTTTATTAGTTTTTAGTTAAAATTCACTTTTTTGTACTTTAATATGAGTTTGTGTGTTTTTTTGTGATTTCAGGTATTTTCTGGCTGAAATTGAGGGACCTGAGCAAAAATCTGATCCAGAGGCTGAAAAGGACTACAGATGCTGTTGGATTCTGACCTCCCTGCACTCGAAGTGGATTTTCTGGAGCTGCAGAAGCCCAATTGGCACGCTCTCAACTGCATTGGAAAGTAGACATCCTGGGCTTTCTAGAAATGTATAATAGTCTATACTTTGCCTGAGATTTGATGGCCCAAACTGGCGTTCCAAATCAGCTCAAAACTGCCCAACGTTAAACGCCGGAACTGGCACAAGAATGGGAGTTAAACGCCCAAACGGGCACAAAAGCTGGCGTTTAACTCCAAGAAGAGTCTCTACACGAAAATGCTTCAATGCTCAGCCCAAGCACACACCAAGTGGGCCCGGAAGTGGATTTTTATGTCATTTACTCATATTTGTAAACCCTAAGCTATTAGTTCTCTATAAGTAGGACCTTTTGCTATTGTATTTTCATCTTTTGATCACTTTAGGTCCTTAGATCATCTTTGGATGTCTAGTTCTTAGATTATTGGGGGCTGGCCTCTCGGCCATGCCTAGACCTTGTTCTTATGTATTTTCAACGGTGGAGTTTCTACACACCATAGATTAAGGTGTAGAGCTCTGCTGTACCTCGAGTATTAATGCAATTACTATTGTTCTTCTATTTAATTCAGCTTATTCTTGTTCTAAGATATTCAGTCACACCCAAGAACATGATGAATGTGATGATTATGTGACGCTCATTGATGAGCGGATAATTTATATGCTTTTTGGCATTGTTTTTAGGTAGCTTTTAGTAAGTTCAAGCTACTTTTAGGGATGTTTTCATTAGTTTTTATGTTAAATTCACATTTCTGGACTTTACTATGAGTTTGTGTGTTTTTCTGTGATTTTAGGTAATTTCTGACTGAAATTGAGGGATTTGAGCAAAACTCTGAAAAAGGCTGACAAAAGGACTGCTGATGCTGTTGGAATCTGACCTCCCTGCACTCGAAATGGATTTTCTGGAGCTACAGAACTCCAATTGCGTGCTCTCAACGGTGCTGGAAAGTAGATATCCAGAGCTTTCCAGAAATATATAATAGTCCATACTTTATTCGGAAATTGACGACGTAACTTGGCGTTGAACGCCAAGTACATGCTGCTGTCTGGAATTAAACGCCAGAAAAACGTCATGATCCGGAGTTGAATGCCCAAAATATGTTATAACTTGGAGTTCAACTCCAAGAGAAGCCTCAACTCGTGGATAGATCAAGCTCAGCCCAAACATACACCAAGTGGGCCCCGGAAGTGGATTTATGCATCAAATACTTACTCATGTAAACCCTAGTAGCTAGTCTAGTATAAATAGGATAAGTTACTATTGTATTAGACATCTTTTGACAGTTTAATCTTTTGACTTTCTAGTTTTTGATCATTCGGTCCTTATATCATGGAGAGGGCTGGCCATTCGGCCATGCCTGAACCTTTTACTTATGTATTTTCAACAGTGGAGTTTCTACACACCATAGATTAAGGGTGTGGAGCTCTGCTGTACCTCAAGTTTCAATACAATTATTATTACTTTCTATTCAATTCTCTTCTATCCTTATTCCAAGATATACGTTATACTTAACTTTGATGAATGATGATGATCCGTGACACTCATCATTATTCTCACCTATGAACGCGCGTGATTGACAACCACTTCCGTTCTACTTTAGGTAGGGCGCATATCTCTTAGATTCCCCAACAGAATCTTCGTGGTATAAGCTAGATAGATGGCGGCATTCATGAGGATCCGGAAAGTCTAAACCTTGTATGTGGTATTCCGAGTAGGATTCTGTGATTGAATGACTGTGACGAGCTTCAAACTTCTGAAGGCTGGGCGTGATGACAAGCGCAAAAGAATTAAGGGATTCTATTCCAACCTGATTGAGAACCGACAGATGATTACCCGTGCTGTGACAGAGCATAGGAACGTTTTCACTGAGAGGATGGGATGTAGCCATTGACAACGGTGATGCCCTACAAACAGCTTGCCATGGAACGGAGTAGGAAGGATTGGATGAATGTAATAAGAAAATAGAGATACGAGAGGAGCACAGCATCTTCACACACTTATCTGAAATCCCCACTATTGTTTTACATAAGTATTTCTATCCTTTTTATTTTCTATTTATTTATTAATTTTCAAACTCACCATAAACCAATTTAATCTGCCTAACTGAGATTTACAAGGTGACCATAGCTTGCTTCATACCAACAATCTCTGTGGGATCGACCCTTACTCACGTAAGGTATTACTTGGATGACCCAGTACACTTGCTGGTAAGTTGAACGGAGTTGTGGAAAGAAAAAGATTCTCTAACAGTGCCTGGAATTATTATTGATCACAATTTCGTCCACCAAGTTTTTGGTGCCGTTGCCGAGGATTATTCGAGTATGGACAACTGACGGTTCATCTTGTTGCTCAGATTAGGTAATTTTTTTTCAAAAAAAAATCTTTTTCAAAATTTTCCTTTTCTTTTTCGTTTTTCTAATAACGTCTTTCGAAAAAAATTAAAGAAAATACAAAAAAAATTTAGAAAATCATAAAAATAAAAAATATTTGGTGTTTCTTGTTTGAGTCTTGAGTCAATTTTTAAGTTTGGTGTCAATTGCATGCTTTAAAAATTTTTCTTACATTTTTCGAAAATTCCATGCATTCATAGTGTTCTTCATGATCTTCAAGTTGTTCTTGACAAGTCTTCTTGTTTGATCTTGATGATTTCTTGTTTTGTGTTGTTTGTTGTTTTTCATATGCATTTTTCGTTTGTTAGAGTCCATGCATTGAAGATTTCTAAGTTTGGTGTCTTGCATGTTTTCTTTGCATCAAAAATTTTTCAAAATTATGTTCTTGATGTTCATCATGATCTTCAAAGTGGTCTTGGTGTTCATCTTGACATTCATAGTGTTCTTGCATGCATGTTGTGTTTTGATCCAACATTTTTATGTTTTGGGTCATATTTGTGTTTTTCTCTCTCATCTTTAAAATTTCAAAAATCAAAAAATTATCTTTTCCTTATTTCCCTCCAAATTTTCGAAATTTTGGGTTGACTTGGTCAAAAATTTTTAAAAATTAGTTGTTTCTTACAAGTCAAGTTAAAATTTCAATTTTAAAAATCTTATCTTTTCAAAAATCTTTTTCAAAAATCATATCTTTTCCAAATTTTTCCTCTTTTTCGAGAATTCCAAAAATCTTTTTCAAAATATTTTCAAAATCTTTTTCCTATCTTTACATCTAATTTTCGAAAATTAGCTAACAATTAATGTGATTGGTTCAAAAATTTGAAGTTTGTTACTTGCTTGTTAAGCAAGGTTCAATCTTTAAATTCTAGAATCTTATCTTGTAGTTTCTTGTTAGTTAAGTCTTTTTAAAAAATTAAATCTTTTTTCAACAAATCTTTTATCTTTTATCTTATCTTTTTCAAAAATTTTATTTTTTTCAAAATATTTTATCTAACTTCTTATCTTTTTATCTTTTTCAAACTTGATTTCAATATCTTTTTCAATCAACTAACTAACTTTTTGTTTGTTTCTTATCTTTTTCAAAACCAACTAACTACCTATCCCTCTCTAATTTTCGAAAATACTCATCTCTTTTTCAAAAAATTCTTTTTTAAATTTTAATTTTAATCTTATCTTTAATTTTCGAAAATTACTAACTCCTTTTTCAAAATTGTTTTCGAAATTCTCCCTCTCTTTTCTTATTCTATTTATTTATTTACTAACACTTCTCTTCACCTCTCTCCATCTAAAAACCCGAATCCCCTCTTCTACTTTCTTCCCCCTTTCTTTTTCTACTAACATAAAGGAGTCTCTATACTGTCACATAGAGGATTCCTTTTCTTTTCTTGTTTTCTTCTCTTTCATATGAGCAGGAGCAAGGATAAAGGCACTCTTGTTGAAATTGATCCAGAACCTGAAAGGACTCTGAAGAGAAAATTAAGAGAAGCTAAATTACAACAATCCAGAAGCAACCTTTCAGAAATTTTCGAACAAGAGAAGGAGATGGCAGCCGAAAATAATAATAATGCAAGGAGAATGCTTGGTGACTTCACAAAGCCAACGTCCAAGTTTGATGGAAGAAGCATCTCCATTCCTGCCATTGGAGCCAATAACATTGAGCTGAAACCTCAGCTAGTTGCTTTAATACAATAAAACTGCAAGTTTTATGGACTTCCATCTGAAGATCCTTATCAGTTTTTAACTGAGTTCTTGCAGATCTATGAGACTGTAAAGACGAATGGAGTTGATCCTGAAGTCTACAGACTCATGCTTTTCCCTTTTGCTGTAAGAGACAGAGCTAGAATATGGTTGGATTCACAACCCAAGGATAGCCTAGACTCCTGGGATAAGCTGGTCACAGCCTTCTTGGATAAATTCTTTCCTCCTCAGAAGCTGAGCAAGCTGAGAGTGGATGTTCAAACCTTCAAACAAAAAGATGGTGAATCCCTCTATGAAGCTTGGGAAAGATACAAGCAGCTGACCAAAAGATGTCCATCTGACATGTTTTCAGAATGGACCATATTAGATATATTCTATTATGGTCTATCTGAATTTTCGAAAATGTCATTGGATCATTCTGCTGGTGGATCCATTCACCTAAAGAAAACGCCTGAAGAGGCTCAAGAACTCATTGACATGGTTGCAAATAACCAATTCATGTACACTTCTGAGAGGAATTCCGTGAATAATGGGATACCTCAGAAGAAAGGAGTTCTTGAAATTGATGCTCTGAATGCCATATTGGCTGAGAAAAAAAGTATTGACTCAGCAAGTCAACATGATCTCTCAAAGTCTGAATGGATGGCAACATGCATCCAACAGTACTAAGGAGGCAGCTTCTGAAGAAGCCTATGATCCTGAAAACCCTGCCATGGCAGAGGTTAATTACATGGGTGAACCTTATGGAAACACCTATAACTCATCATGGAGAAATCATCCAAATTTCTCATGGAAGGATCAACAAAAGCCTCAACAAGGCTTTAACAATGGTGGACGCAATAGGCCGAGCAGTAGCAAGCCATATCCATCATCTTCTCAGCAACAGACAGAGAATTCTGAACAAAACACATCTAATTTAGCCAATTTAGTCTCTGATCTGTCAAAGGCCACTTTCAGTTTTATGAATGAAACAAGATCCTCCATCAGAAATCTAGAGGCACAAGTGGGCCAGCTGAGTAAGAAAGTTATTGAAACTCCTCCCAGTATTCTCCCAAGCAATACAGAAGAGAATCCAAAAGGAGAGTGCAAGGCCATTGAAGTGATCAAAGTGGCCGAATGCACAAGGGAGGAGGAGGACGAAAATCCTAATGAGGAAGACCTCCTGGGACGTCCTTCAAGCAAGAAGGAGTTTCCTATTAAGGATCCAAAGGAATCTGAGGCTCATATAGAGACCATAGAGATTCCATTAAATCTCCTTCTGCCATTCATGAGCTCTGAAGACTATTCTTCCTCTGAAGAGGATGAAGATGTGACTGGAGAGCAAGTTGCTCAATATTTAGGAGCTATCATGAAGCTGAATGCCAAGTTGTTTGGTAATGAGACTTGGGAAAGTGAACCTCCCTTGCTCATTAATGAACTAGATACCTGGATTCAGCAAACTCTACCTCAAAAGAAACAAGATCCTGGCAAGTTCTTAATACCTTGTACCATAGGCACCATGACCTTTGAAAAAGCTCTGGGTCACCTGGGGTCAGGGATAAATCTTATGCCACTCTCTGTAATGGAGAAGCTGGGATCATTGAGGTACAACCTGCCTTGTTCTCATTACAATTGGCAGACAAATCATTGAGACAAGCTTATGGAGTAGTGGAGGACGTTTTAGTAAAGGTTGAAGGCCTTTACATCCCTGCTGATTTCATAATCTTAGACACTAGGAAGGAAGAGGATGAATGCATCATCCTTGGAAGACCTTTCCTAGCCACAGCAGAAGCTGTAATAGATGTCAACAGAGGTGAATTAGTCCTTCAATTGAATGGGGACTACCTTGTGTTTAAGGCACAAGGCCATCCCTCTGTGACAAAAGAGAGTAAGCATGAAGAGCTTCTCTCAGTTCAGAGTCAAGAAGAGCCCCCACAGTCAAACTCTAAGTTTGGTGTTGTGAGGCCACAACCAAACTCTAAGTTTGGTGTTAAGATCCCATATCCAAACTCTAAGTTTAGTGTTGGGACTATACAACATTGACCTGATCACCTTTGTGGCTCCATGAGAGCCACTGTCAAGCTATTGACACTAAATAAGCGCTTGTTGGGAGGCAACCCAATTTTATTTATCTAATTTTTATTTTATTGTTATGTTGTGTTTTATTAGGTACATGATCATGAGGAGTCACGAAAAAATCATAAAAATTAAAAACAGAATCAAAAACAGCAGAAGGAAAAAATTCGCACCCTGGAGGAAGCACAGGCTGGCGTTCAACGCCAGTAAGATGCATCTGGCCGGCGTTCAACGCCAGAACAGAGCATCAACCTGGCGCTGAACGCCAGAAACAAGCAACATTCTGGCGCTGAACGCCAGGAATGTGCCTAGAGAAGAAAAGCTGGCGCTGAACGCCAGTAACAAGCATGAAACTGGCGTTCAACGCCAGAAACATGCTTTACATGGGCGTTGAATGCCCAGAACGTGCACCAATGGGTGTTTAAATGCCAGAATGGTGTGCAAAGGCATTTTACATGCCTATTTGGTGCAGGGATGGAATTCCTTGACACCTCAGGATCTGTAGGCCCCACAGGATCACCTCAGGATCTGTGGTCCCCACAGGATCCCCACCTACTATATTCCCACCTTACCTCCTAATCCTATTTTTGTGATTTGTATTTCCCATATCACACTTCCCAACACTCTTCACCAATCACCTCAATTCCTCTTCCCAATCACCCCCTTCACCACTCACATCCATCCACTCTTCCCCATAAACCCCACATACCTTCCAAAATTCAAAACCATTTTCCCACCCATTCCCACCCTAAATGGCCGAACAAACACTACCCCCTCTCCCTATATATACCCTTCCATTCTACTTCATTTTCACACACCACAACCTCTTCTTCTTTACCTAGGCCGAACCTACATCTCTTCCCCTCTACCATATTCTCTTCTTCTTCTTCTTCTTCTCTTCTTTCTTCTATTGCTCGAGGACGAGCAATATTTTAAGTTTGGTGTGTGGTCAAAGCACAATCTTTTTTGTTTTCCACTACCATCAATGGCACCTAAGGCCGAAAAAGGAAAAGGGAAGACAAAAGCTTCCACCTCCGAGTCATGGGAGATGGAAAGATTCATCTTCAAAAGCCATCAAGACCACTTCTATGATGTTGTGGCAAAGAACAAGGTGATCCCTGAGGTCCCTTTCAAGCTCAAGAAAAATGAGTATCTGGAGATCCGACATGAAATCCGAAGAAGAGGTTGGGAAGTCTTAACCAACCCCATGCAACAAGTCGGAATCTTAATGGTTCAAGAGTTCTATGCCAATGCATGGATCACTAGGAACCATGATCAAAGTATGAACCCGAATCCAAAGAATTATCTCACAATGGTTCGGGGGAAATACTTAGATTTTAGTCCGGAAAATGTGAGGTTGGCGTTTCACTTGCCCATGATGCAAGGAAATGAACGCCCCTACACTAGAAGGGTCAACTTTAATCAAAGGTTGGACCAAGTCCTAATGGACATATGTGTGGAAGGAGCTCAATGGAGAATAGACTCCAAAGGCAAGCCAGTTCAACTAAGAAGACTGGACCTCAAGCCTGTGGCTAGAGGATGGTTGGAGTTCATTCAACGCTCCATCATTCCTACTAGCAACCGATCTGAAGTTACTGTGGATCGGGCCATCATGATTCATAGCATCATGATTGGAGAGGAAGTAGAAGTTCATGAGGTCATCTCCAATGAACTCTACAAAATAGCCGACAAGTCCTCCACCATGGCAAGGCTAGCTTTTCCTCACCTTATTTGCCATCTGTGTTACTCAGCTGGAGTTATCATAGAAGGAGATATCCCCATTGAAGAGGATAAGCCCATCACCAAGAAGAGGATGGTGCAAGCAAGAGAGACCATTCACGGTTCTCAAGAGATGCGTGAGGAAGCTCATCATCAACAAATCCCTGAGATTCCTCAAGGGATGCACTTTCCTCCTAACAACTATTGGGAGCAACTCAACACCTCCTTAGAAGATTTGAGCCACAATGTGGAACAATTAAGGGTGGAACATCATGAGCACTCCATCATTCTCTAAGAAATAAGAGAAGATCAAAGAGCAATGAGGGAGGAGCAACAAAGGCAAGGAAGGGACATAGAAGAGCTTAAGGACATTGTTGGTCCTTCAAGAAGAAGATGCCACTAAGGTGGATTCGTTCCTTGTTCTTATTTCTTTCTATTTTTCGGTTTTTAATGTTGTGTTTATCTATGTTTTGTGTCTCTACTTCATGATCATTAGTATGTAGTAACCATGTCTTAAAGCTATGAATAAAATCCATTAATCCTTCACCTCTCTTAAATGAAAAATGTTTTAATTCAAAAGAACAAGAAGTACATGAATTTTGAATTTATCATTGAATTTAATTTAATTATATTGATGTGGTGACAATACTTTTTGTTTTCTGAATGAATGATTGAACAGTGCATATTTTTTATCTTGTTGTTTATGAATGTTAAAACTGTTGGCTCTTGAAAGAATGATGAACAAAGAGAAATGTTATTGATGATCTGAAAAATCATGAAATTGATTCTTGAAGCAAGAAAAAGCAGTGAAAAGTAAAAAGATTGCGAAAAAAAAGAAGTGGCGAAAAAAATAGAAAGAAAAAGAAAAAGCAAGCAGAAAAAGCCAATAGCCCTTAAAACCAAAAGGCAAGGGTAAAAAGGATCCAAGGCTTTGAGCATCAATGGATAGGAGGGCCTATGGAAATAAAATCCAGGCCTAAGCGGCTACATCCCTAACCATGTGCTTGTGTCATGAAGGTCCAAGTGAAAAGCTTGAGACTGAGTGGTTAAAGTCGTGATCTAAAGCAAAAAGAGTGTGCTTAAGAGCTCTGGACACCTCTAACTGGGGACTCTAGCAAAGCTGAGTCACAATCTGAAAAGGTTCACCCAGTCATGTGTCTGTGGCATTTATGTATCCGGTGGTAATACTGGAAAACAAAATGCTTAGGACCACGGCCAAGACTCATAAGTAGCTGTGTTCAAGAATCAACATGCTTAACTAGGAAAGTCAATAACACTATCCGAAATTCTAAGTTCCTAGAGAAGCCAATCATTCTAAACTTCAAAGGAAAAAGTGAGATGCCAAAACTGTTCAGAAGCAAAAAGCTACAAGTCCCGCTCATCTAATTATAATTAATATTCATTGATATTTTGGAATTTATAGTATATTCTCTTCTTTTTATCCTAATTGATTTTCAGTTGCTTGGGGACAAGCAACAATTTAAGTTTGGTGTTGTGATGAGCGGATACTTTATACGCTTTTTGGCATTGTTTTTAGGTTGTTTTTAGTAAGTTCAAGCTACTTTTAGGGATGTTTTCATTAGTTTTTATGTTAAATTCACATTTCTGGACTTTACTATGAGTTTGTGTGTTTTTCTGTGATTTCAGGTAATTTCTGACTGAAATTGAGGGATTTGAGCAAAACTCTGAAAAAGGCTGACAAAAAGACTGCTGATGCTGTTGGAATCTGACCTCCCTGCACTCGAAATGGATTTTCTGGAGCTACAGAACTCCCATTGGCGCGCTCTCAATGGCGTTGGAAAGTAGACATCCAGAGCTTTCCAGCAATATATAATAGTCCATACTTTATTCGGAAATTGACGACGTAACTTGGCGTTGAACGCCAAGTACATGCTGCTGTCTGGAGTTATACGCCAGAAAAACGTCATGATCCGGAGTTGAACGCCCAAAACACGTTATAACTTGGAGTTCAACTCCAAGAGAAGCCTCAGCTCGTGGATAGATCAAGCTCAGCCCAAACATACACCAAGTGGGTCCCGGAAGTGGATTTATGCATCAAATACTTACTCATGTAAACCCTAGTAGCTAGTGTAGTATAAATAGGATAAGTTACTATTGTATTAGACATCTTTTGACAGTTTAATCTTTTGACTTTCTAGTCTTTGATCATTCGGTCCTTTGATCATGGAGTGGGCTGGCCATTCGGCCATGCCTGAACCTTTTACTTATGTATTTTCAACAGTGGAGTTTCTACACACCATAGATTAAGGGTGTGGAGCTCTGCTGTACCTCAAGTTTCAATACAATTATTATTACTTTCTATTCAATTCTCTTCTATCCTTATTCCAAGATATACGTTATACTTAACTTTGATGAATGATGATGATCCGTGACACTCATCATCATTCTCACCTATGAACGCGCGTGATTGACAACCACGTCCGTTCTACTTTAGGCAGGGCGCATATCTCTTAGATTCCCCAACAGAATCTTCGTGGTATAAGCTAGATAGATGGCGGCATTCATGAGGATCCAGAAAGTCTAAACCTTGTCTGTGGTATTCCGAGTAGGATTCTGTGATTGAATGACTGTGACGAGCTTCAAACTCCTGAAGGCTGGGCGTGATGACAAGCGCAAAAGAATCAAGGGATTCTATTCCAACCTGATTGAGAACCGACAGATGATTAGTCATGCTGTGACAGAGCATAGGAACGTTTTCACTGAGAGGATGGGATGTAGCCATTGACAACGGTGATGCCCTACATACAGCTTGCCATGGAAAGGAGTAGGAAGAATTGGATGAATGTAATAAGAAAATAGAGATACGAGAAGAGCACAGCATCTTCACACACTTATCTGAAATCCCCACTATTGTTTTACATAAGTATTTCTATCCTTTTTATTTGCTATTTATTTATTAATTTTCGAACTCACCATAAACCAATTTAATCTGCCTAACTGAGATTTACAAGGTGACCATAGCTTGCTTCATACCAACAATCTCTGTGGGATCGACCCTTACTCACGTAAGGTATTACTTGGATGACCCAGTACACTTGCTGGTAAGTTGAACGGAGTTGTGGAAAGAAAAAGATTCTCTAACAGTGCCTGGAATTATTATTGATCACAATTTCGTCCACCACTCATCATCATTCTCACTTATGAACGCGTGCTTGACAACCACTCCTGTTCTACAAGCAAACAAGGCTTGAATGTTTATCTCTTGGATTTCTTAACCGGAATCTTCGTGGTATAAGCTAGAATTGATGGCGGCATTGAAGAGAATCCGGAAGGTCTAAACCTTGTCTGTGATATTCTGAGTAGGATTCAAGGATTGAATGACTGTGACGAGCTTCAAACCGCGATTGTGGGGCGTTAGTGACAGACGCAAAAGAATCACTGGATTCTATTCCGACATGATCGAGAACCGACAGCTGAATAGCCGTGCTGTGACAGAGCGCATTGAACATTTTCACTGAGAGGATGGGAGGTAGCCACTGACAACGGTGAAACCCTACATACAGCTTGCCATGGAAAGGATTAAGAAGGATTGGATGAAGACAGTAGGAAAGCAGAGAGACGGAAGGGACAAAGCATCTCTATATGCTTATTTGAAATTCTCACCAATGAATTACATAAGTATCTTTATCTTTATTTTATGCTTTATTCATAAATCATCTATAACCATTTGAATCTGTCTGACTGAGATTTACAAGATGACCATAGCTTGCTTCATACCAACAATCTCCGTGGGATCGACCCTTACTCGCGTAAGGTTTATTACTTGGACGACCCAGTGCACTTGCTGGTTAGTTGTACGAAGTTGTGATAAAGAGTTGAGATTACAATTGTGCGTACCATGTTGATGGCGCCATTGATGATCACAATTTCGTGCACCAGCAACATTCTAAGTTTGGTGTGGTAAAAGCATAGATTTTTTGTTTTTCCATAACCATTGATGGCACCTAAGGCCGGAGAAACCTTTAGAAAGAGGAAAGGGAAGACAAAAGCTTCCACCTCCGAGTCATGGGAGATGGAGTGATTCATCTCAAAAGCCCATCAAGACCACTTCTATGAAGTTATGCCCAAGAAGAAGGTGATCCTTGAGGTCCCTTTCATGCTCAAGAAAAATGAGTATCCAGAGATCCAACATGAGATCTAAAGAAGAGGTTCGGAAGTTCTTACCAACCCCATTCAACAAGTCAGAATCTTAATAGTTCAAGAGTTCTATGCCAATGCATGGATCACTAGGAACCATGATCAAAGTATGAACCCAAATCCAAAGAATTATCTTACAATGGTTCAGGGAAAATGCTTAGATTTCAGTCCGGAAAATGTAAGGTTGGCGTTCAACTTGCCTATGATGCAAGAAGACGCATGCCCCTACACTAGAAGGGTCAACTTTGATCAAAGGTTGGACCAAGTCCTCATGGGCATATGTGTGGAAGGAGCTCAATGGAAAAGAGGCTCTAAAGGCAAGCTGGTTCAATTGAGAAGACTAGACCTTAAGCCTGTAGCTAGAGGATGGTTGGAGTTCATCCAACGCTCCATCATCCCCACTAGCAACCGATCTGAAGTAACTGTGGATCGGGCCATCATGATCCATAGCATCATGATTGGAGAGGAAGTAGAAGTTCATGAAGTCATCTCTCTAGAACTCTACAAAGTAGCCGAAAAGCCCTCCACCTTGGCAAGGCTAGTTTTCCTCATCTCATTTGCCATCTATGCTACTTAGCTGGAGTTGTCATAGAAGGAGACATCCTCATTGAAGAGGACAAGCCCATCACTAAGAAAAGGATGGAGCAAATAAGAGAGCCCATTCATGGATCTCAAGAGACGGATGAGGAAGCTCATCATCAAGAAATTCCTGAAATGCCTCAAGGGATGCATTTTCCTACAAACAACTATTAGGAACAACTCAACACTTCTCCAAAAGGATTGAGTCATGATATGAACCAATTAAGGGTGGAACACCAAGAGCACTCCATCATTCTCCATGAGAATAGAGAAGATCAAAGAGCTATGAGGAAGGAGCAACAAAGGCATGGAAGAGACATAGAGGAGCTCAAGAACACCATTGGTCCTTCAAGGAGAAGGTGCCACCATCACTAAGGTGGACTTATTCCTTAACTTCCTTGTTCTTATTTCTCTGTTTTTCGGTTTTTGAACTTCATGTTTGTCTATGTTTGTGTCTGTATTACATGATCATTAGTGTCTAGTAACTATGTCTTAAGGCTATGAATAATTCCATGAATCCTTCACCTTTCTTAAATGAAAAATGTTTTTAATTCAAAAGAACAAGAAGTACATAAGTTTTGAATTCATCATTGAAATTAGTTTAATTATATTGATGTGGTGACAATACTTTTTGTTTTCTGAATGAATGCTTGAACAGTGCCTATTTTTTATCTTGTTGTTTATGAATGTTAAAATTGTTGGCTCTTGAAAGAATGATGAACAAGAGAAATGTTATTGATAATCTAAAAAATCATGAAATTGATTCTTAAAGCAAGAAAAAGTAGTGAATAACAAAAGCTTGCGAAAAAAAATATAAACGAAAAAGAAAAAGCAAGCAGAAAAAGCCAATAGCCCTTAAAACCAAAAAGCAAGGGTAAAAAGGATCCAAGGCTTTGAGCATCAATGGATAGGAGGGTCTAAGGAAATAAAATCCAGGCCTAAGCAGCTAAATCAAGCTGTCCCTAACCATGTGCTTGTGGCATGTAGGTCCAAGTGAAAAGCTTGAGACTGAGTGATTAAAGTCGTGATCCAAAGCAAAAAGAGTGTGCTTAAGAGCTCTGGACACCTCTAACTGGGGACTTTAGCAAAGCTGAGTCACAATCTGAAAAGGTTCACCCAGTCATGTGTCTGTGGCATTTATGTATCTGGTGGTAATATTGAAAAACGAAGTGCTTAGGGCCACGACCAAGACTCATAAAAGTAGCTGTGTTCAAGAATCAACATACTTAAGTAGGAGAATTAATAACACTATCTAAACTCTGAGTTCCTATAGATGCCAATCATTATAAACTTTAAAGGATAAAGTGAGATGCCAAAACTGTTCAGAAGCAAAAAGCTACAAGTCCCGCACATCTAATTAGAACTAAAATTCATTGATATTTTGAGATTTATAATATATTCTCTTCTTTTTATCCTATTTGATTTTTGGTTGCTTGGGGACAAGCAACAATTTAAGTTTGGTGTTGTGATTTCGAGGGTTTTATCAATGATCCTACGTTCTTATTCATATGAAAATACATGATTTTGTGTTCCTTTCCCAATTTTGCCTTATGGATGAAAACATGCTTCTTTTGCACTAAATTAGATATTTTCTTAATCCTCCTCTAGTACCATTCGATACCGTGACCCATGTGTTAAGTGGTTTCAGAGTTTACAGGGCATGGATGACTTGGAGGAGAGAATGGGAGCATGCATAAAGGAAAGGAGCATGGAAAATTAAGCTTTGGAAACTTCAATAGCGGCGCCCGCGTGCAGATGGCGCGTCCGCGCAGATTTGCGCCACCAGAGCCAAAGCCAGGAGTCAAGCTACGAGCCGGCGTGTTTAGCGGCTAAGACTTGATCCTCATGGACGCACCCGCACACATTACGCCTGAGCGCAGATTGCAAATGCCCCAGGGACGCGTACGCGTGCTGTGTATGTACGCGCCGATTGCCACACGTGATTTTTTAAGAGGCACGTGACCAGTGCGTGGAGGCAGTTAGAAACCCTGTTTTGGGGAAGAATTTTAGTGGGAAAAAGCTTAAGAAGGCAAGGATTGAGGGGTTTAGGGGATTTATTCATTTTGGACACTTTCTTAGATATTTTCCTAGAGTTGGTTACCTTTTGGGTAAAGAGAGAACCTCTAACCTCTCTCTAGGATTTCATTCTCCATTGGAATTCTCCTTTGATTTTCTTGGTGAGATCCATTGTAATACACTTTTATTTTGATGCAATTAGTAGATCTACTCTTCTCCTTTTCTCAATTTGTGTTCTTTGATCTTCTCACCTTGGATCTAGCTTTGACTTTGTTACTTGGATTTGGAACTAGTGAGTTGAGGTACTTTCATATTCATTACTTGTAATTGTTCAATTGTTGATGATTGTGTGCTTTAGATCTCTTAAATTCAATTCTTCATTTCAATTTCATAATGCCTCTTATGAATGATCACCAAATATTTGATAAAATGCCAACACTAGTTACGGAGTAAAGGTCTTTCACTTGGCTTAGGGTTTGAACCATTAGAAAAACTTGAATAGTGGATGTCAATTGTTGATTGAGAATTAAGAATTGCTAATTGGTTTGGAGTGCACTAAAGCTCGACTCCCTTAGGGTGAAGCTAGGAATTGTGACTGAAACTAATTACTTTCACTTGAATCTCCTCTATAATTAGAGGTCAACTAAGTGAAGCAAGACTTAATTGTTATCATTATTGAAGAAAACTATAGTGATAGAACTTCCAATGTTAACCCTTGGCTAAATTCTTTAATATTGATTGTTTGTTGTCCACTTTTGCTAGCTTGAACTAGTACATCAATCTTCAAAAACCACAACAAAAGCTTCCTAATCAATAACATGCATTCTATAGCAATTACAAGAGAGGACAACTCGGGAGATTAATACTCTCGATTGTATATTGTAGAATTATTTAATGCGAGATTTGAGTGTCAATTAGACTATACTCACGATTGTATTCACTATTAAATTCTATATCGACATACAAAATTTTGTTTATCAGATATGTCTATCATAAGCTTAGGATTTCGGTGAGTTCTCACCCCTCTGTTCTTTCTCTTCGAGTGTTTTCTTGGAGTTTGAAAGAGTTTTAATTATATGGTAATGGATAATAGTGGGATTTTATTGTTAATTATTTTGTGGGAGTTTATCAAAATGTCACATATAAAGTATATCATGGAGGTTTTTAAAAACTCTCTTTAAACAATACCCACAAACATATATAAATCTTGTAGTGATATGGGGACAATACAACGAGCAACTAGCATAAACAACAACCCAAAAAATTAAATATTAAAATCAGAATTTCAATTAATTAGAATAATTAGGTTTTGAATTTGAATTATTAGGATTAAGCTACATAACCTACTGTCGCATGTCTTCTCCTCCCTGTCGTCACATCGCCGCTGCAAGAGGAAGGTGCGTGGAGTGACGCGATGGTGCACAGTCATTCTTTTTTACTTGTTTTGGATGATTCTTTTTCATATGTTTTGGATTTTTTTTCTAAATTTCTGCTTATTCTTTTTACTAGTTTTGGATAATTTTTTCTATGTTTTAGATGTTTCTATTTTTTTGGATTTGGATTATTTATTTAATAGTTTTAGATGTTTTTTCCTTAGCTTTTAGATGTTCTTTTTTCAATATTTTTTTGAATGTCTCTTTTTGTTAGATTTAAAATTTTTAAAATTATCAGATATCTCTTTTTTATTATGTTTTGGATGTTTGTTTTTGTTACATTTCAAATGTTTTGAAATTTTTAAAATGATTTTCAATTTTTAAAATAGTTTTAGATATTTTTGTAGATTTTAGATGTTTCTTTTCCATCGTGAGTGGGGGAAGCCACGGCAGTCAGAGACAATGCACATCGCGGCAGAGGGATCAAAGGTGGTCCGTGGGAATGTGGGGAGAGGGATTATGATTTGTCACGTGGATGTAGAAAGGAAAATTAGGGTTTGTGTAGTAAACAATAAAAGGTTAAAGGTGATTTAAGGTAAGAGGAGGTAAAACTTGGGGTGCAGTCCAATAGAGCGTTGGGTGGTGTTGTCTACACCCCCTGATCGCGGATTTCACAATCCACAAAACACCGGCAAATGCACAGGGTCGTATCAAGTAGTAACCTCAGGTGAATGAGGGTCGATCCCACGAGGATTAACGAGTTAAGCAAGCAAATGAATTGATCAATCTAGTTAGACTAGCAAATTAGGGTTTTGAAAGCTTTGAAACATAAACAGTAATAAACAAAACGGAAATCAAAGTAGACAGAGAATTGAGGAAATATATAATTGAGGAAGTTAAGGTTTCAGAGATGTTAGTTGTCTGAATAAAAACTTTCACTTTCTATTCTAATCATACAATGATTCTTTTATGGCAAATCATTAGTAATTAAACCCCAATCCCTTTGCGATTTAATTTCTCCTTAACATAATTAAACGTTAATTCCTTAGTCACTTAATCAAGAAAAGAGTTGAAGAACCTTTCTGATTTATAAAACCACACAATTAATAAGAGTTTAACCCGGTTGATTCTATGTCACTTATCAATCCAGTTTCAAAATTCATAAATTATGAGAATCGGTTTTCAAGCTAAATTTAATTAATCAATTTTCCAAGAGATCAAGAAAATTCAAGTTAGAGAAGAATTGTTTCCAAACACATTCAAATCCTTTGAGACGGAGAACAAAAACCGTTTCTTAAAGAGGAATCAATTGCATAAATTAGAAATAGATAAAGTTATAGAATTAATCCATAAAACTATCAGAGCTTTTAACCTTAATCGAGGAGAATTAGAAACTCATGCATGTTCTTGAAATCCTTAAGAAATTAAAATTTCAAAGTGACAAGATCCCTTGAAGAGATTAGAACCCTCTTCCTAAATACTAACCTAAAAGAAAAAACAGAATTCAAATTCAAATTCAAATTTCAAAACCAAATTAAAATATAAACGGAATCAAATCTTTTCCTAATTATTCTCCACCGAGAAGATATCTTCCTTGATTGCTTGTGATCTTTAATAACTATCAGCTTTAATGTGATTGATCCTTGAGCTGAAATTTTGAAGGACAGAATGTCTTGGTTGTGATTCTGGAAGAAGTAGTAGAGCCCAGGTAGTGCGTGGCTCATATAAAGTTGTACGTGAAGTAGAAAAATAGCCATGGAGTGTATTTGTGGGTTCACGTACAATGCAAAGTGGCCCACGTTGTACGTGAGCCAAATTTTCCTCATTCTGGCCTTAGGAACTGCCCTGGTGTTGTACGTGGTAATTTTTGCATACGACGTGAAAATCTGATGATGCGTACGCGTGCCTCACACATACGCGTGAGTACCCAAAAGTTCCTTCTTGTGCGTACGCGTGGCCCACGCGTACGTGATGCCAAGGCATCCTAAGCTAGTTTCACTACCCTTTTTTCTTTTGTTTTCATTAGTTTTTATGCACTTTCATGAGCTATGAATAAGTATTTGGATAAGGATTTCATGCACACCTTGATTCATGCAAACTTGGTTATTTATGTGCTTTTCATAAGATTTTATGCAACTTTTGTTTGATGATTGAATGATGTAAAGATCTTGTGAATTATAGCAAACTTTGATGCAAATGTTTGGTTGATGATATGTGGAAAGGAAGCTAAGAAATAGAAGGCAAAGAAGCAACAAGAAGGCCTTGGAAGGAAGTAAAGGGAAGCAATGTTTGAGCCAAAGTTGGTGCTCCAACGTTGCCTCAAATGTTATGCTCAAGAGGTGCATAATTGGAGGCAAAGTTGGAGCTCCAACTATGCCTCAAACATTGGCCAAGAAAGGTGTATAGTTGGAGTTATAGTTGGACCTCTAACTATAACTCCAACTACTAAAGAAGGCAACGTTTGAGCCCCAAAGTTGGACCTCAAACTTCACCCCAAATGTTGCATAAAGAAGGCCATAGTTGGAGTTATAGTTGGACCTCCAACTACAACTCCAACTACTCATTCAAGAGACCATAGTTGGAGTTATAGTTGGACCTCCAACTACAACTCCAGCTACATATTAAAAAGGGGCCATAGTTGGAGTTATAGTTGGACCTCCAACTACAACTCTAACTACTCATTCAAAAGACAATAGTTGGAGTTATAGTTGGACCTCCAACTACAACTATGGTATGCAACGTTGGAGCCAAATATGGTGCTCTAACGTTGCTACAACGTTAAGAGTGAAGGGGTGCCGACGTTGGAAGGAACGTTGGGGGTCCAACATTGGAGGTAACGTACCTCCAATGTATGCGATGGATTTGGAGTTTTGAGATTGGAAAAATGTGCATCAACGCGTACACGTGGATGAAGATTTTTGGGCATATGGCGCGTACGCGTTGGTCACGCATATGCGTGGGTAGGCTAACGTTTCCGCTTAAACGTTGGGTCCAACGTTGAGCCCAACATTGAGTTAAACTTTTAGGACAACATCCCAGCCCTGTTGGGCCATGTTTGACCCAACATTTGAGCTCCAACGTGGACTCCAACGCCAATTAAACTCCAATACAAAAAGCACCAATGCAAAGTATGAACGTTAAGTCCCAAAATGTCTCCATCAAAGCCACTAAAGGGCACTTCTAACTAGCTTCAACAAAGGCCAAAAGGGCCCAGTCCAAGTACTTGAAGATTGAAGGAAGAAAGTGTATAAATAGATTAGAGTTTACGTTAGAAAGGTGGGCTTGACATATTGCGTACTGTAACTCTGCCCAATTTACTTTCTCTTCATTTTTAGTTTTGTTGCAATGCACTTTCGAATTTCGCTTTCCATTTCCAGAGCTATGAACAACTAAACCCCTTATATTGGGTTAGGGAGCTCTGTTGTAATTAAATGGATCAATAATAGTTTTCATTCTTCTTCTTCTTTCTTTTCTCTTGATTTTACTAGAAGGCTTTTGGTCTACATTCAAGCATCCAATTGTCTTGACCAAGAAATTGAATGTATCTGGGTTCTATGATTTACTTGAGAGAGAAATCATAAAATCATGCTTGAAATGCTTTCTCACATTGGATTGGGTTGGGGGTTGGATGGATATCGTGACATGTAATCCTACCAATACTTTGATCTATGAATATGTGTGGTATAATCAGTGACCATACTTCATCTCTTCCCATGAGCAATTAAATTAAGACATTAGGCAATTATTCAAGCTTAGAGTGATTGGTGAGCCCAGACATTAGACTCCAATCACCTAAGATTGCTTAGAAGATTAATGAATGCATTGATTGAGGAAGAGATGAAAATGAAATTGATCCGGAGAATGTAACATCTCCTAAGCCCAATGAACTCCCCGTTTCTGATCTACACATTCTCTTTATTTTCTGCTATTTACTTTCATGCTTAATCACCCCATTCCCATTTATTTTCTTGCAATTTACGATTCTGCACTTTAATTTTCTGTTATTTACTCTTAGTCATTTACAATTCCATGCAATTTACTTTTGCCACCATTTAATTTTCTGCACTTCCAAATTCAAATCTGCTTAGTTCAACTAAAACACCCCTCCAATTAAAGTTGATCAACCAACCAATTCCTGTGGAATTCGACCTCACTCTACTGTGAGTTTTTACTTGACAACAATCCGGTACACTTGCCGGTGTAAATTTTTTTACAGACAGGTTTTCGTGCATCAGTACGCATGCTTGCTGCGTTGTACGTGAGATCTTCAACGTACTACGTGAAATGTGGTGGTCACGCGTACACGTGACATGAGAATTGTCTCCAACATTGTACGTGACATATCTTATGTTGCACACCCTTCCCTTCTTCTTCTTCTAGGGGGATTTCTGTTAATTATAGAAAGCTTTCTATTTTATAAGTCTAAATCTCTGTCTTTTACAGAGAACTTTCTGTGTCTTGCCCTCCTTCCTCGTTTCTGTTTTGTTTCTTCCTGTTTTCCTTCTAAATCTTCCTGTAATCAATAAAATTCAACTAATCAAAGTAATATCCATTCTAACCTTAAATTTATTGATTATCCATAGAAATTCTTAGCAAATCAGTTAAAATAAACAAGGAAAAACACTAAAGATGCGCCTAACAGAATTGTAAATTTAAATATAATTTAATAATTGTATTAGTTTTTATTTATTGTTTGCTCAAGTTTGTATTGTATTGTAGAATTTTTTTTCCTAAATAATATATGTAAACTAAGTGAAATATAAATCCAAAAGTGTCAAACAATCTTAGAATTGAAATCGAATATGAGTAAGCATGTAACACCTTCACCACCAAAATATCACGCTTGTGGCTGCACTATTCTGATAGTAAGGACATTATGATGACTTCTATATATAACTACATAATTAGTAGGAGCCTTTACCTGAAATCCTTATTGACTATTCTTTAAAATCGGTATATATATATATATATATATATATATATATATATATATATATATATATATATCATTACAACACTTTTTTTATATTTACAAGAATAATTTATACAAGTAATATAGAAACATATAAAATTATACTCCTATCCTTCTTTATAAAAATTGAATAAGAATAACAAAGGCGAGGTAAAACATTTAAGATAATAAAACAAATTTGCTTTACAAATAAATTAATGCGCATCCCAAAAGCTTAGTAAACTCTTCATAGGCTTCTTCGTCTATTTTCTCAAAAATATTGGGCTATAGAGGGTGAGAATCAAACCATACCATTCTCCATAAGAGAAGAGAATGCCACAAACTTAATAGAAGTAAATGCATCTGGTCATCGTACATCTCAGGGAAGTTTATCTTTATGAAAGTTTGCATTCTTTATTACTTTATTTTCAAATCATTTTCACTTACTTATATATATATATATATATATATATATATAATTTTTTATACAAATATTTCTTAGTCCAGTGTGATTTGGAAAAGTAAACTAAATCTTAAAATTCTTTTCTATAGGGGCCAAAATAATTTAAAGGTTTCCTATCCAACAGACGACCATCTCTCTTTCTTATACAATAAATACATGAACTAATCTAAGGCAATCTGAAGTCAATCTGCCTCAACCTCCATCACCTCCATATACCAGCAAACACAATCAAATCAAACAATTCAATCACACGAAAGAAAACTCATATAATGAACAAAACAAATAGCACATAATCAGATAAATCACGTAAGTACAACACAACAATAAAATGCACACCCAAACAATTCAAACAAATGCATATGATGCATGCCTATCCTACTGACCATGAGCTCACGTGTCGGTTATACTGCCAAACCCGACACGTCCGGAAGCTAACCCGGATATCGTCTTTCTATTGCGCATCCCCAAGAAGAACAACATCTCATGCATATATAAAATGGTCTTTAGGAGAGTGCCTTGTCACATTCTCTTGGAGGCTAGCTAATCCGAAAATTGTGTGTCCAGCCACACTTACGAACCGAAAAAATGTGGGTAGGACAAAATCACCATCCCTACATCTCCACGGCAGCACTAAACAAGCAAGACAAAACCACCATCCTTGTCAGGTGTAGGTGTAGGTGTCTCACCGCAACACTACGCAAGCAGGACAAAACTCTGTCCTTGTCAATACTATTATTCATCATAATTCTCATCAACCAAAATCATCATCATAATCATAAACATAAACATAATCATAAACATAATCATAATCATCATCCTCAATCATAACCTATTGCACATATCTCAATTTATTCAAATTCTTGTCATAAGTCTCATATCAATCTTGCTTTTCATTGTGAGCCTCTAATTAAAACTCATTTTTCACTATCAATCTCATAACCAACATGACCATCAACACAACTCTATTTCCTATTCTACAGACTTTAATATCTACTGGGTTAGGGTTACGCCATTACATATGGCTTACGGGTACGAGGCATCTAATACAATACCTTAGACTCAATGTCAAGATTGCAAATTAATTCAGATACAACATTACCGTCTATAATCAACCTCAACCTAACCCAAACACATCATCTATTTTTCATTAAATCTCATCACATCATTGATTTATTAACAGATCAAGCTTTCATAACCTTCAAGTTTAATTTAGGATATAGCTAAAGTTACTTGATACATACCTCATCATTCTTTCAACACAACTTTGTAATATCTTCATTAAATAACTCTCTTTCTCTCAACTCTTCTATTTAATTCCATTTAAATCTCATCTCACACTTCTTATTTCCAACCCTTGAGTTGATAATTAATTAACTTTTTAAATCTTTGATTAATTAAATCTCTTTTCTAGTTAACTTTAATTACTTTATTTATTTTCTTCATTGTTAATCAAGTAAGTTAACTCACCAATCAAATTCACCAAATCAATCACAACCTTAAAGATTCATTTTATTTAACCAAGTTTTGAAACTAACTTCAAATTATCCATTACTTTAAATTCAATAAAAAAATCCTCAAGACATAACTCTTTAATTAGAATTAATCAAATTAAAATCCGAGAGACAAACCCCAATCTTTATTATTCTTACTATTCAATTTTATTTGAAATCTTATAAAAATTTCGGCAGATCTTCTCCTAAAATTCAGATTTTTCTACCCTTCAAGGGTTCCATCCAAACCAAACATCTCTCAAACCCTTCTCAACCTTTCCAATACCAAATAATTTTTCAACATATAGAAATCAAATTTTTAATATCAACGTATTTATTTTCTTATCTTAATTTATCTTGTAGTTATTAAATTTTCACACATTAGGACAACAAATAATTTGTCCAAATTCTAACAATTTTTTTATATAAATTAAGTAAATATTTTATTTACCGAAATAAATATTTTTAGGCTTTTTTACAAAAATGCACTCTATGTCTTATTTCCTTTATTGTGTAAACAAAATAATATTACATGTATTCTATTTACACTGTAAATGAAATAAGACTGAAAACATGGTAGTCGTATGACGTTTACACACGTGTTGTGTAATTAGCATATTTTGTTTACACTGTAAACGAAATATGTGTAATATTATTTTGTTTATACTATAAACGAAATAAGACATAGAGGTGCCTATATAGGAGTTTCGTTCTTTGGTTGACACAAGTAACAAACCCCTAATAAAATTGATAACCGAAGTTTTTAAACCTCGGGTCCTCTCTCAAGGAATTGCAGGGAGGTGTTCTTATTATTGGTTATGCAAGGTATATTTTCGGGTTTTTAAGATAAGAGGCAAGAATAGTAAATGGTAATGAAAATCAAGTAATGATTATAAAAGCTTTTGGCAAGGTATGAAAGCTGGAAGTCCTATCCCAGTTATCCTTATCAATTGTGATGAGAATTGTTTATTGCTCCCACTTAGTTAACCCTCAATGAATGAAGGAAAGTCAAGTGGACTAATCAATTTGATTCCTCAAGTCCTAGTCAACTCCTAAGGAAAGACTAGCTTTAGTGGAATCCAACTCAATCAGCAACTTTCAATTATCAATCAACAAAGGAGTTTAATAACTCAAGTGTCACCAATTACTCAACCAAATCCAAGAGGAGGAAATCTAACTTAAACCATCAATTAATAGCAAATAATAGAAGAATTGATAAATATGAAATACCACAAATTGCATTAATAAGAGAATCAAATCTAACATGAGAATCCATAAACTAAATTGGGGAAAATAGAGAAATCAACAAGAGGAATAGATAAATCAAAGTACTAGAAGAAATAAGAGACTAAATCAAAGGAACATTAAACTTGGAGTTGAGAAGAAATTGAAAGAAGAAATCCTAAATACTAAAACCTAGAGAGAGGAGAGAGCCTCTCTCTCTAGAAACTACATCTAAAACCTAAAATTATTCGAATGAAAAGTTGTGAATGATGAATTAATGATTCCCCACTTTGCAGCCTCTAATCTGTGTTTTTTGGGCCAAAAACTGGGTCAAAAACAGCCCAGAAATCGCCCCTAGCATTTTTCTACAACTGCTGTACGTCGCACATGTCACGTGTGCACGTCATTTGTCAAAACTCCTTGGCACGCGTACGCGTCAGTCACACGTACGCATCTCTTGTATTCTGCGCTAGTCACGCGTACATGTCAGGTGCGCGTGCGCGTCGCTATGGAATGCTTCAGATCACGCGCACACATGAGCCATGCATGCGTGTCGAGTCTCGCTGGTCAGCTTCATTGTTTCTTTGTGTTCCTCCCTTTTTTGCAAACTTTCTTTCCATTTTCCAAGCCATTTCTGCCCTATAAAACCTGAAAATACTGAACACACAGATCACAGCATCGAATGGTATAGAGAGGGATTATAATCTAATAATTTAAAGGCTTAGGAAGTAGGTTTTCAATCATAGCACAAAATCAGGAAGGAAAATGTAAAACATGCGATTTCTATGCATAAGTGTGAGATTAGTGTATAAAATCCACTTAATTAAGCATGAGATGTCCCACGAAATAGTGGTGCATCAAATCTCCCCACACTTAAACATTAGCATGTCCTCATGCTAAGCTCAAGAAAACTAAATGAGTGAAGGCAAAATGGTAAGACTTATGCAATGCAACCTATCTAAATGCAACTACATGCAAAAAAATGATTCTACTTACTAGGTTGAAAGTAAATTAACCTTTCAAGAACAAATATGAACTGAATTTCACTAATTCAAATCATAAAAATAAAGTACAAATAGAATTGCAGAAGAAAATAGCTCATGAAAGCCGGGAACAAGGAATCGAGCATCGAACCCTCACTGGAAGTGTATACACTCTAATCACTGAAGTGTTCAAGGTTTGATTCTCTCAATTCTCTACTAATCTTGCTTTCTAAGGCTTGCTCTTCTTCTACCAATCAACAAAGAATTAATGCACAGATACACATATCAAGAGGTCTTTTAAGGGTTGTAATGGGGTTAGGGTCAAGGTAGGATTGTATTTGATCAAGTGGACTAAAATCTGAATCCTTAATTAACCTAAACTTCTCACCTAACTTAGGACAATCCATGTAATCATAATATAAAGCCTAACTACCCATTAACTATGTTTTTCCACATATTCATGCATCCCAGTTTTAGTATAATTCATATGCATTGCTTTCACCATTTACTTTGGGGTGTTTTGTCCCTTTTTTTATTTATTTGCTCTTTTTCTTTTATTTTTCTCTTTTATTTTTTTTGTTTTTCTCAATGCGTATGATTAAGGTATTGCATGCATAAACATGTGCTTAACATTCTTGTTCATATTTTCTCAAGAATACACAGCACCCAGTTCTCAAACCAAATGTTTTCAAACCCAATTTCCCCACACTTAAGTCATGAGCATTTTCACTTGTCTAAGCTAACTAAGGATTCAAATTGAGGACATTATTGTTTTACGCTTAGAGTTAATGATGTGCTAAAGTAAAGAACAAAGGGGTAAAATAGGCTCAAAATTGGTTTGCAAAGGATAATGAAAAGGTTAAGGCCATATGGGTATGTAAGCTCAGAGAAACAAAGGCCTTAATCATATAAGTGCATGCATACATTAAACCATGAAAATATGGAATCAAGCAAGATATAGATCACAATTTTAGAGAAAGCAACACACACAACAAAATAAAATATTGGTTGATAAAATGTGATCATTCAAATAGGCTCAAAATCTCACTGGTTTTGTGTGTTCGTGCTCTAAACCATGTTCCAAAATAAAATTTCTTCAAACAAGATTAACAAAAGTTTTAATTTAAATTAGTGAAATACTATAAAATAAAGTTTCTTGAAAAATAAATTATTACTTCAACTAAGTAGTGGTAAAATATGCACAAAATGTAACAATCATGCAATCAAACATGCAAATGCAACAATGAACTAACAAAGAAAAAAGTTGGTGTTGAGAAGAAAGTGACTAACCTACGGAGATCGGTATCGACCTCCCCACACTTAATGATTGCACCGTCCTCGGCGCATGCTAAGATGTGCAAGTGGAAGGATTGTTCTAACTGATGTTTTTCTCCAATGATTGTGCAGATGGACTTGTGTGTTGCCCCATTGAGAAGCTTTCCCTTTCCCTTCTCGGTGGCCATCCTGAAAGAAGAGAAAAAGGAAGAAAAGTAACCGAGAAATAAAGATAAGGAAACAAATAGAATATTGGTGGGTTGATGCCAAATAATTAGGATCTCAACTACATGGTAGCTACAACATGTAAGTGAGAAAAATAATAGAAGCACATGGCATATCAATAGTGTATGAGTTGCAACAATGAGGGAGAGAGAGTGGGTCATGAAAGACAATATAAGTTCAAATCAATGCAAAAGGAATACAAGTGTCTTAAAAGAGTAGAATTGACCTATAAATAATATTACCCAACAATGGAAACAAGTCACGAAGCACCAAAAGAAAGCAATATAAATGCAACCGTGGAATAAAAACATTTAACACCAATAGAAAAATAATAAACATAGAAAAGAAAATAAAAACATGCATACAGTTAAAATGCAATGAATGAAAATATGCAAATAAATTAAGTAAAATGGAATGAAAGAGAATAAGGAGGAGAAGTCAAAGAAATGAAGAAGAAGGAAGTAAGAAAGGAAGAAGAAAGAATAAGAAGGGAGAGAAGAGAAAAGGCGAAGGGAATATGCAAAACGACGTGTAAGCGTCGCCCACGCGTACGGGTGGGTTAGCAAAAATCCAATCTACGGGTACGCGTGACCACTGGTTGTGCTAAACGCATAATACCAGTACCAAGGCAGCACAACTCTTGGTCAAATCACCCATTGACGCCGATTTTCCATCCACGCGTACGCGTCGCTGACGCTTACGCGTGGATGACTAAAATACGATTGACGCGCACGCGTCGCCCACGCGTATGCATGGGTTAGCTCATACGCAAGGCACCCTTCCTGCACAGCTTCCGCGTAACTTTTTGTAAGGTTTAGCGTCGCATGTGACCACGCGCACGCGTGGAACACGCTTTTCTCTCTCTTTTTTTATGGAAAATGCAGAATATAGAATGCAGATGCTGATGCAGACATTATGACTGGATACTAATAAAAATAGAATAAAATAAAATTAAGGATAAAAATGAAAGATCATACCATGGTGGGTTGTCTCCACCTAGCACTTTTAGTTAAAGTCCTTAAGTTGGACATTCGGGGAGCTTATTGTCATGGCGGCTTGTGCTTGAACTCGTCCAGGAATCCCCACCAATGTTTGTACTTGCAGTAGCCTCCGGGGTCCCAAACTAGGCACAAAGAGCGTTCAAGCAAGTTAAAGGAAGTGACAAGGCCCCAAAAGTGTTTACTGTTGGAATGAATTCCGAGGTCCCAAACCCTGCTTTTGCACCCGTCTTCATGGTGATCATCATTGTTCCAACCGGGTGGCAAGCAATCTGAATTCTCACTAAAGCGTCCTAACAACTTCCTAGGCCTAGCCAATTGGGCTCTACACCAACCCTTGCACTTCGATTTGGAGCATGCAACCATATCGAACCTTGCCTAACAACGCCTACCACTAACCATCTCCCTCTTACTCTTAAGGCCACAAAGAGCTCTAAGTTAACCATCTGTCTCAAGCAAACCATATTCAAGTGGGAAAGTAAATGTGAAGGATAATGATTTTACCCACTTGAATGTTGTATTGGATGGTAATGGGTTTGGGAGAGGTATTTCCACTGGGCTTATGGTGCACGAAATTGCAATCACACTTTTGCAATCCTCACAACTAACCAGCAAGTGCACTGGGTTGTCCAAGTAATACCTTACGTGAGTAAGGGTCGATCCCACGAAGATTGTTGGCTTGAAGCACACTATGGTTATTTTATTATTCTTAGTCAGGAGATCAATTATAATTATCAGTTTGAATTACTAAAAAATAAGAGAGCGTGAAATAATTACTTGTTGTGCAATAATGGAGAATATGTTGGAGTTTTGGAGATGCTTTGTCTTCTGAATTCCTGTAACATAAAGTTTCCTCTCATGCAAAAGTGCAAAGTTCCTTCCATGGCAAGCTCTATGTAGGGTGTCACCGTTGTCAATGGCTACTTCCCATCCTCTGAGTGAAAATGGTCTAAATGCTCTGTCACAGCACAGCTAATCAGCTGTTGGTTCTCGATCATGTCAGAATAGAATTCATTGATTCTTTTGCGTTTGTCATCACGCCCAACACTCGCGAGTTTGAAGCTCGTCACAGTCATCCAATCCCAGAATCCTACTCGGAATACCACAGACAAGGTTTAGACTTTCCGGATTCTCATGAATGCCACCATCGATTCTAGCTTATACCACGAAGATTCTGCTTAAGGAATCTAAGAGATACTCATTCAATCTGATGTAGAACGGAGGTGGTTGTCAGACACACGTTCATGGATTGAGGAAGGTGATGACTTTCACGGATCCCCACCTTCTCCATAGTTAAGCGCGAATGAACATCTTAGATAGGAACACGCATGTTTTAATGGTAAAACAGAAATAATTGCATTAATTCATCGAGACGCTGTAGAGCTCCTGACCCCCAACAATGGAGTTTAGAGACTCATGCCGTCAAAGAGTATAAAGTTCAGATCTAAAAATGTCATGAGATACAAAATAAGTCTCTAAAAGTTGTTGAAATACTAAACTAGTAACCTATGTTTACAAAAAATGAGTAAACTAAGATAATTGGTGCATAAATCCACTTCTGGGGCCCACTTGGTGTGTGCTGGGGCTGAGACTTAAGCTTCTCACGTGCCTGGGCTGTTTCTGGAGTTGAACGCCAGGTTGTAACCTATTTCTGGCGTTGAACTCCAACTTGTAACCTGTTTCTGGCGCTGAACGCCAGACTGCAACATGGAACAGGCATTGAACGCCAGTTTACGTCGTCTATCTTCGCACAAAGTATGGACTATTATATATTGCTGGAAAGACCTAGATGTCTAATTTCCAGCCCAATTGAGAGCCTGCCCATTGGATTTCTGTAGCTCCAAAAAATCCATTCCGAGTGCAGAGAGGTCAGAATCCAACAACATCAGCAGTCCTTTTTCAGCCTAAATCAGATTTTTGCTCGGCTCCCTCAATTTCAGCTAGAAAATACCTAAAATTACAGAAAAACACACAAACTCATAGTAAAATCCATAAATATGATTTTTGCTTAAAAACTAATAAAATTCTATTAAAAACTAATTAAAACATGCTAAAATCTACATGAAATTACCCCCAAAAAGCATATAAAATATCCGCTCATCACAACACCAAACATAAATTGTTGCTTGTCCCCAAGCAAGTAGATAAATAAAATAGGATAAATAGAAATTAAGAAGCAATAATATCTCAGAGTTTTAAGTGAAGCTCAGATTCTAATTTAGATGAGCGGGACTAGTAGCTTTTTGTTTCTGAACAGTTTTGGCATCTCACTTTATCCTTTGAAATTCAGAATGATTGGCATCCATGGAAACTCAGAATTCAGAGAGTATTATTGATTCTCTTAGTTTAGTATGTTGATTATTAAACACAGCTGCTTTATGAGTCTTGGCCGTGGCCCGAAGCACTTTGTTTTCCAGTATTACCACCGGATACATAAATGCCACAGACACATAATTGGGTGAACCTTTTCAGATTGTGACTTAGCTTTGCTAAAGTCCCCAATTAGAGGTGTCCAGGGTTCTTAAGCACGCTCTTTTACCTTGGATCACGACTTTAACCACTCAGTCTCAAGCTTTTCACTTGGACCTGCATGCCACAAGCACATGGTTAGAGACAGCTTGATTTAGCCACTTAGGCTAGGATTTACTTCCTTGGGCCCTCCTATCCACTGATGCTCAAAGCCTTGGATTCTTTTCACCGTTGCCTTTTGGTTTTAAGGGCTATTGGCTTTTTCTTTTTCTTGATCCAATGATTCCTTGTAATTTTTTTTACTGCTTTTTCTTGCTTCAAGAATCAAATTCATGATTTTTTAGACCAGGAATAATATTTCTCGTGTTCCACATTCTTTCAAGAGCCAATAATTTTAACATTCATAAAATTCAAGATAAAAAATATGCACTGTTCAAGCATTCATTCAGAAGACAAAAAGTATTTCCACCACATATAATTAATTATAATTTTTCTTATTAAGAACTCGAAAGATATAAATTACCTCTTTATTCTAAAAATCTACTATTTTATTCATGTTTGATGATGATGAGAAAAATAAATTATAACTTAATTGAAAATAAAATCAAAATAGATATACTAATCACCACTACTCCTATATAACTTCTAAGGTAAATTCCTATAGTAACAACTATCACAGAGTTAGAGCTAAGATTAGCTGTATTTTGTGAAGTGGATGTTCCTCTAGTCTGTGGGGTTCTTGGTCCTTCAAAAATTAATTTCTGACGCTTCAGTTCCCTCAAGTCATGCCCTTGCTCCTCTTGTTCCCTAAGCAATTTGCAAAGCATGCTATTCTGATTATTCTGTTCTTCCTTTATTTTGTCCATAGCTACTTGTAACTTGGAAACAGATGCCTCAAGATGCTCACAGTATTCAAATTAAGGGATTTCTGGGAGGAATTCCTGTGCTCTCCTCTTGATGGGGTCATCCTGTAACTGTTGTTTTTCCATTGATATTTTAGTGATTGGCCGCTCAACTGAGATATACTCAGTTATTCCCATCCTCACTCCAGCATCTTTGCAGAGCATAGAAATTAAGCTTGGATAAGCCAATTTGGCATATTTGGAGTTCTTGTTTGCTATTTTGTAAAGTTTACACGAGATTAGTTGATGAACTTCTACTTCTCTTCCCAACATGATGCAGTGAATCATCACTGCTCTTTTAGCAGTGACTTCAGAACGGTTGCTAGTGGGTAATATAGAACGCCCAATGAAGTCCAGCCAGCCTCTGGCGACTGGTTTGAGATCTTCTCTCTTGAGTTGAATTGGGATGCCAGTGGTGCTGGTGGTCCACCTGGCTCCAGGGATGCATATATCCTCTAGAATCTTGCCCAGGCGCTTGTTTGTTCTCATCATTCTCCTATTAAAGAAGTTTGGGTCATCTTTCAGCTGAGGCAGCTTAAAGATCTCCCTGATTTTGTCAGGGTGGATGTGAACAATCTTTCCTCTGACCAAGGTCCGATAGTCATAGAGGGCAGTTCCAGATATTCTCTGCCTGTCTGTTTGCCACAGATTAGCATAGAACTCCTGAACCATATTCCTTCCCATCCTCTCAACAAAAATGGTCCAAATGCTCTGTCACAGCACGACTAATCATCTGTCGGTTCTCAATCAGGTTGGAGTAGAATCCATTGATTCTTTTGCATTTGTCATCACACCCAGCCTTCAGGAGTTTGAAGCTCGTCACAGTCATTCAATACCGGAATCTTACTCGGAATACCACAGACAAGGTTAGACTTTCCAGATTCCCGGAATCCTACTCGGAATACCACAGACAAGGTTAGACTTTCCGGATCCCCATGAATGCCGCCATCTATCTATCTTATACCACGAAGATTCTGTTGGGGAATCTAAGAGATATGCGCCCGGCCTAAGGTAGAACGGAAGTTGTTGTCAGTCACGCGCGTTCATAGGTGAGAATGATGATGAGTGTCATGGATCGTCACATTCATCAAAGTGTTGTGCAACGTATATCTTGGAATAAGAATAAAAGAGAATTGAATAGAAAGTAATAATAATTGTATTGAAACTTGAGGTACAGCAGAGCTCCACACCCTTAATCTATGGTGTGCAGAAACTCCACCGTTGAAAATACATAAGTGAAAGGTTCAGACATGGCCGAGTGGCCAGCCCCCTAAAACGTGATCAATAGCCTCCTAAGATGAAGAATAAAATAAAACTGAGACCAAAGATGTAACGTGGTCAAAAGACGACTAATACATTAGTAAAAAGTCTTATTTATACTAAACTAGTTACTAGGGTTTACATGAGTAAGTAATTGATGCATAAATCCACTTTCGGGGCCCACTTGGTGTATGTTTGGGCTGAGCTTGATCTATCCACGAGCTGAGGCTTTTCTTGGAGTTGAACTCCAAGTTATAACGTGTTTTGGGCGTTCAACTCCGGATCATGACGTGTTTCTGACGTTTAACTCCAGACAGCAGCATGTACTTGGCGTTCAACGCCAATTTACGTCGTCAATTTCCGAATAAAGTATAGACTATTATATATTGCTGGAAAGCTCTAGATGTCTACTTTCAACGCCGTTGAGTGCTCGCCAATTGGAGTTCTGTCGCTCCAGAAAATCCATTTTGAGTGCAGGGAGGTCAGATTCCAACAGCATCAGCAGTCCTTTTGTCAGCCTTTTTCAGAGTTTTGCTCAAGTCCCTCAATTTCAGCCAGAAATTACCTGAAATCACAGAAAAACACACAAACTCATAGTAAAGTCCAGAAATGTGAATTTAACATAAAAACTAATGAAAACATCCCTAAAAGTAACTTGAACTTACTAAAAACTACCTAAAAACAATGCCAAAAAGCGTATAAATTATCCGCTCATCAGCTGCTTCTCCTGGGCGTTCAACGCCCAGCTATTGCTTCTTTCTGGGAGGTGTTCCTATTAATGGTTATGCAAGGTTTATTTTGGGGTTTTTAAGATAAGAGGCAAGAATAGTAAATGGTAATGAAAATCAAGTATTGATTATAAAAGTTCTTGGCAAGGTATGAAAACTGGAAGTCCTATCCCAGTTATCCTTATCAATTGTGATGAGAATTGTTCATTGCTCCTACTTAGTTAACCCTCAACGAATGAAGGAAAGTCAAGTGGACTAATCAATTTGATTCCTCAAGTCCTAGTCAACTCCTAAGGAAAGACTAGCTTTAGTGGAATCCAAATCAATCAGCAACTTTTAATTATCAATCAACAAAGGAGTTTGATAATTCAAGTGTCAGCAATTAGTCAACCAAAGCCAAAAGGAGGAAATCTAACTTAAAACATCAATTAATAGCAAATAATAGAAGAAGTGATAACTATGAAATACCTCAATTTACATTAATAAGAGAATCAAATCTAACATGAGAATCCATAAACTAAATTGGGGAAAATAGAGAAATCAACAAGAGGAGTAGATAAATCAAAGTACTAGAAGAAAAAGAGTATAAGAGACTAAATCAAAGGAACATTAAACCTGGATATGAGAAGAAATTGAAAGAAGAAATCCTAAATTCTAAAACCTAGAGAGAGGAGAGAGCCTCTCTCTCTAGAAACTACATCTAAAACCTAAAATTATTCGAATCAGAAGTTGTGAATGATGAATTAATGATTACCCCACTCTTCAGCCTCTAATATGTGTTTTATGGGCCGAAAACTGGGTCAAAAACAGCTCAGAAATTGCCCCCAGCATTTTTCTGCAACTGTTGTACGCCGCGCATGTCACGCGTACGCGTAGGTCACGCGTGCATGTCATTTGTCAAAACTCCTTGTCATGCATACTGATGACAGGTCATCTTAGCCTAGTTTTACTAGTCTTTTTCTTTTATTTTCAATAGATTTTATGCACTTTCTTGAGCCATAAGTAAGCCAATTGGGTAGAATTTCATGTTTCCTTTGATTCAATCAACCATGGATGAATTAATGCAATTTCATGAGATTTTGTGCTATAATTATCATATATTATGAAAGAATAACAAACTCATGGTCTTGAGCATAGCTTTGATGTGTTTGGTTGATTGATGATAGGTGAAAAGAGCTTTGAAGAAGGTTGAAGAAAGAAGAAAGGGCAAGGAGCAAGAGAGAACAAAAAGCTTGAGCAAAAGCTTGCCTCAAGCTTTTGCTCAAACTTTTGGAAGAGCTGAAAACACACCCAGGAGGAGAAAAGCTTGCGCCAACGTTTGCCTCAAGCTTTTTGGCAAACGTTGGCGCCACACACCAACACCCTGAAGGAGAAAAGCTTGCGCCAACGTTTGCCTCAAGCTTTTTGGCAAACCTTGGCGCCACACACCAACACCCAGGAGGAGAAAAGCTTGCGCCAACGTTTGCCTCAAGCTTTTTGGCAAACGTTGGTGCCACACAACGCACACAAGGGGATCCACGTTTGGCTTAAAGTTTGACCTCAAACTTTAGCTCAAATGTGGATGATAGAAGGGGGCTTTAGCTGATATGAAAAGCTTGAGCCAAAGTTTGCCTCAAACTTTGACTCAAGCTTTTGTGATTCATAGCCCGGTTCACAATGGGTTTCTCTCCAGCTCCAAGTGCAATCAACAGAGGCCTTTTTCAACCCAATTCAATCAAGAGCAAAGGCCCAATTCAAGGCTTGAAGATCATTTGAAGAGAGTGTATAAATAGCTTAGGATTTAAGTCTTTCGGGAGCTTTCTTTTAGAATTTTTCATAGACTTGTAGTAGAGAGCTCATTTTAGATTTTTGAGTTGTTGTTCTCGGGGAAAGAGAATTGAATTCTCTTCCTCTTAGTTTTCTTGTTTTCAATTTCAATTACACTTGTCTTGAATCTTGGGTTGAAGAATTGAGGAAATTCTGTCTCAATCTCATCTTGAGATCTCTCTGTTTTCACTTACTGCAATTTTTAGAAATTGAATTTCTGATTTACTCTTCTATTGTCTGATCTTTAAATTTCTTGCAAGTGCTCTCTGAATTTGGATCTAGGAAGGCATTGAGATCTAGACTTGGTTATCTAGTCTCTTGGGTCCTGAGATCTGTAGTTTTCCTTTCAATTCCTCTGTTGAATGTTTCTTCAAGTCAATTTATAGTTTCTGTTTGAAATCCATTGCAATTAATCTCATCTTCTACTTTCCTGTTCATTGCAATTTATTTTTCTTTGTTTAATTTCTGCAATCCCACATCCCTGACCCATTTACAATTCAAGTCATTTACATTTCTTGCAGTCTAAGATTCTGCAATTTACATTTCTTTCTTTCTAAGTCTCTGCCATTTAATTTCTTGCACTTTAAGGTTCAGCACTTTTACTTTCCTTGCACCTTTAATTTTCAGTCAATTACCCCTCTCCCTTTAATTTCATGCAATTTAGTTTCTGTCAGATACAAATCACTCAAATCAAATCTTGTTCGCTTGACTAAATCAACCACTAAACTAAAATTGCTCAATCCTTCAATCCCTGTGGGATCGACCTCACTCATGTGAGTTATTATTACTTGATGCGACCCGGTACACTTGCCGGTGAGTTTTGTGTCGGATCGTTTTCCGCACATCACATACAGGTCAGTCACGCGTATGCATCTCTTGTATTCTGTGCTAGTCACGCGTACGCGTCAGGTGCGCGTGCGCGTCGCTATGGAATGCTTCACATCACGCGCACGCGTGGGCCATGCGTGCACGTCGATTCTCACTGATTAGCTTCATTGTTTCTTTGTGTTCCTCGCATTTTTGCAAGCTTCCTTTTCATTTTCCAAGCCATTCCTGCCCTATAAATCCTTAAAACACTGAACACACATATCATAGTATCGAATGGTATAGAGAAGGATTATATTCTAATAATTTAAAGGCTTAGGAAGCAGGTTTTCAATCATAGCACAAAATCAGGAAGAAAAATGTAAAACATGCGATTTCTATGAATAAGTGTGAGATTAGTGGATAAAATTCACTCAATTAAGCACAAGATGTACCACGAAACAGTGGTGCATCAGTTCTTCCTCTAGTGTCTCAGTTCCAAATAGCTTGGCTTTTAGCTTCATCAGAGCTCCTAAGTACCAAGCAATCAGCTCTTCCGCAATGTCTTCATCCTCATCAGAGGATGAGTGTTCATCAGAACTCATGAATTACAGAAGTGCATTCAGTGGAACCTCTATGGTCTCTACATGACCCTTGATTTCTGTTCATACCCTGGGTCGAGCAGTCCGACCCAGGATGTTCTACAGACAAAGTGACCGACCTCTTCAGGTCATGACAACCCGACCTCTTCTCAAAGAGCTCGGTCAAGCTACTAGGAAAGCCCAATAAAGGGTCCAAACAGAGGAACACAACCCAAATCCAAAGGCAGCCCAAGCCTATAGAGACAAAGGCGGTTCCCCTAAAGATAAGATGATCTCTCGCTCAAAGATAAAGATAAGATAAGATAACTAACTTATCTTATCCAAGGAGGATCTTTCTACACCATTATAAATACACTGGAGAACCCAGGTATAACTCATACTCTAATTCTACTCAATACCTGCTTAATACCCTTGCTAACTTAAGCATCGAAGTCCCTTGCAGATACACCCCACCCTCTAGGGACAAAGGAATCAGCACCGTCACCAAGTCCAATAAAGCGGACACAGCATCTCCGGCCAGAACAAAAGATATCATCCGAGATCAACCTACAGTTTCAGGTAACCCTCGAAACATTGGTGCCATTGCCGGGGAACCTGGAAGTCATCTGATGAGCGGATAATTTATATGCTTTTTGGCATTGTTTTTAGGTAGTTTTTAGTATGATCTAGTTACTTTTAGGGATATTTTCATTGGTTTTTATGCTAAATTCACATTTCTGGACTTTACTATGAGTCTGTGTGTTTTTCTGTGATTTTAAGTATTTTCTAGCTGAAATTGAGGGACCTGAGCAAAACTCTGATAGAAGGATGACAAAGGACTGCTGATGCTATTGGAATCTGACATCCCTGCACTCGAAATGGATTTTCTGGAGCTACAGAACTTTAAATGGCGCGCTCTTAACTGCGTTGGAAAGTAGACATCCAGATCTTTCCAACAATATATAATAGTTTATACTTTATTTGAGGTTTGATGACGTAAACTGGCGCTCAACACCAGTTCCATGTTGCATTCTGGAGTCAAACGCCAGAAACACGTCACGAACCAGAGTTGAACGCCAAAAACACGTTACAACTTGGAGTTCAACTCCAAAAGAAGCCTCAGCTCGTGTAAAGATCAAGCTCAGCCCAAACACACACCAAGTGGGCCCCGGAAGTAGATTTATGCATCAATTACTTACTTCTGTAAACCCTAGTAGCTAGTCTAGTATAAATAGGATAGTTTACTATTGTATTAGACATCTTTGATCAGTTTATGCGATCTTAGACATTGGGGGCTGGCCATTCGGCCATGCCTGGACCTTCATCACTTATGTATTTTCAACGGTGGAGTTTCTACACACCATAGATTAAGGGTGTGGAGCTCTGCTGTACCTCAAGTTTCAATGCAATTACTACTAGTTTCTATTCAATTCCGCTTGTTCTTATTCTAAGATATTCGTTGCACTTCAACATGATGAATGTGATGATCCGTAACACTCATCATCATTCTCACCTATGAACGCGTGACTGAAAACCACTTCCGTTCTACCTTAGACCGGGCGCATATCTCTTGGATTCCTTAATCAGAATCTTCGTGGTATAAGCTATAATTGATGGCAGCATTCATGGGAATCCGAAAAGTCTAACCTTGTCTGTGGTATTCTGAGTAGGATTCCGGGATTGAATGACTGTGACGAGCTTCAAACTCGCGATTGTTGGGCGTGATGACAAACGTAAAACAATCAAGGGATTCTATTCCAACATGATCGAGAACCGACAGATGATTAGCCGTGCCATGACAGAGCATTTGGACCTTTTTCACTGAGAGGATGGGATGTAGCTATTGACAACGGTGATGCCTTACATACAGCTTGCCATTGAAAGGAGTGACAAAGATTGGATAAAAGCAGTAGGAAAGTAAAGATCCAACAGAGACAAGCATCACTATACACTTATCTGAAATTCCCAACATTGAATTACATGAGTAACTCTATCTTTATTTTCTGCTTTATTTACTATTCGAAAACTCCATAACATTTATTATCCGCCTAACTGAGATTTGCAAGATGACCATAGCTTGCTTCATACCAACAATCTCCGTGGGACCCTTACTCACGTAAGGTATTACTTGGACGACCCAGTACACTTGCTGGTTAGTTGTGCGGAGTTGTGACAAAGTGTGATTCATGTTTAAGAGCACCAAGTCTTTGGAGCCATTGTTGATGATCACAATTTCGTCCACCATCATCCCATAACCATGGCGGACGACCATGACAACGACCACAGCTCAGATCTAGAGGAAAGAATGCCGTATAAAAACGTGGACACAACCTCAAAAGATACTTCCCAAATCAACAACAAGAAGAACTCCCCAAACGAGGGAGCCATGGATGCATTTCAAGACCGGTTAAAATAACTTGAGGAAGAAGCCCTACACCAACGAGAGGCCGAGAAGGACCTACAAAGGGAAATAAGGCGACGCCGGGAAATGGAGAACAAACTCCTAAAACTTGAAACCGATGTCAAGACGAAAACCAGCCGATCCACTCCCGAAGATAGCACCCGGAAGGAGCAAGACCCATTCACCAAGGAGATCATGAAGAAGAAAATCCCAAAGGACTTTAAACTCCCAGACATGATCTTATACGATGACACTACAGATCTCGGCCATCATCTCAGCAATTTTAGAAGCAGAATGTATCTCACTGACGCCTTAGATGCAGTTTGTTGCAAAGCCTTTCCAACTACTTTAACAAAAAAAGCAATTAGATGGTTCGACAACCTGCCTCCTAGGTCCATCTCAAGTTTTGACGACATGGCAAAGAAATTCTTGGCCAGATTCTCCATTCAAAAGGACAAAGCTAAACATGCTCCGAGCTTACTGGGAATCAGACAAGGAGAACGGGAAATCCTGCGCAACTACATGGAAAGATTCAACAAGACATGCATAGATATACAGAACCTGCCAACAGAAGCCGCTATTATGGGCCTCATTAATGGATATATCAAAAAGTACCCCACATCTTTGAACGAGGTGCAGGAATGAGCGGAAAAGTACCTCAACATGGAGGAAAACTCCCGACTGGGAAAGACCTCGAAGGCTGGTTCACCCCCCGGGATAAGGATAAAGATTATAGAAGAAGGGAAGACCGACATGGAGAGAAAATTAAAAAATACCACAATTACACCCCTCTACGGGTGTCTCTTGTGGATGTATACAGAGAGGTTTGCAATACGGAAAAAATACCACCAGCTCGGCCACTCAAAAGCAAACAATGAGGAGGAAACCGGGCTGAATATTGTGAATACCATCGGATCCACGGGCATTCCACTAATGAGTGTTTTGATTTAAAAAATGGCATAGAAAAGCTCATACAAGAAGGAAAGCTAGATTGATATCTGGCCACCCATGATGATGAACAAAGAAAAAGAAGAAGAGCAGAAGATGTCGGACCAACCGCACTATCATCTCGAATGCCAGAAAGACATGTCCACATGATACACGACGGATTTGCCGGGAGAGAAATCTCTAAATCATCTCGCAAAAGACATATCAAAGACGTATATCACGTCGCAGAAAAGGAGGAAGCACCCGACATCCCGGCGATCACTTTTACAAAGGAAGACGCATCTGGCGTCGCATCAGGGCATGACGATCCTATGGTCATCACTATTATACTGGAAAACGCAAATCTTCACCGCACGCTGATAGACCAGGGGAGCTCTGCCGACATATTATTCAAAACAGCTTTCGACAAACTCGGCCTGGAAGAAAAAGAACTCAGAGCGTATCCAGACAGCCTGTTCGGGCTAGGGGATACCCCAATTCAACCGATGGGATACATCTCACTCCACATGACTTTCGGAAAAGGAAGTCAGTCAAGAACACTCAAAATAGATTACATCGTAGTCGACGTAAGTTCAGCCTACAATGCCCTAATAGGTCAGACAACGTTAAATCAGCTTGGCGCAATAGTCTCGACTCCGCATCTATGCATGAAGTTCCCAACTGCAGGAGGAATAGCTATAATAAAAGTAGATCAGAGGATGGCGCGTCGCTGTTACAACGAAAGTCTAAACCTCATAGGCAGAGGAGAAGAATTCCACACAATTGAGCTCGGTGGAGTTCAGAGGTGGGAAGAGCTTCGCCCACAACCTGAAGGAGAAATAGAGAAAATCTAGATCGGGGATACCTCGGACCAAACAACCAATATCGGCACACTCCTAAAAGGAGACATCAAAGAATCACTCATACAGTTTCTACGAGACAATGTCGACCTCTTTGCATGGAAAGCCGCAGACATGCCAGGCATAGATCCCAAGCTAATGTGCCATAAGCTAGCAGTCTACCCGGGATCTCGGCCAGTACAACAAAGGCGTAGAAAGCTAGGACCAGAACGCTCTCAAGCTGTGGAAGAACAAGTACGAGCTCTACTGGAGGAAGGTTTCATAAGAGAAGTCAAATACCCGCTATGGCTTGCTAATGTCGTATTAGTAAAAAAGTCAAACGGGAAGTGGAGAATGTGTACTGACTATACTAATCTCAACAAAGCCTGCCCAAAAGATCCTTACCCGCTCCCAAACATCGACGCACTGGTAGATGCCTCCTCCTGATATAAATACCTCTCCTTCATGGATGCATACTCGGGATATAACCAAATCCCAATGTACCCACCCGACCAAGAAAAAACCTCATTCTTAACCCCAAAGGCAAATTACTGCTACATTGTCATGCCCTTTGGCCTTAAAAATGCGGGAGCCACTTACCAAAGATTAATAAACAAGGTTTTTTCTGATCACATTGGAAAGGTCATGGAAGTCTACGTGGACGACATGCTAGTAAAGACGCAAAACGAAGAGATGTTATTATCCGATTGGACACAAGTATTCAACACCATAAGGCGACACAACATGCGACTCAATCCCGCAAATGCACCTTCGCAGTAGAAGTTGGTAAATTCTTTGGTTTTATGATCACACAGAGAGGAATCGAGGCAAACCCGGATAAGTGCATGGCCATACTCGACATGAAAATTCCGACTTCTGTCAGAAAGGTACAACAACTCAATGGGAGGTTGGCAGCCTTGTCCAGATTCCTGGCTGGATTAGCAATAAGATCTCTCCCCTTCTACGCCGCTCTAAGGAAGGGAAAGGAGTTTGAATGGATAGCAGAATGCGAGCAAGCCTTTCAAGACTTCAAAAGATTCTTGGGACGGCCACCTATACTAAGTCATCCACGGGAAGGAGAACCACTCACATTATACCTCAAGGTGGAAAATCGGGCAATAGCCTCAGCACTGGTCCGAAAAGACAACAGCGGGCAATAACCCATATACTTTATCAGCAAAGCATTACAAGGATCCGAGCTGAACTACCAGAAAATACAAAAGTTCGCTTACGCTCTCATATTAACATCAGGACGACTTCGCCCATACTTCCAGGCTCACACCATTAAAGTTTGGACCAACCAGCCCATAAAAGGGATCTTACAGAAAACAGACTTGGCAGGCAGAATCTTGCAATGGGCAGTCGAGTTGTCCGAATTTGACCTGCAATACGAAGCCCGGACGGCCATCAAATCTCAATATCTGGCCGACTTCATTGTGGAATTCACGAACACATTGGAAATCCCCACAGAATGGAATCTATATGTGGATGGTTCCTCAAATAAAACAGGAAGTGGCGCAGGCGTAATAATTGAAAGTGAGCAGGGAACCCAAATCGAACTCTCCCTCAAATTTGGGTTCCCTGCCTCAAACAATCAAGCGGAATATGAGGCACTACTAGCTGGTTTGAAGTTGCCTAGGGAGGTTGGAGTTCAAAAACTTATCATCTTCAGCGACTCACAGGTAGTTACTTCATAAATAGCAGGAAGCTACCAAGCCAAAGATCCCACTATGAGAAAGTACTTGGAAAAAACCAGGGAACAGCTTGGACAATTCGGAGAGTATGAGATTCATCACATACCCTGAGAAAAGAATGCCCGGGCCGATGCACTCTCAAAACTAGGCAGCACCAAACCAGGAGGCAACAATAGAAGCCTCATCCAAGAAATTCTACAGAATCCATCAATCTCAGAAGAAGAAAAAGTCCTAACCATAACAGGTCGCGATCATGGATGGATGACTCCCATAATTAACTACCTCAGAACAGAAGCTCTCCTCACAGATGAGAAAGAGGCAAAGAGGTTAAAATGGGAAGCACAATACTATACCATCATAAATAATACTCTATACAAAAGAGGAATTTCAATACCACTGTTAAAATGCGTGCCGACTTCCAACATAAAAGATGTCCTAGAAGAAGTACACAGTGGCATTTGTGGCAATCACCTCGGAACACAGGCACTCGCCAAAAAAGTACTTCGGGCAGGATTTTATTGGCCAACTCTACAAAAAGAGGCCACAGAATTTGTAAGGACATGTTCACCATGTCAGAAACGTGCAAACTTTCACACTGCGCCGCCAGAGAAACTCATTAGCGTGACCTCACGTTGGCCATTCGCAAAATAGGGATTCGATCTCCTCGGACCTTTTCCTCAAGGATCGGGACAAGTCAAATTCCTCACAGTAGGAATAGACTACTTCACAAAATGGATCGAGGCAGAACCCCTAGCCAATGCCACAGCTCAAAAAAGTCGGAAATTTCTTTATAGAAACATCGTCACAAGGTTTGGAGTTCCATACTCCATCACTACAGACAATGGTATCCAGTTCACAGACGCAGGCTTCAGAAAACTAGCGATCGACTTGAATATAAAACAATAATTCACATCTGTTGAGCACCCCCAAGCCAATGGACATGCTGAAGCTGCTAACAAAGTTATATTAGCAGGGTTAAAACGGAGATTACAGGGTGCAAAGGGAGCCTGGGCTGAGGAGCTCCCGCAAGTCCTATGGACATATCGAATGACTCCACATTCCACGACAAAGGAGTCACCTTTCCGATTAACTTACGGAATGGAGGTGATGATCCCAGTGGAGGTCGAAGAAGGATCACCCAGAGTAATCCATTTTAGCAAAAAAGCCAATTCCCAACTTCAAAGGGAAGAATTCGACTTACTTCTGGAAATCCGAGAAAGAGCTCGAATAAGGGAAGAGGCATTGAAATGACAAATGGCCTCCAGATACAACCGAAAATTAATACAGCGGGCCTTTGCTGAAGATGACCTCATCCTAATCCGAAACGACATAGGAACAACTCGACCTGGAGAAGGAAAGCGGGCAGCAAACTGGAAAGGACCCTTCCGAGTCATAGAAGTATTGGGAAAGGGCTACTACAGGCTTTTCAAACTCGACGGGTGAGAGCTTCCTATGTCATGGAACGCCTACAACCTAAGAAGGTACTATAGCTAGGGATGATAAAAGATCTTGGACAAGGCGCACTCTTTTTCCTGGAAAAGGTTTTTTAACGAGGCGCCCAGCCAGGACCTAAAATTACCCGACTTAGGAAATTAACACCCCATGTATATTTGCATTCTCTTTTAATAAAATTTGTTTAGATTCCCTACAAATGTTCAAGTCGTATTATTCTACATCATTCATCGCCCGATTATAAAGCTACAGATCGACAGAAAGTGAAAACCAAATTCACTGTGCGATCACGATAAAAACGAGGGTTAAAAACCCAAATTCTACAAAATCGGGAAAAATGAAGACAGAATAGTGCAAGAAGTTATAGAAAGTGATCCATAGAAAAGACCTGACGAGGTCCTAATAAAATGGATTGCTATAAAATAGCTTAAAAGACTGGCCGACACAAAAAGTCGGACTAGCCACAACAACCCAAGTTATAAGTAAAGCATTGGAAAGAGGTCTGGCCAACCCTATAAAAGAGGATTACTATAAATTTGAAAAGCCCGATATGAGGAAGTCGGACTCCTACAAAAAGTTACAAAGATAATCCGTGAAAGAGACCTGAACAAGGTCCAAGAAAGAGGATTATCAAGTAACTCGACAGGGCCCGACATGACAAAGTCGGCCCAGAAGGATAAGTTACAAAGATAATCCCTGAAAGAGACCTGAACAAGGTCCAAGAAAGAGGATTATCAAGTAACTCGACAGGGCCCGACATGATGAAGGCGGCCCAGAAAGATGTAAAGCTATAAAAGGTAATCCCCAAAAGAGACTTTAACAAAGTCCAAGAAAGAGGATTACCAAGTAACTCGACAGGACCTGACATGATGAAGTCAGGCTCAGGACACAAATTACAACAATAGTCCCCAAAAGAGACCTAAATGAGGTCCAAAAAGGAGGATTACAAACAAAACCAAGCCAAAGAGTCAAGCTGATCGTGTCGGACAAAATCCCAGCCTACAAAAGTACCAAGATGAGTGCAAGCATACATGAGATAAAAACTACTAAGTTATGATAATAGCAAGCTTCGGATGCCACCAAAATCAGCCCCGGAAGCTCGAAAACTACTTTGTTTTCCAAAATAAAAGTTGCTAAACAAGGAACCCAAAAAAGTACCAACAGTCAGCAAAACACCATTTACAAAGATAAAGAGTTCAAAAGCCCATAAAGCCGGGCTATCTACATTAAACAGGAAGAAAACTCAGTCAACATTATTAGACTTCTCAGCAGCATCAACTCGGGGTGAAGGAGGACGAGTCTAAAGAGGCACCGCATCTATCGTCCCATCATCTCGGTTCAAGATTTGGCAATCCGTTTCCCCTTCTGGACGACTGATGCCAGCAGTAGATGTCAGAGAAGTCGGCACAGCAGAAGTCTTGGTAGCAGGCAGTAAAGTACGATCATCATCATCATCATCGGGATCGTCAGGAACAATCTTACCATCCCTAACAATATTATCCAGGCTAATAAGGGAAAGGTCGAGATCTGGCGCAAGAACTCGGAATTGCTCTTTCAGATTCTCATAAGCCGCAGTAACACTACCTACAAGATGACCTTGAAGTTTGGAGTAATCGGCCTGAATAGATTCCAACCTACTCCTGAGCTCCATCATCTCTCTATAAGTAGTAACATACATATCCTTATGTTTTAGAGCCGTATCCTCGGCCAGTTGCGCGGCAGCCGCCCGACCAATAGCCCGGGCCTTTTTCCCTTTTAGCTCCTTTTTTAGCTCGGCCACTTCCACCTCGAGCTCCTCCTTCAAACCCTTAATTTGGTCAAACTCTGATTTTGCCTCCTCCATAAAAGCCTTGGTAGCATGGATAGGAAGATCTTGAGCAGTTCGGTATAAAGCCGTTCCCATGTGTGCCAGTGTAATACCACTCCGAGTAACAAAGTCTAAATGACGAAGAATGGATACATCGTCGGTAGGTATGACACCGTAGGGAGCAATCTGTTGGTCTACAAACCCAACTGCATCAAAGTCGGGAGCACCAAGGTTAAACGGCTCGACAGTCCGAGTTCTTTTTGGAGGAGGAGCGACAGAAGGAGCAGAGGTACCAACTGAAGTCGGAAGCGGATCAACCAAACGAACCAGGGGAGTCGGGATCATCCTCCTTGGCCCAGGAAAGCTCGGGACAGACGGATTTGACAAAACCTGGGAGGACCCTTCTTCGACCACCTTGGCCAGGACGTTCTGAGCCGCGGTAGCCTTCCTCGCCTTCTTAAAGGCCTTCAGCGAGTCATTATTCTTCGACATCTCTGAAAAAGAAGAAAAAACACAACGACTTATGAATATCCAGAAAAGAAAGCAGAGAACAAAAGACATGGGAACATAGTTTATAAAATACCCAGCATAGCACGGATCAAGGATGGATCCCCCAAAAATTTCTTGGTCTCAAGATGAGGAGGTTCCCCCCAAATATCCTCCAAGGCAGCGACAAAGGCCTGCTCGACCTCGTCTAACATCTCCCAGGTATACCTAGACATAACTACATTTCTTTGCCACTCTAAAGGAAAACGAGGCTCGCCATTCTCATCCAGGAAGAAAGGACGAGCTCCTTCAACAGCTCGGATCTTGAAAAAGTAATTCTTAAAATTGCAGAAAGACTCATCATACATGGAAAAGACTTTATGTCCCTGGGCCGACCTAAAAGAAATCCAAGAAGCTTTCTTTTTGGTAGTTCCAGTCTTGGTCAACACGAACATATACAAGAAAAGGATTAAAGAGGGCTTAACACCAAATTCATGACAAACCATCTGAAAAATCTTAATGAAACCCCAAGAATTTGGATGAAGCTGATATGGGGCCACATTGCAAGACCACAACAGGTCGGTCTCAAAGGAAGTAAAAGGAAGGGTAATATCTATCTGGCTAAAGAAGAAATCGTATGCAAAAAAGAAAGGACGCTCCCCCTGGGTCGGAATAGGAAAATAGACCCTGTCATCAGAATCGGGTGCCACCAATTCATAATTGCATTCTTGAGTCTCACTACTACATATCCGATGATGTTTCCTATGCTCCGCGTAGAATTCCGCATTAGCTAGGGATACACACAGAAACACCAGGGAGTCCAAACAGTTAGACATCCCCTCAGGAACCTTAGAGGACGTCTCGATAATATTTTTGCAAGATGACATGGCCAACTAATCCTACAAACAAAAGGAAACGGGTTACTAATCCAGAAATAAATTCGGACAAAATGGAAGCAACTCGGACAAGTGCGACCTTAAGCATAATAAACAGTAAAAGGAAAACCCCAGGACGCACACCAAGGTCCAGTGGCATCCTTTGGAGGCAATGACAGAGTGAAATCTCAGAAAATATCCAAGGAGAAAAAGACGAAGAGTCGGAGAAAGATCATCAACCAGTGTAGCAAAATCATCAATAAAGCAAACAACTTATCAAAGGAGCAACCTTTTTTCAAAACTACAGTGCAAAAATCAAACGACAACACACGATGCCCTAAACAAAAGCCAGAACCAGGAAAATCACCCAAAGCATATATAAGGATGAAAGAAGACCAGGAAATGGGCATCACAGTAATAAACCAAGTATAAAAACAAGGAAAAGGTTCAAGCTTTCCAACATACAAAATCAGAAGCATCATCAAAAGAATCAAAAATAAAGCAGCAGAAATAAACGGTGAAGAGAAAGCAAAACCAACCTGGAAGAAGGAGGAAAGCTTTGAGGAAAAAAGATGAAAAGAGCAAAGCAGCGAAGATCGACTGCGAAGCAGAAGCACCAGCAAATACCAAAGTGTCACAGAGAAAAAACGAGACTGTAGGATAGAAACAGCGAAAAAGAAGGGAAGTTACAGGAAAAAGAAAACCGTCTCTTGGATAAAAAATTTGAATAAAAGAACCAAGAGAAATGGGGCATTAAAAGCCAATTAATGAGGGTATTAAACCCTCGCACGTTTCCAAAGCTAGAGCGCTAATGCAAAAGCACGTGCTTTTAAAGAAACAGAAAATGTTTCGCATTCAAAAAGGAGCTCTACAAAGATAAAAGTGACAAAATGCTCAAATTTTGTTTCACTCGAGAAGGCTCAAAGACTCGACCTCCAAATAAAGATCGAGCTCGAGCAGGGCAATGTTGATACCCTAGGTCGAGCAGTCCGACCCGGGATGTTCTACGGACAAAGCAACCGACCTCTTCAGGTCATAACGACCCGACCTCTTCTCAAAGAGCTCGATCAAGCTACTAGGAAAGCCCAATAAAGGGACCAAACAGAGGAACACGACCCAAATCCAAAGGCAGCCCAAGCCTATAGAGATAAAGGCGGTTCCCTTAAAGATAAGATGACCTTGCTCAAAGATAAAGATAAGATAAGATAACTAACTTATCTTATCCAATGAGGATCTCTCTACACCATTATAAATACACTAGAGCACCAAGGTATAACTTATACTCTGATTCTACTCAATACCTGCTTAATACCCTTGCTAACTTAAGCATCAGAGTCCCTTGTAGGTACCCCCCACCCTCTGGGGACAAAGGAATCAGGACCGTCACCAAGTCCAACAAATCGGACACAGCATCTCCGGCCAATACAGAAGATCTCATCCAAGATCAACCTACAGTTTCAGGTAACCCTCGAAACAATTTCCTTGAGTTCTTGGGTAGGGACATCCTTAGTGGGCGTTGAACGCCCAGTAGGGATCCCTTTACTAGCATTGAACGCCAGCTCCTGTGGTGTTTTGGGCGTTGAACGCCTATTAAGGTCTTCCTTACTTGTGTTCAACGCCAGTAATGGTGCTAAGTTGGGCGTTGAACACCCAGGAGGGACCTCCTTCCTGGCGTTCAATGCCAATGATGGTGTAGGTTTGGGCGTTGAACTCCCAGTGGGGTGTACCTCACTGGCATTCAACACCAAGAGTGGCATATCCTTGGGCGTTGAACGCCCAGTAAGGGCTTCCTTACTAGCGTTCAATGCCTGCCTTTCCTCCTCAGGTTTGGCCTCAACTTCTACAGTGATGGCCTTGCACTCTTCCTTTGGATTAACTTCAGTGTTACTTGGGAGAGTGTTGGGAGGAATCTTAGGGATTTTCTTGCTTAGCTGACCAACTTGTACCTCCAGATTCCTGATGGAGGACGTAGTCTCAGTTATGAAACTATGAGTGGTCTTTGATAGCTCAGAGACTATGGTGGTTAAGTCAGAGATGCTTTGCCTAGAAGTCTGTGATTGTTGCTGAGAAGGTGGGAATGGTGGTCTGTTACTGAACCTGTTTTCGAGGCTTCTGCTGATCCTTCCATGAAAGGTTAGGATGGTTCTTCCATGAGGGGTTGTAGGTGTTTCCATAGGGTTCTCCCATGTAATTCACCTCCTCTTTCATGGGTTATTTAGGACCATAAGCTTCTTCTTTAGAGGAAGCTGCTTGAGTGCTGTCAGCTGCATCTTGCAGTCCAGTCACATGTTAGGAGATCATGTTGACCTATTGGGTCAAGATCTTATTCTGAGCCAGTATGGCATTCAGAGTATCAATTTTAAGAACTCGTTTCTTCTGAGGAACCCCATTATTCACATGGTTTCTTTCAGAAGTGTACATAATCTGGTTGTTTGCAACCATGCCAATTAGTTCTCTTGCCTCTTCAGGCATTTTCTTCTAGTGGAGTGATCCACCAGTAGAGTTATCCAATGATATCTTGGATATCTCAGAGAGACCATCATAAAAGATATCTAGTGTGGTCCAGTCTGAGATCATGTTGGGAGGACATCTTCTGATAAGTTGCTTGTATCTCTCCCAGGCTTCACAGAGGGATTCACCTTATTTTTGTTTGAAAGTTTGAACTTCCACCCTAAGTCTGCTCAACTTTTGGGGTGGAAAGAACTTGGTCAAGAATGCATTGACCACCCTCTTCCATGTGTCATGACTCTCCTTAGGTTGAGAATCTAACCACACTCTAGCCTGTCTCTTACAAGAAAAGGAAAGAGCATAAATTTATAGACCTCAGGACTCACTCTATTGGTCTTTAATGTGTCACATATCTGCAAGAAGTCAGATAAGAATTTATTTGGATCTTCCTGTGGAAGTCCATGGTACTGGCAGTTCTATTGAACTAAGGTCACCAGTTGAGGTTTCATCTCAAATTTGGTGGCATTGGTAGCAGGGATGGATATGCTGCGCCCATAGAAATCAGAATTGGGTGCAGTATAGGCTCCAAGAACCTTTCTTGCTTCTCCTCCACCATTAGCATTGTCTGCCATGTCTGTATTTTTTGTTTCTTGTTCGAATAAATCTGTGAGGATCCCTTCGGAGTGTTGTGCTCTAACTTGTTGCAGGTGCCTCCCTAGGGTCTTCTCAGGTTCAGGATCAAAGAGAGGTCCTTTGTCTTTGTTACTGGTCATAAACAAGAAAAAGAAAACAAGAAAGAAGAAGAATGGGAGCTCTATGTTCAAGAACAGAGGATTCCCTGTGAGATGTGAAGATGAAAAGAAAGAAGAATGATGATAGAGAAGAGGAAAAATGAATTCGGCTATAGAAGGAGAAAATTTTGAAAAGTAGAAGTGAAACTAGAATTACAATATTATTGTTTTTATTTTAATTATTTATTGAATTAAAAAATAAAGGTTAATGAACTAAAAAGATTTGAAAATTTGATGATGATTTTCGAAAAAGAAGAGAGCAAAATAGAGAAGATATTTTCAAAAATTAGAAGAGAAAAGGAGTAGTTAGGAAGTTTTGAAAAAGAAGAAAGAGAAAACAAGTAACTAATTAAGGAAGATTTGAAAACAAGATAAGATAGAGGATTAGAAAATATTTGAATTTAAAATTTAAAATTAGAAAGGATAAGATAGAAATTGAAAAGATTTAAAAAAGATTTGATTTAAAAATTGAAACTAGAAACGATAAGATAAGAATTTGGAAAGATTTGAAAAAGATTTGAAAGAGATAAGATTTGAAATTTGATTTTTGAAAAAGATTTGTTTTTGAAATTTGAAATTTGAAATTTTTAAATTGAATTTTAAAATTTGAATTTGAAATAAGATAAGATAAGATTTTTGAAGTTTGAAGAAAGATAAAAAGATAAGATAGTAAATTGAAAAAGATATGATTTTTGAAAAGATTTGATTTTGAAAAGATTTGAATTTGAAATTTAAAACTAAAGATAAGATAAGATAATGATTTTGAAATTAAAATTCGAAAAATGTTTTGAAAATTTCAAAAATTATTTGCAATAAAGATAGAAAAGATATTTTTTGAATTAATGAAGAAAGAAAAAAAACAACCAAAAGACACCAAACTTAAAATTTTTAGATCTAAGACACTTAGTTTTCGAAAACTGTAAAGAAAAACACAAAGAGACACCAAACTAAAAATTTTAAGATCAAAACAAAAAGAAAAACAAGAACACTTTGAAGATCATGAAGAACACCAAGAACAAAACTCAAAGATTCAAAGAAAACAAAGAACATGCAAAGGACACCAAACTTATTTCGAAAACCAAAAACATTACTTTCGAAAATTTTTAAAGAAAATTACTCAAAAAGACACCAAACTTAAAGATTAACACAAGACTCCAACAAAAGACACTATTTTTGAAAATTTTTACAAAAGGACTCATGAAATTCAAAAAAGTCTCAAACGAGAACAAGAACAAATACTCAAACAAAAGATCAAGATTAATAAAGAAAAGAAAAGGTTTTTGAAAAAGTTTTGATTTTTTCACTTAAGGGTAGTGATATGCTAAAATTAAGAACAAAAGGGGATTAAAATAGGCACAAAATTGGTTAATAATGGTAGATAAAGCTCAAATGAAATAAAGACATCAATCATATAAATGCATTCATATACCAAATAATGGACATAAAGAATCAAACAAATCAAGGTTATAATCATAGAGAGTGAATAACACATAAGAATGAAAATAGTGGTTATATGATGCAACCACATAATTAGGCTAAAAACTCACAAGGTTGTGTGTTCTCAGCTCAAAAACATTTTCTATAACATATAGTTCAAGCAAGTTCAATAAAATATTTTTACTCAAATCAATTGGGGTGCCCTATAGATAAATTCCTTGGAAAATTCACTATTTTGACTAATCTTGTTATATATATATATATATATATATATATATATATATATATATATATATATATATATATATATATATATATATATATATATATATATATATATATTAAATTCCTTGGAAAATTCACTATTTTGACTAATCTTGTTATATATATATATATATATATATATATATATATATATATATATATATATATATATATATATATATATATATATGCAAACCAAGAGAATACAACTTAAAATTCTAAAAGACACGGTAATAGAAGAAAAATAAATAAAATGTTAAAGTGTTTAGATTAGAAATTTTCACCCAAAAATCTGCCAATTTGTCGGACAACCTCCTCACACTTAAAAGTTTACACTGTCCTCGGTGCATTTAAATATGAGCAAGGGGGTACGACGATTTCACGAATTGGCACTTTCAGTAGGTGGATCAACCGGTTTCTGCTTGTTCTTTCTTTTGCTTTCCTTTTTGCTTATGGTGAATCATCTTGAAAGATAGAAAACAGGATAGTAAGACGAGTAAATGCAAAAGCAAGGAAGCACAGATTGTTGGAATAAGGTGATGATCACTAAAATGAAGTGATTGAATTAGTTTTTGGCATTAAATAATGTGTGAGTTCTAAGTTGCATGCGGATTAGAACACACACACTAGCATTAAAAACTATGTCACAATTACACAAAAAGAAGTATGCACTTCACTCATTCTAGTGTACTTGAAATACTTTAAAGGGAAACTTGTAGGTTAAGATAAACAAACAAGTACTAAAGGAGGATGAAGCAATCAAGCAATAATCATGTAATTGTAAATTGGATGATGAATGGACATTGGTCGATGTGCAAGAGAATTTAATGAACCAAGTGAAATATGAAATTCACACATCAATTAATGACACACTTTGTATTTTAGTTCGCATCACCTAAGTGACATAGAAATTAGAACATGGAAGCTATGCAACTTAGAAAACGAGAGATAGAAGTTAAAATCTATCACATAGTAAGCATGGTCCACAAAGCTTAGAAAGCTAAAAAAGATGTCACTAGGTAAGCTTACGATCCAATTTCACAATTCCTCAATCTCAATGCATGAACTAGGTGACGTAAATAAAGATCAATCATAAGCAAGCATCACCTAACAAAAAATGCATCAACTAGAAAAAATTGCCTAATAATAGATAATGAAATCAAATCAACAATGAATTAACGAAGAAGAATTCAATATCAAGCAACAAAGTATATCCTCAATAAAGAAATCCAACAATGAATATTAACAACAAAGATGCTAAGATAGCATCAAGTCAGTAATCAGCAGTAATATCTCAGCACAATCTGCAAATCAAATCAATAATCCAACACTTATCACCTAAAATAGAAAATTAAACTAACTAACTAACTAATTAACTAACTAAATAAAGGAGATGACGGTGGATAGTAAATGGTGGTGGCAATTGATGGTTGAAAGAGGAAAAGAATAGAAGAGAAAAGAAAAAAAGAAAAGAAATGGAGAGAAGAGAAGAAAAGAAAAGTATGTGAATAGGGGGCGGTCATGCGTATGCGGAAGGTCACGCGTACGCATGAAATGGTAAAATGGGAGCATGCATATGCGTACGCATGACTGGTGCTCGTGTTTATCGCACAATACCCGCGTGGTCTTGGTATAACTCTCTGTCCAGGCCATGCGGTGGCACAGTCCACGCACCATTAATGCATGGTCAAATTTTAGGGGTCATGTGTACGCAGGACATGCTCTTTTTTTTTATTACATGAGTCAAATTCTAAAATTAACAAAATCTTTAAACATGTAATGCAAGACAAACAAGCAATTCAAGACAAGGTTACTGACTATTCAAACATGCAACCTAAAACAAAAATTTACGCAAGCAACTAACATCAAAGAGTAATATATACAAGAATGATATGGAGAAGGGAAGTGCCTAACATTGGAAACTCAATTTATTCATCAACTATATACAAAAGAGAAAGTGGAAAGAGTTTACCATGGTGAGGTATCTCCCACCAATGCTTGCATATCCAATGTTTACCGGGATCCTAAATTATGCACACAAAGCATTCAAGCAAATTTAAACAAGTGACAAGACCCCAAAGTTGTTGATTGTTGAAGTGAATTCTGGGGTCCCAAACCTTGTTTTTGCACCCGTTTTCTTGTTGACTACTATAGTTCAATCCGGGGTGACGAGACTTGTGAATTCTCATTTAAGCACTAAACTCTCCTAGATCCTCTCAATTGTGTACTACACCACCTTTTGTACTTGAATTGTGGTGCCAACCACTAACCAACTCTTTCTTGCTTCCCACTCCACAAAGAGCTCTAAGTTGACCATGCATTTTAAGTAAACCATATTCAAGAGGAATAAGAAAGCTTAGAGATATAAATTTTACCCACTTTAATGATGCAATGGATGATGGTGACTTAAGAAGGGATGTTTCCAATGGTCTGACAAGTTTCACTCCCTTGTACTCTTCTTTGATTACCTCTACCTCTTGAGAAGAATCTTCATATTCAATCACTTCCTCACCAACCTCTTCTAACTCTTCTCCATTCTTCATGTCACAACTCAGAGGTAATGTAGAACCTATCTCAACATCAATCTCAATTTCAATGGAAGAAGACTCTTCAAACTCAAAACGATCATGAGTTGGTGTGGAGTCATCATTAGTGCACGAAATTAGAACTCGCACAATTGAACTGGAAAGTGCATCGGGTCATCCAAGTAATACCTCAGGTGAGGGAGGGTCGATCCCCGAGGATTGTCAGATTAAGCAAGCTGTGGTTATCTTACAGATCTTAGTCAGGCAAATAAAAGGATAATTGTTGTTGTTGTAGGCGCATAAACAAAACAATAAAGAAAGCAATATAGAATTGGTGTAGAAACAATGATAGGAAATAAGTTAAGGCCTTAGAGATGCTTGTTCTTCTGGATTAATACTTCTTACTGACTACTTTAACAATGAGTGATTCATTCAATGGCAAGACTATAAGTGATTAAAGCCAGGCTAGTGGTCATTAATCTCCTCTGATCCAGATCACACGCCGGTACTAATGGTCATCCAATCTGAACGAGGGTGAAGCTTACGTAATTCAGTCTCTGGTGATCCTACTTAAAATGCCACAGACAAGGTCAAATCTTCCGGATCGGAGAACGATGCTCTGTATTCTAGCCTTAACGCCACAAAGACCTCAATTACCCATGACTAACGAGATTTTATGTCACTTAACCCAATTAGCCCTGATACTCTCTTGGAACCTGTCATGTACTTGATGAGATGATATTTTATATGCTTTTTGGCGTAGTTTTCATATAGTTTTTAATATATTTTATTTAGTTTTTATTAAGTTTTTACAGGTTTTAGTGTTAAATTCACATTTTTGGATTCCAATTTTAGTTTGTATAATTTTGTACCATTTTAGGTATTTTCAGGCTAAAATTGAGGAGCTGGAGCAAAAGTCTGATTCAGAGACAGAGAAAGCACTGCAAATGCTGTCCAAATCTGACCTCCTTGCACTCGGAAGAGATTTTCTGAAGCTACAGAAGTTTGAATCAAGTGTTCTCAACGTCTATGGAAAGCTGAATTCTAGAGCTTTCCAGTAATGTATAATAGTTCATACTTTGCTTCGGATTAGAGGGCCCTAAACTGGCGTTCAACGCCAGCCTCCTGCCCTCTTTCTGGCGTCCAGCGCCCAAGGAGCAGAGCCCAGCATCCAAACGCCCAGAGAGGACCCCCTAGCTAGCGTTGCACACCAAGAGACCTCATAGCACGTGGGGCTCATCAAAGTTCAGCCCAAACACTCACCAAGTGGGCCCCAGAAGTGGATTTTAGCACTAAAAAGATTGTTTTACCCTTACTAGTCATCAGTTTAGTATTAAGAGATTTTATTTATGTTATTCAAATAATCTTTACCATCATTCAGCATATTTTCTTGTATCACTTTGTTTTTGACATCAGTATGAGTTTTTAAATCTCTTAGGTTGAGGGGAGGTACCCTACTGAGTCTTATGAATTAATAAAGTTATTACTGTTTCTTCTTCGATCTGTGTCTAATTTATTTCTAAGATGTATATTTGTTCTTCAACATTATGAATAGGATGATCAGTGATAATCAGCTTTGTTCATTATACTGAGATGAACGTGCCTGAGAAACACCTGCGTCTACTTGGGTTCATGTGAATACGTTGCGGAAAAGTGCAAACCAACAGCTATGTTTATACATCTCTCAGACAGCTAATCCATGACTTCATTGGGAACTTTTCGAGACACCAGTTCAGCCGATTTCTGGAGAGATTAGGGTCTTTGTGGTATAGGCTAGAATCCAAAGAAGCAGCATTCTCTTATCCGGAAGATTTGACATTGTCTATGGCCTTTTGAATAGGATCGCCAAGAGAATGAACTGCGAGAGCTTCACCCTCTGTCAGAATGGATGACCACGGGCAATGGCTTTGATCACATACAGCCTGCCATAGAAGAGATCATTCGCAAGCAGAGAAAATAGTTATACCAGAGTTAATTCAGAAAGGCAAAGCAACTCCAATCCTTAACTCTATTCCCATTACTGACTCTATTTAATATAAAAAGTAATTTATACAATATTAAAACACATCCAATCCTTTTGATTTGCCTGGCTAAGACCTGCAAGATAATCATAACTTGCTTCAAACCACAATCCTCATGGGATCGACCCTGACTCGCTCAGGTATCACTTGGACGACCTAGTGCACTTGCTGGTACAGCTGTATGAAAGTGTGGGGATTCGTGCACCAAGTTTTTGGCGCCGTTGCTGGACAAACTGACGGGTTGTCTTGCTCCCTAGATGAGGTACTTTATTTCTTGATCATTTTTACTTGAGTATTTTATTTTTATTTTTCTTTTTCTCTTCTTTATTTTCGAAAAATCTAAAAACTTTTTCAAAAATATTTTAATTTTCTTTGTTTAATCTTTGTTTTTGATTTGAGTCTTTTTGTTTATGTTCTTGGTTAATTTTTTGAAATTTAGAGTCTTTGATTTTATTCTTATAGCAATTTTCGATTTTTTTGGTATCTTCCTTTCAATTTTTTTTTTCAAAAATAGTCTTTCTCTGTTTAAATCTTGTGTCAAATCTGTAAGATTAGTGTCTTCTTGTTGTTTTTTTTTTAATTTTCGAAAATTTCTTTTTGGTTTTCTAAAAATTTTAAGTTTGGTGTCCTTTATATGTTCTTGTGTACTTTAAGTTTCTTGAGTTTTGTTCTTAGTGTTCTTATCAATCTTCAAGGTGTTATTATTTTTCTTTGTGTTTTGATCTTAAAATTTTTAAGTTTGGTGTTCCCTTGTGTTTCCCTCTAAAATTTTTGAAAATAAGGAGTACTAGATCTAAAAATTTTTAGTCTTGTGTCTTTTACTTGTTTTTCTCTTTCATCAGTAAATTCAAAAATAAAAAAATATATCTTTTCTATTTTTTATTTTTAATTTTAACTATATTTTCTAAATTTTTAGATAAAAATTCAGATTTCAAAAATCAAACCTCTTCAAATTCAAATCTTTTTCAAACTTCTATCTTGTCTTGTTGACCTTTTCAAAAAAAGAATTCAAAATTTAAGATTTCAAAATTCAAATCTCAAAATTCAAAATAATAAAACTCAAAATTCAAAATTCAAAATTTAAAATCTTAAATTCAAATCTCTCTTTAATTAGTTTATCTTCTCTCTCTTCTCTTTCAAAACTTTCTAGCTAACTCTTTTCTTTCCTAATTTTCGAAATCTCCTCTTCTAATCCTCTTTCTTCTTTTTCAAAAATTATTAATTAATTCTTTTTAATTAATTCTTTTTAATTTTTGATTAAATAAATAAATAAAATAAAAAACAAAAATATTTTAATTCTTGTTCATCCTCTCTACTTCTATTTCTTCTTCTACCTCTCTATTTCTTCTTCATCTTCTACCATTCTTCATCATTAACCCAAATGGGAATGAAGAGTTCAAAAGAACTCTAGAATCTTATACAAATCCCATTGCTGACGATTGTGGAAGAAGTATTAGCATACCCCACATCAGAGCAAGTAGCTTTCAATTAAACCCTCAACTCATTACCATAGTATAGCAAAACTACCAGTTTTTTAGACTTCCACAGGAAGAACCTATAGAGTTCCTGGCAGACTTCCTAAAAATTGCTAATACTGTACAACATGAGGGAGCGGACCAAGATGTCTACAGATTGTTGCTCTTTCCTTTTACTGTAAAGGATCAAGCAAAGAGGTGGTTGGATAACCAGCCCAGGTCTAGTTTAAAAACATGGAAATAGTTAGTAGACAAGTTTTTAAATCAATACTTTCCTCCAAGAAAGATGACCCAAATAAGACTGGACATCCAAGACTTCAAACAAGGAGATAATGAATCTCTTTATGATGCTTGGGGAAGGTATACGAGGATGCTAAAGAAATGTCCCACTGAGATGTTTTCAAAATGGGTATAATTAGACATCTTCTATTATGAACTTTCAGACATGGCTAAAATGTCTCTGGACCATTCTGCTGGTGGTTCCATACACATGAGAAAGACCATCCAAGAAGCTCAAGAGCTTATTGAGATAGTTGCCACCAATCAACATCTATACTCATCTGCTGAGGCTTCTATAAAAGGAGAGATTAAGGCAGTAACTACTGAACCTAACCCTCCAAACCAGGATGGCCCAATGACTTGGCAACTGCACACCCTTGCCCAGCAACTATTGAAACTGTAAGAGGCTTTGTGGGAACCACAAGCTTCAAACAGGAATATAGATGCACAATTGAGTCAAACAAGGCAGCAGTTATCTAAGCATATAACAGATGAATGCCAGGCCATTCAACTGAGGAGTGGGAAACACTTGATTACCCAACCTCAGAACAACAGAAGGTCAGGAAAAGAATAACTGACAGAGGCTAACCAGGTCTTTGCACACGATAACTCTGGGAGTTCAAACGCCTAGGGAAGTGTCACTTTTGGCGTTGAACGATAGGAAAGGGCAGAGACCGGGCGTTCAAATGCCCAAGAAGGTATCCCTCCTGGCGTTGAATACCAGGAAAGGGCAGAGATTGGGCTTTCAAATGCCCAAGGGGGCAGCAGCATGGGAGTTAAACGCCCAAGCAAGGGAGGTCAGTCACTCACTAATAACAACCCTCCTAAGCAAGCTAGTAGCCCCCCTTTGAACACACAAGGCTAAGATGCCATTTCCTCAGAAACTCTGTCAAGAGGAAAAAGATAAATAATTTGCTCGATTTGCGGATTATCTCAGAACATTAGATATAAAGATCCTTTTTGCAGAGGCTCTGGTGGACGAAATTGCAATCACACTTTTGCAATCCGCACAACTAACCAGCAAGTGCACTGGGTCGTCCAAGTAATACCTTACGTGAGTAAGGGTCGATCCCACGGAGATTATTGGTTTGAAGCAAGCTATGTTTATTTTATTATTCTTAGTCAGGATTTCAATTAAAATTATCAGTTTGAATTATTAGAAAAATAAAAGAGCGTGAATTAATTACTTGTAATGCAGTAATGGAGAATATGTTGGAGTTTTGGAGATGCTTTGTCTTTTGAATTCCTGTAATGTAATATTCAACTCAATTCCAAAGTGCAAAGTTCCTTCTATGGCAAGCTGTATGTAGGGTGTCACCATTGTCAGTGGCTACCTCCCATCCTCTCTGTGAAAACGGTCCAGATGCTCTGTCACAGCACGGCTAATCAGCTGTTGGTTCTCGATCATGTTGGAATAGGATCGATTGATCCTTTTGCGTTTGTCATCACGCCCAGCAATCGTGAGTTTGAAGCTCGTCACAGCCATTCAATCCTTGAATCCTACTCGGAATACCACAGACAAGGTTTAGACTTTCCGGATCCTCAAGAGTGGCCGCCGTCAATTCTAGCTTATACCACGAAGATTCTGATTAAGGAATCTAAGAGAAGCTCATTCAATCTGATGTAAAACGGAGGTGGTTGTCAGGCACACGTTCATGGATTGAGGAAAGTGATGAGTGTCACGGGTACCTTCTTCATAATTAAGCGCGAATGAACATCTTAGATAGGAACACACACGTTTGAATGGAGAAATAGAAACAATTGCATTAATTCATCGAGACGCTGCAGAGCTCCTCACCCCCAACAATGGGGTTTAGAAACTCATGCCGTCAAAGTGTATAAAATTCAGATCTGAAAATGTCATGAGGTACAAAATAAGTCTCTAAAAGTTGTTTAAATAGTAAACTAGTAACCTATGTTTACAGAATATGAGTAAACTAAGATAATTGGTGCAGAAATCCACTTCTGGGGCCCACTTGGTGTGTGCTGGGGCTGAGACTTAAGCCTCTCACGTGCATGGGCTATTTTTGGAGTTGAACGCCAGGTTGTAACGTGTTTTGGGCGTTGAACTCCAACTTGTAACCTGTTTCTGGCGCTGGACGCCAGACTGCAACATGGAAATGGCGTTGAACGCCAGTTTACGTCATCTATCTTTGCACAAAGTATGGACTATTATATATTGCTGGAAAGCCCTGGATGTCTACTTTCCAACCCAATTGAGAGCGTATCAATTGAACCTCTGTAGCTCCAGAAAATCCATTCTGAGTACAGGGAGGTCAGGATCCAACAACATCAGCAGTCCTTTTTCAGCCTAAATCAGATTTTTGCTCAGCTCCCTCAATTTCTGTCAGAAAATACCTGAAATCACAGAAAAACACACAAAATCATAGTAAAGTCTAGAAATATGATTTTTGCCTAAAAACTAATGATATTCTACTAAAAAATAATTAAAACATACTAAAATCTACAAGAAATTACCCCCAAAAAGTGTATAAAATATCCGCTCATCACAACACCAAACTTAAACCGTTTCTTGTCCCCAAGCAACTAGATAAATAAAAGAGGAAAAAAAAGAAGTCAAGAAGCAATAATATCTCAGAGTTTTAAGTGAAGCCCAGATTCTAATTAGATGAGCGGGGCTAGTAGCTTTTTGCCTCTGAACAGTTTTGGCATCTCACTTTATCCTTTGAAATTCAGAATGGTTGGCATCCATAGGAACTTAGAATTCAGATAGTGTGATTGATTCTCCTAGTTTAGCATGTTGATTCTTGAACACAGCTACTTTTATGAGTCTTGGTCGTGACCCTAAGCATTTTGTTTTCCAGTATTACCACCGGATACATAAATGCCACAGACACATGACTGGGTGAACCTTTTCAGATTATGACTCAGCTTTGCTAAAGTCCCCAGTTAGAGGTGTCCAGAGCTCTTAAGCACACTCTTTTTGCTTTGGATCACGACTTTAACCACTCAGTCTCAAGCTTTTCACTTGGACCTGCATGCCACAAGCACATGGTTAGGGACAGCTTGATTTAGCCGCTTAGGCCTGGATTTATTTCCTTGGGCCCTCCTATCCATTGATGCTCAAAGCCTTGGATCCTTTTTACCCCTGCTTTTTAGTTTTAAGGGTTATTGGCTTTTTCTGCTTGCTTTTTCTTTTTCTTTCTTTTTTTTTTTGCACAAGCTTTTGCTTTTTCACTGCTTTTTCTTACTTCAAGAATCAATTTTTTTTATTTTTCAGATCATTAATAACATTTCTCTTTTTCATCATTCTTTCAAGAGCCAACAATTTTAACATTCATAAACAACAAGATCAAAAATATGCACTGTTTAAGCATTCATTCAGAAGACAAAAAGTATTGCCACCACATATAAATAATTAGAATTTTTCTTATTAAGAACTCGAGAAAAATATTGCCTCTTTATTCTAAAAATCTACTATCTTATTCATGTTTGATGATGATGAGAAAAATAAATTATAACTTAATTGGAATTAAAATCAAAGTAGAGATACTAATTACTACTACTAATATATAACTTCTAAGGTAAATTCCTAATAAGAACAGTTATCACAGAGTTAAGGCAAAGATTAGAACTCAACGACCTTTATTTTGGGAAGTGGATGTTCCTCTAGTCTGTGGGGTGCTTGGTCCTTCAAGGGATAATTTCTGATGCTTCAGTTCCTTTAAGTCACATCCTTGCTCTTCCTGTTCCCTTAGGTGTCATGATCCTGATGAGTTTTAGCTCAGTGATCATGGCGAATCACACCAAACTTAGAGGTTTGCTTGTCCTCAAGCAAAAGAAAGGAAAGGAGAGGAATAGTAGGAGAGGCAAATTCGAAATTCAAAAGATATGATGAGTTAAAAAAGATATGAGAGGAAATTAAAAAGATTTGAAAAGAGTTCAAAAAGATAGATGAGTTTTGAAAAAGTTTTGAAAAGAAATCAAAGAAAAATCAAGAAATATGTTTAGGATAAAAAAAATTTTTTTGAAATTGAAGTTGAAAGATGAGAATTTGTAATATGTTTATGCAAGAAATCATGAATTGAAATGTGAAAATTGGAAAAAAATTTGAATTGAAAACGAAATTACCTCCTCCCCACAATCCTGGCATTAAACGCCCAAACGCTGCATGTTTTGGGCGTTTAACGCCCAATTGCTGCTTCTCCTGGGCGTTCAACGCCCAGCTGTTGCTTCTTTCTGGCGTTGAACGCCAGGAAGTCCTTTGTCACTGGGTATTTTTCTGAACGCCCAGGACGCTGTCAATCTGGCGTTAAACGCCCAGAAGGTGCTTCTTTCTGGTGTTCAATGCCCAGAAGATGCTCTTTTCTGGCGTTTAACGCCCAGATGGCTACTCTCACTGGCGTTGAACGCCCAGTGGGTGCTTCTTTTGGGCGTTCAACGCCCGAAATGTTTCTTACTGGTTTTTTCATGCAAGTGAGCTTCCAAATTCCCTTGTAACTTTGTGAATTCAAGCAATTGCTATTTTACCTTGAAGATACCTGACATATACCTGTAAAAAAATCAATTAATTAACAAATACTTTGTAAATGGCTGGGTTACCTCCCAGCAAGCGCTTCTTTATTGTCATTAGCTGGACTATTACTGAGCTTTAATCAAGCCTCAGTTTTGAGCATTCTTGCTCAAAATTGCCTTCAAGATAATGTTTGACTCTCTGTCCATTAACAATGAACTTTTTATTAGAATCATTATCCTGAAGCTCTACGTATCCATATGGTGACACGCTTGTAATCACATATGGACCTCTCCACCGGGACTTCAATTTCCCGGGGAATAATCTGAGCCTAGAATTAAATAGCAGAACTTTCTGCCCTGGCTCAAAGACTCTGGATGACAATTTCTTATCATGCCATCTTTTTGCTTTCTCTTTGTATATTTTTGCATTATCGAAAGTATTGAGTCTAAATTCCTCTAGCTTATTTAACTTGAGCAATCGTTTTTCTCCAGCTAACTTGGATCAAGGTTCAGGAATCTGGTTGCCCAGTAGGCCTTATGTTCCAGTTCCACTGGCAAGTGACATGCCTTTCCATACACAAGCTGGTATGGAGAGGTCCCTATAGGGGTCTTGAATGCTGTTCTGTATGCCCACAGAGCATCATCCAAGCTTCTTGCCCAATCCCTTCTACGGTTAATTACAGTCCGTTCCAGGATTTTTTTGAGTTCTCTATTTGAGACTTCAGCTTGCCCATTAGTCTGTGGGTGATATGGAGTGGCCACCCTGTGGCTAACTCCATAACGAACCAAAGCAGAATAGAGTTGTTTATTGCAGAAACGAGTGCCCCCATCACTGATTAGTACTCTAGGGGTGCCAAATCTGCTGAAGATGTGTTTCTGGAGGAATTTTAACATTGTCTTAGTGTCATTAGTGGGTGTAGCAATAGCTTCTACCCATTTGGATACATAATCCACCGCCACCAGAACAAAAGTGTTTGAGTATGATGGTGGGAAAGGTCCCATGAAGTCAATACCCCATACATCAAACAACTCAATCTCCAAGATCCCTTGTTGAGGCATGGCATAACTGTGAGGCAGATTGCCAGATCTTTGGCAACTGTCGCAATTAAGCACAAACACTCGGGAATCTTTATAGAGAGTAGGCCAGTAGAAGCCACATTGGAGGACTCTTGTGGCTATTCGCTCACTTCCAAAATGTCTTCCATACTGTGATCCATGGTAGTGCCATAGGATCCTCTGCGCTTCTTCTTTTAGGCACACATCTACGGATTACTCCGTCTGCACATCTCTTGAAGAGATATGGTTCATCCCAAAGATAGTACTTTGCATCCGTGATCAACTTCTTTGATTGCTGCCTACTGTACTCTTTGGGTATGAACCTTACTGCCTTGTAGTTTGTAATGTCTGCAAACCATGGCACTTCATGGATGGCAAAGAGTTGCTCATCCGAAAAGGTTTCAGAGATCTCAGTAAGAGGGAGGGACGCCCCTTCTACTGGTTCTATTTGGGACAGGTGATCTGCTACTTGGTTTTCTGTCCTTTTTCTGTCTTTTATTTCTATATCAAACTCTTGCAGAAGCAACACCCATCTGATAAGTCTGGGTTTTGAATCCTGCTTTGTGAGTAGATATTTAAGAGCAGCATGATCAGTGTACACAATCACTTTTGATCCTACTAAATAGGATCTAAACTTGTCAATAGCGTAAACCACTGCAAGCAGCTCTTTTTCTGTGGTTGTGTAATTCTTCTATGCGTCATTTAAAACACGACTGGCATAGTAAATGATGTGTAGAAGCTTGTCATGTCTCTGTCCCAACACTGCACCAATGGCATGGTCACTGGCATCACACATTAATTCAAATGGTAATGTCCAGTCTGGTACAGAGATGACTGGTGCTATGACCAGCTTAGTTTTCAGAGTCTCAAACGCCCGCAGACACTCCTTATCAAAGATAAATGGCATGTCAGCAGCTAGCAGATTACTTAGAGGTTTGGAAATTTTTGAAAAATCCTTTATAAACCTCCTATAGAATCCTGCATGCCCCAGAAAGCTTCTGATTGCCTTAACATTGGCTGGTGGTGGTAATTTTTCAATTACCTCTACCTTAGCTTGATCCAGCTCCATTCCCCTGTTCGAGATTTTGTGCCCAATGACAATTCCTTCAGTCACCATAAAGTGACATTTCTCCCAGTTTAAAACTAGGTTGGTCTCTTGGCATCTCTTTAGAACAAGTGCTAGATGGTCAAGACAGGAACTGAATGAGTCTCCAAATACTGAAAAGTCATCCATGAAGACTTCCAAAAGTTTTTCCACCATATCAGAGAAAATTGAGAGCATGTACCTTTGAAAGGTTGCAGGTGCATTGCACAAGCCAAATGGCATCCTTCTGTATGCAAATACTCCGGATGGACATGTGAATGCTGTTTTCTCTTGATCTTTTAGATCTACTACAATTTGATTATAACCTGAATATCCATATAGGAAGTAGTAGTATTCATGACCTGCTAGTCTTTCTAGCATCTGGTCTATAAATGGTAAAGGAAAATGATCCTTTCTGGTAGCTGTATTGAGCCTTCTATAATCAATACACATACGCCACCCTGTAACTGTTCTTGTAGGAACCAGTTCATTTTTTTCATTATGAACCACTGTCATGCCACCTTTCTTAAGGACGACTTGGACAGGGCTTACCCAGGGGCTATCAAAAATAGGATAAATAATCCCAGCCTCTAGTAACTTAGTGACCTCTTTCTGCACCACCTCCTTCATGGCTGGATTCAGCCGCCTTTGTGGTTGAACCACTGGCTTGGCGTCACCCTCCAGTAAGATCTTGTGCATGCATCTGGTTGGGCTAATGCCCTTGAGATCACTGATGGACTACCCAAGAGCTGTCTTGTGTGTCCTTAGCACTTGAATTAGTGCTTCCTCTTCCTGTGGCTCTAAGGTAGAGCTTATGATTACAGGAAAGGTATCACCTTCTCCCAGAAATGCATATTTCAGGGATGGTGGTAATGGTTTGAGCTCGGGTTTAGGAGGTTTCTCCTCTTCCTGAGGGATTTTCAGAGGTTCTATTATTCTCTCTGATTCCTCCAGATCAGGCTGAACATCTTTAAAGATGTCCTCTAGCTCTAATTCGAGACTCTCATGCAGTCATTTGGGGTGTCTGGATGTTGCATAGCTTTGACAACATTCAACTTGAACTCCTCCTCATTGACTCTCAGGGTTACTTCCCCTTTTTGGACGTCAATGAGGGTTCCGCCAGTTGCTAGGAAAGGTCTTCCTAGAATGAGAGTTGCACTCTTGTGCTCCTCCATTTCCAGCACCACAAAGTCTGTAGGAAAGGCAAATGGCCCAACCTTGACAATCATGTCTTCAATCACGCCTAATGGGTATTTAATGGAGCCATCAGCAAGTTGAAGACAAACCAAGCTTTGTGATAATAGATGTAGGTATTAGGTTGATACTTGCCCCAAGATCACATAGAGCTAGCTTGGTACAAGTACCCTCTAACGTACATGGTATCATAAAGCTTCCGGGGTCTTTAAGCTTCTCAGGTAAGCCTTTCAGAATGACTGCACTGCATTCTTTAGTGAGGTAAACTTTTTCAGTTTCCCTCCAATCCTTCTTATGGCTTAAGATCTCTTTCATGAACTTAGCATAAGAGGGTATTTGCTCAAGTGCCTCTGCAAACGGAATCTTTATTTCAAGAGTCCTGAGATAGTCTGCAAAGCGGGCAAATTGCTTATCCTGTTCCACTTGGCGGAGTTTTTGAGGATAAGGCATTTTGGCTTTGTATTTCCCAACCTTAGTTGCTGTAGGTTTATTGTCTACAGATGTGGGTTGGGAAGCCTTTTTAAAAGGGTTGTTATCAACACTTGTATGTGACTGATCCCCCACTGGTGTTTGAATACCAGGGGTGGAAGCTGGAGTGGCGTTAGACGCTAGCTCCTTGCCTGTTTCTGGCGTCTGAACGCCAGAACTGTGCTCTCTTTGGGCGTTCAACGCCAAATCCTTGCTTGTTTCTGGTGTTGAACGCCAGGAATGAGCATGGTTTGGGCGTTCAACGCCAGTATTATTCCTCTCTGGGCTATGATTGTCCTCAGAGGGATTTTGGGTAGCCATTTGTTCATTTCTTAGCTTTCTGCTGCCTTGAAGTGAGGTATTTAGTGTTTTCCCACTTCTTAATTGAACTGCTTGGCATTCTTCTGTTATTTGTTTTGACAGTTGCTTTTCTGTTTGCTTCAACTGTACTTCTATATTCATATTAGCCATTCTTGTTTCTTGTAATATCTCCTTGAACTCGGCTAGCTGTTTTGTTAGAAAGTCTAATTGCTGATTGAATTCATTAGCCTGATCTACAGGACTGAGTTCAGCAGTTATTGTTTTAGCTTCTTCTTTCATGGAAGATTCACTGCTTAGGTACAGATGTTGATTTCTGGCAACTGTATCAATAAGCTCTTGAGCTTCTTCAATTGTTTTTCTCATATGTATAGATCCACCAGCTGAGTGATCTAGAGAAATCTGAGCCTTTTCTGTAAGCCCATAGTAGAAGATGTCTAATTGCACCCACTCTGAAAACATTTCAGACGGGCATTTTCTTAGCATCTCTCTGTATCTCCCCCAGGCATCATAAAGGGATTCATTATCTCCTTGTTTGAAGCCTTGGATGCTTAGCCTTAGCTGTGTCATCCGTTTTGGAGGAAAATAGTGATTCAGGAATTTTTCTGACAGCTGTTTCCATGTCCTTATGCTGTCCTTAGGTTGGTTATTTAACCACCTCTTAGCTTGATCTTTTACAGCGAATGGAAACAGTAATAATCTGTAGACATCCTGATCTACTTCATTATCATGTACTGTGTCAGCAATTTGTAAAAATTGTGCCAAAAACTCTGTAGGTTCTTCATGTGGAAGACCGGAATACTGGCAGCTTTGCTGCACCATGATAATGAACTGAGGATTCAACTCAAAGCTACTAACTCCAATGGAGGGTATACAGATACTACTCCCATATGAAGTAGTAGTGGGGTTAGCATATGACCCCAGAGTCCTCCTGGACTGTTCATTTCCACTTAGTTCCATGATGGAGCAAGGGAGATGGTATGGATGTTGATATTGTTTATTTTATTTAATTTATTATATAAAAAATTGATTTTCAAAATAATAAAATAAAATAAAATAAAAACCGAAATAAAAATAAAATAAATAAAGAAAGAAAATTAACAATTAAAATTAATAAATATTTGAAAAAATTTATGAAGATTTTCGAAAAAGTAAGGAGGGAGAAAGTGGTTAGGATATTTTTGAAAAAGATATAAATTTTTTTTTCTAATTCTTAAAAGGGATAACATTTGAAAAATTCTGAAATTGAAATATGAATTTTTATAAAAAAGAAAATTCGAAAAAATTAGTTTAAAATTAGTTAGAAAAGATATTTTTTTTGAATTTTGAATTTTATGATGAAAGAGAAAAACACATAAAAGACACAAGACTTAAAATTTTAGTTTTAATGCTCCTTATTTTCGAAAATTTTGGAGGGAAAACACCAAGGAACACCAAACTTAAAAATTTTAAGATCAAAGCACAAGAAAGACTCAAGAACACCTTGAAGATTCACAAGAACACCAAGAACAAAAGAAAGAACACCAAACTTAAAACTTTTAGAAAACTTTAATAAAATTTTCGAAAATTATGAAAAGATTAACAAGAAAACACCAAACTTAAAGTTTGGCACATGATTAAATTAAAAAAATTTATTCTTGAAAAAGATTTAAAAAAAAAGATACCCAATTACCAAGAACATAGACCAACACTCTAGCCAATTGGGCAGTAAATGTAACACTTGTTCTGAATAGGTATATTCGTTTTGGAAGATTAATGCTTTAAAAAGAGAACACAAGTGAAACAAGAAAAGACACAGAACAAGAAAAATTAAAGATCAAACAAGAAAAATAAACAAGAACAACTTGAAGATCAAGGAAGAACAAAGAACACTAATACGAAAATTTTAAAGGAAAATATAAAATATGCAATTAACACCAAACTTATAACAAGACACTAGACTAAAAAAAAATTAAAAATCAATAAAGAAAAATAATATTTTTGAAAAGAAAATAAAAGACTCTGATCCAATTGCCAAAATCTTCCTAATATAAGAAATAAAATAAACCTTTAGTTGTTCAAACTCGAACAATCCCCGGCAACGGCGCCAAAAACTTGGTGGACGAAATTGCAATCACACTTTTGCAATCCGCACAACTAATCAGCAAGTGCAATGGGTCGTCCAAGTAATACCTTACGTGAGTAAGGGTCGATCCCACGGAGATTATTGGTTGTCAGGCACACGTTCATGGATTGAGGAAGGTGATGAGTGTCACGGGTCATCACCTTCTTCATAATTAAGCGCGAATGAACATCTTAGATAGGAACACACACGTTTGAATGGAGAAATAGAAACAATTGCATTAATTCATCGAGACGCTGCAGAGCTCCTCACCCCCAACAATGGGGTTTAGAGACTCATGCCGTCAAAGTGTATAAAATTCAGATCTAAAAATGTCATGAGGTACAAAATAAGTCTCTAAAAGTTGTTTAAATAGTAAACTAGTAACCTAGGTTTACAGAATATGAGTAAACTAAGATAATTGGTGCAGAAATCCACTTCTGGGGCCCACTTGGTGTGTGCTGAGGCTGAGACTTAAGCCTCTCACGTGCTTGGGCTGCTTTTGGAGTTGAACGCCAGGTTGTAACGTGTTTTGGGCATTGAACTCCAACTTGTAACCTGTTTCGGGCGCTGGACGCCAGATTGCAACATGGAACTGGCGTTGAATGCTAGTTTACATCGTCTATATTTGCGAAAAGTATGGATTATTATATATTGCTGGAAAGCCCTGGATGTCTACTTTCCAACCCAATTAAGAGCGTGTCAATTGGATTTCTGTAGCTCCAGAAAATCTATTCCGAGTGCAGGGAGGTCAGGATCCAACAACATCAGCAGTCCTTTTTCAGCCTAAATCAGATTTTTGCTCAGCTCCCTCAATTTCTGTCATAAAATACCTGAAATCACAGAAAAATACACAAACTCATAGTAAAGTCCAGAAATATGATTTTTGCCTAAAAAATAATGATATTCTACTAAAAAATAATTAAAACATACTAAAATCTACATGAAATTACCCCCAAAAAGCGTATAAAATATCCGCTCATCAGGCTCTTGAGCAGATACCTTCTTATGCTTAGTTCATGAAGGACATTCTAAGTCATAAGAAGGATTGGAGTGTGACACAAACAGTCTTCCTCACTAAGGAGTGCAGTGCAATCATTCAAAGCAGCTTACCAGAGAAGCTTAAAGGCCCTGTAAGCTTTATGATACCATGCACTCTAGGTGATGCTTGCACAAGGACAGCTCTATGTGACCTTAGAGCAAGCATCAACCTAATACCTGTTTCTTAAATAAAGAAGTTCTGTTTGATTGAGGAAGTCAAACTAACCCGCATGTGCCTTCAACTTGCTGATGGTTCTATTAAGATACCATCAGGAGTAATCGAAGACATCATTGTCAAGGTTGGACCCTTTGCATTTCCCACTGACTTTGTGGTGTTGGACAAGGAAGGGCACAAGAGTGCATCCCTTATTCTAGGGAGATCCTCCCTAGTTACAAGACGGACCCTCATTGACATTGAAAAAGGGGAAGTAACTCTGAGTGTCAATGAGGAAAAGTTTATACTGAATGCTGTCAAGGCTATGCAGCATCCAGACACCCCTGAGGAATGCATGAGCATTGACCTCATTGATTCCCTGGTAGAAGAGGTCAACATGGCCGAAAGCCTCAAGGAAGGGCTAGATGATTTCCTTGATGATACTCAGCCCGATTCAGAGGAACCTCTAGAAACCTCTTAAGGAAAAGGAGAAGTCTCCAAAGCTTGAGCTTAAGCCATTACCATCTTCCTTAAAATATGCATTTTTGGGAGATAGAGACAACTATCCTGTAATCATAAGCTCTGCCTTAGAGCCACAAGAAAATAAAGCACTAGTTCAAGTGCTTAAAATACATAGGATCGCCCTTGGGTGGACCATAAGGGACCTTAAGGGCATTAGCCCAGCCTGATGCATTCATAAAATCCTACTGGAAGATAATGCCAAACCAGTGGTGCAACCACAAAGGTGATTAAATCCAGCTATGAAGGAAGTAGTACAGAAGGAAGTCACTAAGCTCAATGAGGTTGGGATCATTTATCCCATTTTTGATAGCCCCTGGGTGAGCCCTGTCCAAGTTGTTGCTAAGAAGGGAGGCATGCCAGTGGTTCATAATGAAAAGAATGAGCTGATCCCTAAAAGGACAGTTACAGGGTGGCATATGTGCATTGACTATAGAAGACTCAATGACGTCACCAGGAAAGATCACTTTGATTTACCCTTCATTGACCAAATGCTAGAAAGACTAGTGATGCACGAAAACTTGTCTCTCAACAAATTTTCCTTCGACAAGTATACTGAATTGTCGTCAAGTAAAAACTCACAATAGAGTGAGGTCGAATCCACAGGGATTAACATATTAAGCAATCAATGGTTAATTAATTATCCTAGTTAGACGAATCATATTTGAGTGATAAGTAACAAGGAAATGTAAATGGCATAAAAGTAAAGAAAGCAATAAAGTGCAGAAAAGTAAAATGGCAAGAAAAGTAAATGTAAGAACTAAAAATAAAATGAACATTGGGATCAAGAGATATTGCAATCTTCCGGATCAAGTTCATTCTCATCTATTCCTCAATCAATGCATTCATTGATCTCTTTGGCAATCTTAAGTGATTGGATCCCAATTCCTTGGCAATCCAATCTCTCTAAGCTTGAACAATTTCCCAATTCCTTGATTTAATTGCTCATGGGAAGAGATGAAGATTGGTCACTGATTATACCACACACATTCATAGATCAAAGTATTGGTAGGGTTAAATGTCACAATATCCATCCAACCCCCAACCTAATCCAATGTGAGAGAGCATTTCTAGCATGATCTCCTCATTCCTCTTCCAAGGTTCCGAGGAGATCCAATTATGGAGAGCTTGTCTTCCAGGATAGCTAACCAATTGGATGAAAATCGAAAGCTCTCTAGTAAAATCAAGAGAAAAGAAAGAACAAGAAAAATAAGTACAATTGATCCATTGAATCACAATAGAGCTCTCTAACCCAATGAAAAGAGTTAGTTGATCATTGCTTTACCAAAATAGAAAAGAAAGAAAGTGCAGAAAAGTAAATTTGATGATTAAAACTAACATTGAAACTTCCAAATTCATAAATGAAAAGTACAAAGAAAAGAAAGAGAAGGAAAAGTGTGTGTGGGGAGGGAGTCCGAAGACCCCTCTTCAATCCCCAATTCCAGAATCCCAATCCAGCCTCTCTTGAATGTAAAAACTAAGGCTTTTATATAGGCTCTCCTAAATTACAAAATGAAATTAAAAGCAAATTACAATTAAATAAAAATTCTTATTCTAGATGCTTCTTGAGGACTTGATTGGTTGACAATTGTGGGCTTGCTTGCTTGAGCTTTGAAGTGGACTTGAGAGAGAAGTGAATCAAGTTGAGGTCCAGGTGCTTAGCGTTAGTGATGCCGTTAGCTACAAGTGTGGCGTTAGTGCTGAAGTTATTGTGGCTAACGTTACACTTGCTACCCAGTTGGTGTTTTTAGGGCTTAAAAGATGCCTCTTGTTTGTGCTCCAATTTCATGCCCACTATAAACTATTATATATCTTTCAAAAGCTCTAAATCTCAGCTTTCTAACGCAACTAGAATCACCTCAATTGGACTTCTATAACTCAAGTTATGTTCCTTTGATGTGGACAAGGTCGCTGGCATAGTCGCTAGCGTTACTGAAAAAAGTGAGTCACAATAACATTAGCGATCAAGGGCTTAATATTGCCAGGTTCTGGAGCTTAAACTTAATGTCCACCCCATACTATTATATATTTTTGGAAAGTCCTGGATGCCTACTTTCCAAAGCCTTTAGAAGCGCATCATTTGGAGCTCTTCTGCTCGAGTTACACGTCTTGGAAAGTGAAAAGGTCAGCTGGCCTTATTACAGGTTGATACCATGTTAATCTTTGCACTTTCGGGGCATGTTTTATCCCTCAAATTTAGTGTCCACCATGTAGTGCCATATATGCTTGGAAAGCTCTGGAATCCTACTTTCCAATGCCACTAGAATCACCTCATTTGGAACTTTGTGGCTCATGTTATTCTTGTTTGAAGAAGGCATGGTCAGGCTGTCTGGTGAGATTTTGCCCACGTTAGTGTCCACGTTAGTCTAACTAACGTGGCCATTAATGTGGGTCTTCCTTTTCTTTGAAAACGTTAGTGGCGATCACCTTTTCCACTAACGTGGGCATTTCCCTTTCCTTCCACGTTAGTTCCCACGTTAATGTAACTAACGTGGAAGCTAACGTGGGTGTTCTTGCCTTCGCAAACGTTAGTGGCGTTCACTTTTTTCACTAACATTGGCGTTCCCCTTTCCTTCCACGTTAGTTCCCACGTTAATGTAACTAACGTGGGTCTTCTTGCCCTTCGCTAACGTTAGTGGTGTTTACTTTTACCACTAACGTTCCATGCTCTCCTTCTTCAAAGTTAATGCCACTAACTTTCTCACTAACGTTGAGGCTTCTCTTTTCTTACACGTTAATGGCCACGTTAGTGGCACTAACATAGCCACTAACGTGGCTCTTCTCTACTTCTTGTTACCTGAAATCAATCAAACAAAGTGCATCAAAGTCTTGCTCTTAATCATGGGATCATGCATCTTCCAATTTATCATTCAATTCATGCATAATTCTCATGAAATCATTCAAAATTCACAATGTTTGCTTGAATCATGGTATGATTGCATTTTCAACCAAATACTTGCTTATTTCCTAAGAAAATGCATGAAACCAACCTAAAGCATACAAAAAATGGCTAGTAAAACTAGCCAAGATGCCCTGGCATCAACTAGAAGGTCAAGCTCTTTTTTATTTCCTTTATGGATATTCCGGGTACAATCAAACAGCAGTGGATCCACAAGATCAAGAGAAGACAGCATTCATATGTCCATCTGGCGTGTTCACCTATAGACAAATGCCATTTGGCCTGCGTAATGCACTTGCCACCTTTCAGAGATGTATGTTAACCATCTTCTCTAATATGGTAGAGAATTTCCTTGAAGTATTCATGGAGGACTTCTCTGTTTTCGGAGACTCATTTGTCTCCAGTCTTGATCATCTGATCCGAGTTCTGAAAAGATGCCAAGAGACAAACCCTGTTCTAAACTGGGAAAATGCCACTTCATGGTAACTGAAGGCATTGTTCTTGGACATCGGATCTCAAATAAAGGGATAGAAGTGGATCAAGCTAAGGTGGAAGTGATTAAAAAATTGCCTCCACCTACTAATGTCTAGGCAATCAGAAGCTTCTTAGGACATGTAGGATTTTACAGGTGGTTTATAAAAATTTTTTCAAAAATCATAAAACCCCTGTGTAATCTCTTGGCCACTGATGTTCCATTCATCTTTAACTAAAAATGCCTGCATGCCTTTGAAACTCTGAAAGCCAACCTTGTCACTGCTCCTATCATCTCTGCACCCAACTAGGACTTACTATTTGAGCTAATGTGTGATGCCAACGATCATGCAATTGGCGCAGTCAGAGGGCAGAGACATGACAAGCTTCTGCATGTCATCTATTATGCTAGTTGCATATTAAATGATGCGTAGAAAAACTACACTACTATAGAAATGGAGCTACTTGCAGTGGTCTATGCCATTAACAAGTTCAAATCCTACCTAGTAGGGTCTAAGGTCATTATTTATAATGACCATGCTGCTCTAAAGTATATACTCACTAAGCAGGATTCTGAACCCAGACTTATCAGATGGGTATTACTCCTGCAAGAGTTTGATATAGAAATTAGAGACAGAAAAGAGATATAAAATCAGGTGGCTGATCACTTGCCCCAGATTGAGCCAATAGCAGGGACTTCTTCTCCCTCCACTGATATATCTGAATCATTTCTAGATGAGTAACTCTATGCCATCCGGACAGTACCTTGGTTTGCACACATTGCAAATTACAACGCTATAAGGTTCATCCCCAAGGAATTTACCAAGCAGCAAGCCCGGAAACTCATACATGATGCAAAATATTACCTATGGGATGAACCATATCTCTTTAAAAGATGCTCGGATGGAATAATCCAACGCTGTGTGTCTGAAGAAGAAGCACAGAAAATTCTGTGGCATTGCCATGGCTCTGACTTTGGAGGACACTTTGGAGGTGAGCGGACAACCACCAAAGTTCTCCAAAGTGACTTTTACTGGCCTACTATCTTTAAAGATTATAGAGAGTTTGTCCGTAACTGTGACAGTTGTCAAAGGACTAGAAATCTCCCTCATGGTCACAGTATGCCTCAGCAAGGAATCCTCAAGATTGAGTTGTTTGACGTATGGGGAACAGATTTCATGGGACCCTTCCCGCCTTCAAACTCAAACACCTACATCCTTATGGCTGTAGATTATGTGTCTAAATAGGTTGAAGCAATAGCAACACCCACTAATGACACCAGAGTAGTAATGAAGTCCCTCCAAAAGAATATTTTCAGCAGATTTTGTGTCCCTAGGACACTAATTAATGATGGAGGTACTCATTTCTGCAACAGACACTTGGATTTTGTCTTAAGCCGTTACAGAGTTCGCCATAAAGTAGCAACACCGTATCATCCTCAAACAAATGGCCAAGCTGAAGTCTCAAATAGAAAACAAAAGCAAATCCTAGAGAGGACAGTAAGTGCCTCTAGAAAGGATTGATCTAGATAGCTTGATGATGCTCTGTGGGCATATAGAACTGCTTTCAAAATGCCCATTGGAACTTCACAATATCAGTTACTATATGGGAAGTCCTGTCATTTGCCAGTGGAACTAGAACACAAAGCCTATTGGGCTACTAGATTCCTCAACCTTGATGCCAAGGCAGCAGGAGAAAAACAGCTTCTCCAACTAAATGAGTTGGATGAATTCCACTTAAATGCATTTGAAGATGCAAAAATCTATAAGGAGAATGCAAAAAGGTGGCATGAAAGGAAGTTATCTTCCAGAGTCTTTGAACTAGGATAGAAAGACCTGCTCTTCAACTCAAGACTCAAATGTTTCCTTGGAAACTCAAATCCCATTGGATGGGACCATTTGTGATTACTAATGTATCATCCTACGGACACATAGAACTTCAAGGTAAAGAAACTAGATTCACTGTCAATGGACAGAGGGTTAAGCATGACTTTGAAGGAGATATAGAGCGAGGAGGGTTAACACTGTTACTAAGTTAAGTACAGTGAAGTCCAGCTAAAGACATTAAAGAAGCGCTTGTTGGGAGGCAACCCAATGATTCCTTCTATGTTATTAATTCTCTAAGTACTTCTATTTTAATTAGTTTTCTTGTTAATTAGTTTTTGATTATGTTTTAAGTTAATTTTATTGTTAGTAATCATGGACAGTGCTTAAACAGAGACAGAATGATACAGAATAGCAAATAGAATAAGGTAGGCGAATGGGCATTCAAACGCCCATGGAGGCAGCAATCCTGGTGTTAAACGCCAGCTAGGGAGCACTGGCTGGGCGTTTAAACACCAACAAGGCAGCATGCAGGTACTTTCAAAATTCTAATCTTCTCTTGATTCAACTCATCTTTTTCCAATTCAATTTCAAATATTCTTTGATTTTTAAATCAAATCTTGTTCAAATACTTCAATTTCAATTTAATTTCAATTTTTAAATATTTTCTTTAAAAACCTTTTAAATCTTTTTCAACTTGTTTTAAATTTCTTGCAAAATCTTTTCTTATCTTTCCCATTTTAGTTCTTATCTTTTATTAAACTTTCATATCTTTTTCATATTTCTTATCTTATATTTAATGCCTTTTCTATATTTTTAAAATCTTTTCTTATCTTTCAAGTTTAACAACTTATCTTTTCCATCTTTTTTCAAAAAATTTTATCTTTTTTTCAAATTATTTTCGAAAATCTCTCTCCCCCTCCCTATATATATGTGTGACCATACCCCTTTCCCTCACTCACCACTTATCATTCGAATTCTCTCCTCTTTTTCTTCTTCTATTCTCTTTTCTTCTTCTTCCTTTCTTACTTTTTGCTCGAGGACGAGCAAATCTTTTAGTTTGGTGTGGCAGGAGCCCTGTTCTCTCATCAAAATTTGAACCTCATGGCTCCAAAAAATGGCAAGACCGCCCCCAAACAACAAGAAGGAAGACAACTCAACAGTTGTTTTCAAACCAGTTCGATTCCTTACCAAGCAACATGAAGAACATTATCACAAGATAATGAGTAAAAGGCCAGGAATCCCTGTGGTGGGATTAAAGCTAGGAGAACAAGAATGCCTGGAGGTCCAAGAGTATATTCGAAGGAGAGGCTGGGAGATTCTAAGTAATCCTGAATTAAATGTTGGATACAACATGATCCGTGAATTCTATGCAAATTTGTGGATGGCAGATAAGAAAAAGAAAGATGGAATATGATGAGTGGATAATTTATACGCTTTTTGGCATTGTTTTTAGATAGTTTTTAGTGTGTTTTACTTACTTTTTAGTATATTTTTATTAGTTTTTATGCAAAAATCACATTTTTGGACTTTACTATGAGTTTGTGTGTTTTTTGTGATTTCAGGTATTTTCTGGCTAAAATTGAGGGACCTGAGCAAAAATCTAATTCAGAGGCTGAGAAAGGATTGCAGCTGCTGTTGGATTCTGACCTCCCTGCACTCGAAGTGGATTTTCTGGAGCTACAGAAGCTCCATTGGTGCACTCTCAATTGCGTTGGAAATTAGACATCTTCCAGAAATTTATAATAGTCCATACTTTGTCCAAGATTTTATGGCCCAAACTGGCGTCCAAACGCCCACTAGAGACCCTTTTCTAGCGTAAAACACCGGAACTGGCACCAGAACTGGAGTTAAATGCCCAAACTAGCATCCAAGCTGGCGTTTAACTCCAAGAATGGCCTATGCACATGAAGGCTTCAAAACTCAGCCCAAGCACACACTAAGTGGGCCCCAGAAGTGGATTTTTGCACTATCTGCACTTAGTTACTCATTTTCTGTAAACCTAGTTTACTAGTTTAGTATAAATAGCACTTTTAGATAGTTTGGAGTCTTTGACCCTTTGGAGTCTTGGAACCCTTTTATCGGTTATCATGCCATTAGGGAGGCTGGCCATTCGGCCATGCCTAGATCTTATTCTCTTATGTATTTTCTACGGTAGAGTTTCTACACCTCGTAGATTAAGGTGAGGAGCTCTACTATTCCTCATGAATTAATGCAAGCACTATTATTTTTCTTTCAATTCACACGTACTTCTTCTCCAAGATATACTCTCATACTTAATTCAGTTAAGTCAGAATGAAGGGGGTGACCCATGACAATCACCCACTATCTTCATTACTCGCTTAGCTAAGATTCGCGTGCCTGACAACCACAAGTGGTCTACATGATGCTCAACATAGTCATTGTACGACAGCCGGAGTATACTCTCTTGGGTCTCTGATCCGCGATTCGCATCGTCTTTCCTAACAACAGAGCATCCGAATATGAGATTATAACCTTTGTGGTATAGGCTAAAAACAATTGGCAGCATTCCTGAGATCCGGAAAGTCTAAACCTTGTCTGTGGTATTACGAGTAGGATCTAGGACAGGATGACTATGACGAGCTTCAAACTCACAACTGTTGGGTGCAGTGATAGTGTGCAAAAGGATCAAGTGATCCTATTCTGACACAAGAGAGAACCGACAGATGATTAGCCCTGCGGTAGCTATGCCTGGTATTTTTCATCCGAGACAAGAAATCCAACAGTTGATTAGCTGTACAAAAACCGTAGCCGGACCATTTTCACTGAGAGGATCATACAACTTGCCATGGAAGGGAGGATGCATGATTGGATGAAGACAATAGGAAAGCAGAGGTTCAGAAGTAACAAAGCATCTCCAAACGCTTATCTGAAATTTCCACCCATGAATTACATAAGTATCTCTATGTTATTTTCCGTTTTATTTATCTTTTAATTATCAAATCCTCATAACCATTTGAATCCGCCTGATTGAGATTTAGAAGATGACCATAGCTTGCTTCAAGCCGTCAATCTCCGTGGGATCGACCCTTTCTCACGTAAGGTATTACCTGGATGACCAAGTGCACTTGCTGGTTAGTTGTGTGGAGTTGTGAAAAGTGTGATCACAATTTTGTGCACCAGAATAGCATTCCATACTTTTGCACTATGGTTAGGGGGAATATCATGTACTTTCATCTGGATAGGGTGAGAGAGATCTTCAAATTACCCTTGCAAAGGGATGACCCTGAATTATACAACAGAAGGGTTGTTGCCAACTAAAAGCTGGATCAAGAACTAGAGGACATATGCAAGCCTGGAACTCAATGGATGGAGAATACAAAAGGGGAACACTGCCAGCTAAAAAGGGTGAACCTCAAGCCAATTGCTAGAGGATGGCTAGACTTCATTGGGCATTCTATACTCTCCACAAGTAACCGCTCTAAAGTCAATATTCCAAGAGCTGTGATAATTCACTGCATCATGATGGGGAATGCGGTGGAAGTCCACCAAATAATCCCCTGTAAGATTTACAAGCTGGCATAGAGGGTGTCTACTAATGCCATGATAGCTTATCCAAATCTCATCTTTCACCTATGCCAAAAGGCTAAGGTTATGATCCCATCGGATAACTTTATCCCAGTGGAAAAACCAATCACCAAGTAGGTGATGGAGAGTTCCAAGATAGAAGAGGATCAACCCAAAAGGAAAGCACCTGAGCCTTCCCAAGAGATCCCTCCAATGGAGTATTGGGACCAGCTAAAGGCATCTGTAATACACTTACAGAGCACTTTAGATCAGCTCAGAGAGGAGCAAAAAGATCAGACTAGCATGATTTGCAAACTGATCATGGAGCAAGAGAAGTAGGGGCGTGAAATTGAGGAGCTGAAGCGCCAGAAGCTCTCCTCTGAAAAGGCCAGTACCTCTCAAGCTGAAGGTTGTTGAGTTTCAGCCTTGTGACTATTCCTATTCCTGTTTCACATGTTTCCATCCTAATTTAGAGTTGCATGATCACTACTAATACTTAAGTCTTTATTTTTATTTTATGTCTTTTAATTTTTAGGATTACATAAGCATTAGTAGTAATTAATAAATTTTTATTTTTCCAATTAGCTATAAATTATTCCTTTTATTATCATTAAACATGAATAAAATAGTAGATTTTTTAGAAGAAATAAACATGTATAAATTTTTGAGATTTCCAATAAATAACAGTTAATTATTTTGATGTGGTGTCATTGCTTCAGTTTTCTAAATGTATGAATAAACAGTACATATTTGAAGTTGGAATTTTAATATGTTGGCTCTTGAAAGAATGAAGAAAAGGGAAAAATATTATTGATGATATGAAAAATCCAAAAATTTGATTTTTCAAGCAAGAAAAAGCAGCAAAAAAAATTAGAAATAGAAAGAAAAACCCATTAGCTGTTTAAAATAAAAGGCAAGAGCCAAAAGCCTAAAGCTCTTTTATTCAAAAGGCAAGAGTAAAAGAATCCAAGGCTTTGAGCATCAGTCGTTAGGAGGGCCTAAAGGAAACAAAATCCTGGCCTAAGCGGCTCAAATAAGTTGTCCCTAACCATGTGCTCGTGGCGTGAAGGTGTTAAGTGAAAAGCTTCAGACTGAGCAGTTAAAGTCGTGATCCAAAGCAAAAAGAGTGTGCTTAAGAACTCTGGACACCTCTATATGGGGATTCTAGCAAAGCTGAATCACAATCCGAACGGATTCACCCAGGTAAAGTGTCTGTGGCATTTATGTATTCGGTGGTAATACTGGAAAACAAAGTGCTTAGGGCCATGGCCAAGACTCTAAAAGGCTGTGTTCAAGAATAAAAAAAAGCTGAACTAGAAGAATCAATAATATCATCTGGATTCTAAGTTCCTAAAGATGCTAGCCATTGTGATTTCCAATGGATAGTGAGATGCCAAGACTATTTAGAAGCAAAAAGCTACTAAGTTCCGCTCATCTAATTAAAACTGAACTTCATTGGAAACTCAAAGATTTATTGCAACCTAATCTTCTTTTCATCCTGTTTTATTTTTAGTTGCTTGAGGACAAGAAACAATTTAAGTTTGGTGTTGTGATGAGCGGATATTTTATACGTTTTTGGCATAGTTTTCATATAGTTTTTAATATATTTTGTTTTGTTTTTATTAAGTTTTTACAGGTTTTACTGTTAAATTCACATTTTTGAATTCCAATTTGAGTTTGTGTATTTTTCTACCATTTTTGAATTCCAATTTGAGTTTGTGTATTTTACAGGTTTTTACAGGTTTTACAGGTTTTACAGGAGTTGGAGCAAAAGTCTGATTCACAGACAGAAATTGCAGATGCTGTCCAAATCTGACCTCCTTAAACTTGGAAGCAATTTTTTGGAACTACAGAAAACCAAATGGAGCGTTCCTAATCACTATGCAAAGCTGACTTCTAGAGATTTCCAACAATATATAATATTTCATACTTTTTCTCGGATTAGAGGCCCAAAACTGGTGTTTAACGCTAGCCTCTTGCCCCCTTTCAGGCGTCCAATGTCTAAAAAGTAGAGCCCAGCGTCCAAACGCCCAGAGAGGACCCCCTAGCCAGCGTTGCACGCCCAAGAGACCTCATCGCACATGGATCTCATCAAAGTTCATCCCAAACACTCACCATGTCACCCCCAAAAGTGGATTTTAGCACTAAAAGGACTGTTTTACCCTTACTAGACATTAGTTTAGTATTTAAGAGATTTTATTTATGTTATTCAAATAATCTATACTTCATTCAGCATGTTTTCGTGTATCACTTTGTTTTTCACATAAGTATGAGTTTCTAAACCTCCTAGGTTGAGGGGAGGAGCCCTGCTGTCAGATTTATTAATAAAAGTATTACTATTTCTTCTTTGATCCGTGTCAGATTTATTTCTAAGATGTATATTCGTTCTTCAACATGGTGAATAGGATGATTAGTGACAACTGGTGCACGAAATTGTGATCACACTTTTCACAACTCCGCACAACTAACCAGCAAGTGCACTGGGTTGTCCAAGTAATAGCTTACGTGAGTAAGGGTCAATCCCACAGAGATTGATGGCTTGAAGCAAGCTATGGTAATCTTGTAAATCTCAGTTAGGCAGATTCAAATGGTTATGAGGATTTGATAGTTAAAAGATAAATAAAACGGAAAATAACATAGAGATACTTATGTAATTCATTTGTGGGAATTTCATATAAGCGTCTGGAGATGCTTTGTTGCTTCTGAACCTCTGCTTTCTTATTGTCTTCATCCAATCATGCGTCCTCCCTTCCATGGCAAGCTGTATGATCCTCTCAGCAAAAATGGTCTGGCTACGGTTTCTGTACGGCTAATCAACTATCGAATTTCTCGTCTCGGATGAAAAATACCAGGCACAGCTACTGCAGGGCTAATCATCTGTCGGTTCTCACTTGTGTCAGAATAGGATCCTTTGATCCTTTTGCACACTGTTACTGCGCCCAACAGTCCTGAGTTTGAAGCTCGTCACAGTCATCCCTTCCTAGATCTTACTTGGAATACCACAGACAAGGTTTAGACATTCCGAATCTCAAGAATGCTGTCTATTGGTTCTAGCCTATACCACAAAGGTTCTAATCACGAATTTGGATGCTCTGTTGTCAGGAGAGGTGATGCCAATCCGTGGATCAGAGACCCAAGAGAATATACTCCAGCTGTCGTCCAATGACTACGTTGAACATCATGTAGACCACTTTGTGGTTGTCAGGCACGCGGATCTTTGTTAAGCGAGTAACGAAGATAGTGGGTGATTGTCACGGGTCACCCACTTCATTCTGACTTAACTGAATTAAGTACGAGAGTATATCTTGGAGAAGAAGTAGGCGTGAATTGAAAGAAAAACAATAGTACTTGCATTAATTCATGAAGAACAGTAGAGCTCCTCTCCTTAATCTATGAGGTGTAGAAACTCTACCATAGAAAATACATAAGAGAAGAAGGTCTAAGCATGGCCGAATGGCCAGCCTCCCAAAAGTGATCCAACGATCAAAAGATATTCCAAAGGATCCTAAATATAATAGTCAAAAGTGCTATTTATACTAAACTAGTTACTAGGGTTTACAGAAAATGAGTAGATAGTGCAGAAATCCACTTCCAGGGCCCACTTGGTGTGTGTTTGGGCTGAGCTTTGAAGCTTTCACGTGCATATGCCATCCTTGGAGTTAAACGCCAGCTTGGATGCTAGTTTGGGCATTTAACTCCAAGGAACTTGCTCTTCAACAGTGTCTTTGTCCTCTTCAGAGGAAGAATATTAATCAGAGCTCATGAATGACAATAGTAAGTTTAGTGGAATCTCTATGGTCTCTGTATGAGCCTCAGATTCCTCTGGTTCCTCAATAGGGAACTTATTATTGGTCAATGGACGTCCCTTGAGGACTTCCTCACTGGGAATCACTGCCTTTTCACTCACTCCAGGTTCGGCCATTTTGGTTATAGTTATGGCGTTGCACTCTCTTTTGGGATTCTCTTCTGTATTGCTTGGGAGAGTACTAGGAGGAGTTTCAGTAACTCTTTTACTCAACTGACCCACCTGTGCCCCAAATTTCTGATGGAGGACCTTGTTTCATTCATGAAACTGAGAGTGGTTTTAGATAGATCAAAGACTATGTTTGCTAAGCCAGAGAGGCCCTGTTCAAAATTCTCTGTCTGTTGCTGAGAAGATGATGGAAAAGGTTTGCTATTGCGAAACCTATTTCTCCCACCATTATTATTAATGAAGCCTTGTTGAGGCTTCTGTTGATCCTTCCATGAGAAATTTGGATGATTTCTCCATGAAAGATTATAGGTGTTTCCATAAGATTCTCCCATGTAATTCACCTCTTCCATTGCGGGATTCTCAGGGTCATAAGCTTCTCCTTCAGAGGAGGCTTCTTTAGTACTGCTGGATGCAGCTTGCAATCCAGTCAGATTCTGAGAAATCATATTGACTTGCTGAGTCAATATTTTATTCTAAGCCAGTATGGCATTCAAAGTATCAATCTCAAGAACTCCTTTCTTCTGAGTTATCCCATTATTAACAGGATTTCTTTTAGAAGTGTACATGAACTAGTTATTTGCAACCATCTCAATGAGTTCCGGGGCTTCTGCAGGTGTTTTCAGATGAAGAGATCCACCAGCAGAGTGGTCCACTGACATCTTGGACAATTCAGATAGACGATCATAGAATATACATATGATGCTCCATTCTGGAAGCATGTCAGAAGGACACCTTTTGGTTAATTGCTTGTATCTTTCCCAAGCTTCATAGAGGTATTCACTTTCCTTCTGTTTGAAGGCTTAGACTTCCACTCTAAGCTTGCTCATCTTTTGAGGTGGAAAGAATTTGGTCAAGAAAGCATTGGCCAACTTGTCCCAAGAGTTCAGGCTTTTTCTAGGTTGTGAGTCTAACCATGTTCTAGCTCTATCTCTTACAGCAAAGGGGAAAAGCATAAATCTGTAGACCTCGGGATTAACCCCATTGGTCTTAACAATATCACAGATCTGCAAGAATTCAGCTAAGAACTAATGAGGATCTTCCGATGGAAGTCCATGAAACTTGCAATTTTGCTGCATTAGAGAAACTAATTGAGGCTTAAGCTCAATGTTGTTTGCTCCAATGGCAGGTGATGCACGAAAACTTGTCTCTCAACAAATTTCCCTTCAGCAAGTATACCGAATTGTCGTCAAGTAAAAATTCACAATAGAGTGAGGTCGAATCCACAGGGATTAACAGATTAAGCAATCAATGGTTAATTGATTATCCTAGTTAGACGGTTCAAATTTGAGTGATAAGTAACAAGGAAATGTAAATGGCATAAAAGTAAAGAAAGTAATAAAGTGCAAAAAAGTAAAATGGCAAGAAAAGTAAATGTAAGAACTAAAAATAAAATGAACATTGGGATCAAGAGATATTGCAATCCTCTGGATCAAGTTCATTCTCATCTCTTCCTCAATCAATGCATTCATTAATCTCCTTGGCAATCTTAAGTGATTGGATCCTAATTCCTTGGCAATCCAATCTCTCATGGCAATCCAATCTCCTAAATTACAAAATGAAATTAAAAGCATTTTACAATTAAATGAAAATTCCTATTCTAGATGCTTCATGTGGCCTTGATTGGTTGACACTTGTGGGCTTGCTTGCTTGAGGTTGGGTGGTCCTTTCAAGAGAAATGAATCAAGTTGAGGTCCACGTGCTAATCGTTAGTGCTACCGTTAGCCACACTAACGCTACAAGTGTGGCGTTAGTGCTGAAGTTAGTGTAGCTAACGTCACACTTGCTACCCAGTTGGTGTTTTTGGGGCTTAAAGGATGCCTCTTGTTTGTGCTTCAATTTCATGCCCACTATAGAGTATTATATATCATTGAAAATCTCTGAATGTCAAATTTCTAACGCAAGTAGAATCACCTCAATTGGACATTTGTAACTCAAGTTATACTCCTTTAAAGTGGACAAGGTCGCTAGCATAGTCGCTGGCGTTATTGGAAAGGTTAGCCACAATAACGTCAGCGTTCACGGGATTAATATTGCCAGGTTCTGGAGCTCAAACTTAATGTCCACCCCATACTATTATATATTGTTGGAAATCACCGGATGTCTACTTTCCAACGTTTTTAGAAGTGCATCATTTGGAGCTCTATAGCTCGAGTTATACTTCTTGGAAGGTGAAGAGGTCAGCTGGCCTTACTACAGGTTGATACCATGTTCATCTTTGCACTTTTGGAGCAGGTTTTATCCCTCAAATTTAGTATCCACCATATAGTTCTATATATGCATGGAAAGCTCTGGAATCCTACTTTCCAATACCACTAGAATCGCCTCATTTGGAGCTTTGTGGCTCAAGTTATTCTTGTTTGAAGAAGGCATGGTCAGGTTGCCGGGTGAGATTTTGCCCACGTTAGTGTAACTAACGTGGCCACTAACATTGCCTCTTAGCCCTTTGCTAGCGTTATTGGCACTCACTTTTACCAATAACACTGCTTCTTGTCCCTCCTTCCCACGTTAATGGTCCACGTTAGTGTAACTAACGTGGCCCTTAACGTAGGCATGCCAAGGCTCGAGGGCGTTAGTGACACTCACCTTTGTCACTAACGCTACAAAAACCCCCTTCTTCCACGTTAATGCCCACATTAGTGGCATTAACATGGCTACTAACATGGGCCTTTTTTGGTTCGCCAGAGTTAGTGGTGTTAACGTTGCCACTAACTTTCCAAGTTCTCCTCCTTCAAAGTTAATGCCGTTAACGTTCCTACTAACGTTGGGGCTTCTCCTTTCTTCCACGTTAGTGTCCATGTTAATGGCACTAACGTGGCTCTTCTCTACTTCTTGTTATATGAAATCAATCAAACAAAGTGCATCAAAGTCTGGCTTTTAATCATGAAATTATGAATCATCCATTTTATCATTCAATTCATGCATAATTCTCATGAAATCATTCAAAATTCACAATGTTTTCTTGAATCATGGTATGAATGTATTTTCAACCAAATACTTGCTTATTTCCTAAGAAAATGCATGAAACCAACCTAAAGCATACAAAAAATGGCTAGTAAAACTAGCCAAGATGCCCTGGCATCAGTAGGAATTGAGATGCTTCTTCCATAGAAGTTGGAAGTTGGTGCAGTATAGTCACCAAGCATCTTCCTTGCATCTCTAGCATTGTTTTTGGGATCGGCTGCATGTCTGCTTCTTTTTCAAAATTCTCTGTAAGGTCCTCTCCGGAGCATTATGCTTTAACTTCTCTTAGCTTCTTCTTCAGACTCCTTTCAGGTTCAGGATCAGCTTCAACAAGAATGTTTTTATCCCTGTTTCTGCTCATATGAAAAAGAAGAGAACAAAGGGAGTAGTGGAATCCTCTATGTCACAGTATAGCGATTCCTTAATGTGTCAGAAGAAAAGAAGAATAGAGGAATGAGGTAGAGAGAGAATAAGAAGAATTCGAACACAGAGGGAGAGAGAGTTCGAATTATAAGTAGAAGAGAAGTGTTAGCAAATAAATAGAAAGAGATGAGAGAGAGAGTATTCAAAAATTAAAACTAAAACAATTAGTTAATTATAAAGATTTTTAAAAAAGTGGTTAGGTGGTTTTGAAAAAGATAAGAAATAGTAATTAGTTGAAAAAGATTTGAAAATAATTTTGAAAAGATAAGAAGTTAGAAAAAAGATTTTGAAATCAAAATTTAAAAAGATATGATTGAAAAAGATTTGATTTTAAAAAGATTTGATTGAAAAGATATGATTGAAAAAGATTTGATTGAAAAAGATTTGATTTTAAAAAGATATGATTGAAAAGATATAATTGAAAAAGATTTGATTTTTAAAATTGATGACTTGACTAATAAGAAATTAAAAGATATGATTCTAAAATTCAAAGGTTGAACCTTTCTTAACAAGAAAGTAACAAACTTGCAATTTTTTGAATCAAAACATTAATTGTTAGCAAGGAATTTTGAAAATATGGAAAGATAAGATTTTAAAATTATGATTTAAAACATGAAAAATTGACAAAATATGAATTGGAAATGAAATTACCTCCCCTGTGTCTTCCTGGCGTTAAATGCCCAGAATGATATCCATTATGGCGTTTAACGCCCATGTGGCTGCCTCTTTGTGCGTTTAATGCCTAGCCAGATACCCTGGCTGGCGTTAAACGCCAGGAATCCTTCCTTACTGGGCGTTTTTCTAAACACCCAGAATGCTGCCCATTTTGGCGTTAAACACCCAAAATGCTGCCCATTCTTGCATTTAATGCCCAAAATGGTACCTTTACTAGTGTTAAATGCCTAGAATGATAGCCATTCTGGTGTTTAACGCCCAAATTGCCTCTTTACTGACGTTTTAATGCCAGTGAGCTCTTTTTCTTTGTGATTCTTTTGCCTTATGTTCTAAACCTTCATTTCTCTTTATTATTTACTTGAGAATATATATATATATATATATATATATATATATATATATATATATTTGAATTTTTAATGAAGAGAGAGAAAAATAACAAAAGGAAATAAAACATAAAAATGCATGATCAAAACAAGTAATGCATGCAAGGACACTTTGGATGTCAAGATCCACACCAAGAATGCTTTGAAGATCATGATGAACATCAAGGACATATTTTTGAAAATTTTTAAGAAAAGAAAGACATGCAAGACACCAAACTTAATAATTTTGAATGTTCAAACACTATGATTTTGAAAATGCATATGAAAAACAACATAAAACACAAAATAGAAAAATCATAAATTCAGACAAAGGAAATCATAAAGAACCACTCGAAGATCACAGAAGAACTCAATGCATGAATTTTTTTTCGAAAACTTAGGAAAATTAAAAACATGCAATTAACACCAATCTTAGGATTTGACACTAGACTCAAACAAGAAACAGAATATTTTTTTGGTTTTTATGATTTTTATAAAAAAATTTTGTATTTTTCGAAAATAAAAATAAAAAGCTTAAACATAAAATAAAATTACCCAATCTAAGCAACAAGATAAACTGTTAGTTGTCCAAACTCGAACAATCCCGGCAACGGCGCCAAAAACTTGGTGCACGAAATTGTGATCACACTTTTCACAACTCCGCACAACTAACCAGTAAGTGCACTGGGTCGTCCAAGTAATAGCTTACGTGAGTAAGGGTTGATCCCACGGAGATTGACGGCTTGAAGCAAGCTATGGTCATCTTGTAAATCTCAGTCAGGCGGATTCAAATGGTTACGAGGATTTGATAATTAAAAGATAAATAAAATGGAAAATAACAAAGAGATACTTATGTAATTCATTGGTGGGAATTTCAGATAAGCATTTGGAGATGCTTTGTTGCTTCCTAACCTCTGCTTTCCTATTGTCTTCATCCAATCATGCGTCCTCCCTTCCATGGCAAGCTGTATGATCCTCTCAGTGAAAATGGTCCAGGTACGGTTTCTGTACAGCTAATCAACTATCAGATTTCTCGTCTCGGATGAAAAATATCAAGCACAGCTACCGCAGGGCTAATCATCTGTCGGTTCTCACTTGTGTCAAAATAGGATCCCTTGATCATTTTGCACACTGTCGCTGTGCCCAACAGTTGTGAGTTTGAAGCTCGTCACAGTCATCCCTTCCCAGATCCTACTCGGAATACGATAGACAAGGTTTAGACTTTCCAGATCTTAGGAACGCTGTCAATTTGTTCTAGCCTATACCACGAAGGTTCTAATCATGAATTCGGATACTCTGTTGTCAAGAGAGGCAATGCAAATCTGTGGATCAGAGACCTAAGAGAATATACTCCGGCTGTCATCCAATGACTACGTTGAACATCATGTAGACCGCTTTGTGGTTGTCAGGCACGCGGATCTTAGTTAAGCGAGTAACAAAGATAGTGGGTGATTGTCACAAGTCAACCCCTTCATTCTGACATAACTGAATTAAGTACGAGAGTATATCTTGGAGAAGAAGTAGGCATGAATTGAAAGAAAAACAATAGTACTTGCATTAATTCATGAGGAACAGCAGAGCTCCTCACCTTAGTCTATGAGGTGTAGAAACTCCACCGTAGAAAATACATAAGAGAAGAAGGTCTAGGCATGGCCGAATGGCCAGCCTCCCAAAAGTGATCCAAAGATCGAAAGATATTCCAAAGGATCCTTAATATTGATGACATGTCATCATATACCTATTTTTCTATGCTTTTTCATACAAGAAATTGATTATTTGTGCTTAAATATTGAATGCTTATATACTTAATTGGTATATTTCCTTGATCTTTTAATTTTATAAATCTTGTAGGAAATAAGAAGAAAAAGAAGCAAAGAAGCACAAAAAAAGGAGAAAAAAAGAGCTTTGGGACACACTTTGAAGTTAGAGCACACTTTGGAGCCTTAGGCCACGCTTTTAAAAGCGTGGCCCATGACCAAATTAAAGGAGAATAGGCAATCAGCACACACTGCGCTGCTCTTGCCAAGGGCAGGGTAGAATCGTGATGCAAAATGAGGTTGGAAGCAAGAATTTTCGCTAAGGTAAAATCTGGGCGCTCACAGCATGACCATACCTCCTTCAAAGGGCTATAACTTGAGCTACAGATGTCCAATTGATGTGCTTTTAGTTGCGTTGGAAAGCTGACATTCAGAGCTTTCCAACAATATATAGAAATCCATATTTGGCATATAATTGTGGTAGGAACGAAAGGCATCTTTAGAGGCCAAAAATAAGCGAAAATAAACCAATGTGCTTCCACCAAGGTTCGAAGCTGGAGCCTCACCCCAAAGCAAAGTAGCGCTCATTTTTCTGCTCTGCCCTCTTGGAGAGCAGGGCAATGTCGTGCTCTCTTCATGAAAAATCAAGAAAAATTGCTCCCCCAAATGTTTTCACAAGGGTTTGAACTTGGGAACTCTCCTTGGCGCACACAAGCATGAGCGCATGACACGGCCAGCGCACACATTGGCGCACAGCTTGGACGCACGGGCAGGGAGGCAAGGCGCACCAAAGCAACATTGCCCTACCCTCCACAAGGGCAGGGCAGCATCCTGAAGGTCTCTCCCACACTTGGCACGCGACATGCTTCCTCACACAACTTCCCTGCTCTGCCCTCCACAAGAGCAGGGCAGCCTCCTGGGAGCAACATATGGGCCAAAATCAACCAAAATTCAATTTAATTCAATTCCTCACCAAATTGAATCAAGGCCAACCAAACCCATTTCTCCTCAAATCCAAAGCAAGCAAAGCCCACATCATCACTCAAAGGCACATGGATCAATTAAATTAGGATTTTCATTTTTGTAATTTGTTTTAATTTCATTTTCATTTTTCATTTTGTAAAGCCTATATAAAGGCATCAATAGGAGCTGAATTAAGGAGGCTAGCTCCACTAGGGAGCATTAGGATTTGAGAGCTCTCTCCTTTAATTTTCATTTCTGTCTTGAATCTTGGATTGAGATTTGAAGGAATTCTGTTTCATTCTTGATCTAAGATTGCTCTTTGTTGATTTTCTGTATAATTCAGTGAATTGAGTTTTGGATCCAAGTTTTTCTCTACGGCTTTCATCTTTCTTTCTTCTTCAATCAGCTTTCTACTTTGATCAAGGAAGGAATTGAGATCTAGACTTGTTTTCTAGTCTCTTTGATTCCCTGAGATCTTCAATTTTATTTTGCAATTGAGTTGAGTTCTTGGCTGCTCTTCTGTTTTTACTGTTCCATTGGTTTTCAATTTACTTTCAAGCAATTTAATTCTTCTGCACTTGTTCTTCATTTTACATTTCTGTTCATGATCCTAATTTACTTTCCTGCAAGTTAAGCTTTCTGCAAGAGTTTCTGAGTTTTGATCTATTGCTCTCTTTAATTTCCAGCACCCAACCCCCCTTTACTTTTCATGCAATTTACTTTTCTTGCAATTTAAGTTTCAGCTATTTTACTTTCTTGCTCTTTAAGTTTTCTGCCCATTTACATTCTGCAACTTTATCATTCCTGCAATTTACTTTCTGTTGATCAACTTCACACAATTCACTTCAATGTTAGCTTGACTAAACTAATCACCCACTAAAGTTGCTTGATCCATCAATCCCTGTGGGATCGACCTCACTCTTGTGAGTTATTACTACTTGATGCGACCCGGTATACTTGCCGGTTGGATTTGTGTGTTGGAAAATTCATTTTCCGCAAAAACACCATCAAATACAATAGTCAAAAGTGCTATTTATACTAAACTAGTTACTAGGGTTTACAGAAAATGAGTATATAGTACAGAAATCCACTTCCGGGGCCCACTTGGTGTGTGTTTGGGCTGAGCTTTGAAGCTTTCATGTGCATAGGCCATCCTTGGAGCTAAACACCAGCTTGGATGCCAATTTGGGCGTTTAACTCCAGTTCTGGTGCCAGTTCCGGTATTTTACGCCAGAAAAGGGTCTCTGGTGGGCGTTTGGATGCCAGTTTGGGCGATCAAATCTCGGGCAAAGTATAGACTATTATACATTGCTGGAAAGCCTAAGATGTCTACTTTCCAACGCAATTTAGGAGACGCCAATTGTGCATCTGTAGCTCCAGAAAATCCACTTCAAGTGCAGGGAGGTCAGAATCCAACAGCATCTGCAGTCCTTTCTCAGCCTCTGAATCAGATTTTTGCTCAGGTCCCTCAATTTCAGCCAGAAAACTCCTAAAATCATAGAAAAACACACAAACTCATAGTAAAGTCTAGAAATGTGATTTTTGCAGAAAAACTAATAAAAATATACTAAAAAGTAACTAAAACACACTAAAAACTACCTAAAAACAATGCCAAAAAGCATCCGCTCATCAACAATCAGGTTTGTTCATTATACTAAGATAAACGTGCCTAAAAAACATCCGCGTCTACTTGGGTTCGTGTGAATACGTGGTCGGAAAACGTGAACCAACGTCTACGTTTATACATCTCTCAGATGGCTAATCCACGACTTCGTTGGGGACTTCTCGAGACACCAGTTTAGCCAATTTCCACGGAGATTAGGGTCTCCGTGGTATAGGCTAGAATCCAAAGAAGCAGCATTCTTGATTCTCTTGGAAACTGTCTCTCAAAAATTTTCTACCGGCAAGTGTACCAGATTGTCGTCAAGTAAAAACTCACAGTAGTGTGAGGTTGAATCCCACAGGGACTGGTTGGTTGATCATTGTTAATTAGTGAATTATACTATTTGAGCGAAATCAGATTTGGTTGAGAATTGCAGAAAGTAAATTTGGCAAGAAACTTAAATTGCAAGAAATTAAATGACAAAAATTAAATTGCATGAAATTAAATGACAGAAGCTTAAATTGTAAGAATCTAAATGGGAATGGGAAGTTAGGGTGAAAATAAAGAGCATAATATAAAAGAATGGGTAGATAAGAGATGGGGATTCATTGGGTTTTGGGAGATATTGAACTCACTAGATCAAATCATTTTCATTTCTTCCTCAATCAATGCATTCATAGACATTTCTTGGCAATCTTAGATGATTGGATCCCAATGTCTTGGTGATGAGCGAATAATTTATACGCTTTTTGGCATTGTTTTTAGGTAGTTTTTAGTATGATTTAGTTAGTTTTTAGTATATTTTTATTAGTTTTTATGCAAAATTCACATTTCTAGACTTTACTATGAGTTTGTGTGTTTTTCCGTGATTTCAGGTATTTTCTGGCTGAAATTGAGGGGCCTGAGCAAAAATCTTATTCAGAGGCTGAAAAAGGACTGCAGATGCTGTTGGATTCTGACCTCCCTGCACTCGAAATAGATTTTCAGAAGCTACAAATACCCAATTGGCACGTTCTGAATTGCGTTAGAAAGTAGACATCTTGGGCTTTCTAGCAATGTATAATAGTCCATACGTTGCCCGAGATTTGATGGCGAAAACTGGCGTTCCAAGTTAGAATAAAAATTCTAGCATAAAACGCCCAAACTGGCATAAAAACTGGAGTTAAAAGCCTAAACTGGCACCAAAGTTGGCATTTAACTCCAAGAGAAGCCTATGCACGTGAAAGCTTCAATGCTCAGCCCAAGCACAAACCATGTGGGCCCCGGAAGTGGATTTCTGCATCATTTACGTATTTCTGTAAACCCTAGGTTACTAGTTCTCTATAAATAGGACCTTTCACTATTGTATTTTCATTCTTTTGATCATCTTTGATCTTGGGATCAGGTCTTTGAACCCTTTCTATTGTTTCATGTTATTTGGGAGGCATGGCCACTCGGCCATGCCTAGACCTTGTTCTGATGTATTTTCAACAGTGGAGTTTCTATACACCATAGGTTAAGGTGTGGAGCTCTGCTGTTCCTCATGAATCAATGCAATTACTACTGTTTTCTATTCGATTCAAGCTTATTCTTGTTCTAAGATATTCACTCGTACTTCAACTTGGTGGATGTGATGATCCGTGACACTCATCATTATCCTCCCTTATGAACGGGTGCCTAACAACCACCTTCGTTCTATCTGCTAGAGCTTGACTGTGTATCTCTTGGTCTCCTTGTTCAGGATGCATGGTTGCCTCTCCTGACAACAGAACTTCCATTCCGTGCAATCAGAGACTTCGTGGTATAAGCTAGAATTACATGGGTAGCATTCTTGAGATCTGGATAGTCTAAACCTTGTATGTGGTATTCCGAGTAGGATATGGGATGAGATGACTGTGACGAGCTTCAAACTCGCGAGTGTTAGGCGCAGTGACAGTGTGCAAAAGGATCAATGGATCTTATTCCGATATGATCGAGAACCAACAGATGATTAGCCATGCGGAAAATCGTAGAGGACCATTTTCACTGAGAGGATAGATGGTAGCCATTGACAATGGTGATCCACCTATATATAGCAGTATGAATTATTGGATGAAGGAAATAGGAACGCAGAGGCTCAGAGGGAACAAAGCATCTTCATACGCTTATCTGAAATTCCCACCAATGAATTGCATAAGTATTTCTATCCTATTTTATGTTCTATTTAGTTCTTTTAGTTATCAAAACCCCATAACCATTTGAATCCGTCTGACTGAGATTTACAAGGTGACCATAGCTTGCTTCAAGCCGACAATCTCTGTGGGATCGACCCTTACTCACGTAAGGTATTACTTGGACGACCCAGTGCAGTTGCTAGTCCGCTGCACGAAGTTGTGTATCACGATTTCGTGTACCAAGTTTTTGGCGCCATTGCCGGGTATTGTTCGAGTTTGGACAACAGACAGTTTATTTTGTTGCTTAGATTAGGTATTTTTCTTTTTATTTTCCCCTTCAAAATTTTTAAGAGTGAATTCTAGAGTTTCAGATGATGCTTTTATCATCACAGGGGCCACGATTCTTGGAATTCTTATTAAAAATTTTTGATTTTCTCATTTTCTTGTTCAAAATAATTTTCAAAAAAATTTATAAAATCATAAAATCAAAAAAATATTTTTGTGCTTCTTGTTTGAGTCTAGTGTCAATTTTTAAGTTTGGTGTCAATTGCATGTTTTCGTTTTTCTTGCAAATTTTCGAAAACTCATGCATGGTATTCTTCATGATCTTCAAGTTGTTCTTGATGATTTTCTTTGTCTGATCTTTAAATTCTCTTGTTTTGTGTCTTTTGTTGTTTCTCATGTGCATTCTCAATTTGTTAGTGTCTCTAGTATGAAAATTTCTAAGTTTGGGGTCTTGCATGTCTTTCTTTTCTTAAAAAATTTTCAAAAATATGTTCTTGATGTTCATCTTGACATTCAAAGTGTTCTTGCATGCATTGTTTATTTGATTCTAGTTTTTCATGATTAGTTTCATTTTGTTATTTTTCTCTCTCATCATTAAAAAATTCAAAAAAATTTCAAAATTATGTCTTTTCAAGTCAATTATACAGAGAATTGAAGATTCAGAACATACAGAAGAGGAATCACAGAGAAAAAGTTGGGCGTTTAAAACGCCCAGTGAAGAAGGAATTCTGGGCGTTAAACGCCAGAATGGATACAACTTTGGGCGTTTAACGCCAGGATAGCACCAAGGTGGTAGTTTTGTTTTCAAATCATATCTTTTTCAATTTTTCTAGTTTTAAAACTGATTTTTCAAAATCTTATCTTTTTCATGTCCTCTTTCATCAATCATATCTTTTTCCTTTTTCATTTAATATTTTCGAAAATCCTTGCTAACAATTAATGTTATGATTCAAAAATTTCAAGTTTGTTACTTTCTTGTTAAGAAAGGTTCAATATTTGAATTTTAGAATCATATCTTTTAATTTCTTGTTAGTCAAGTCATCAATTTTAAAAATCAAATCTTTTTCAACCATATCATTTCAATCATATCTTTTTTTAAAAATCAAATTTTCTTCAATCATATCTTTTCAATAATATCTTTTTAAAATCAAATCTTTTTCAAATCACATCTTTTTCAACTTTTGATTTCAAAAATCTTTTCTAACTTCTTATCTTTTTCAAAATTTGATTTTTAAATCTCTTCACTAATTCTCATCTTTTTCAAAACCACCTAACCACTTTTTTACTTACAATTTTCGAAAATCACTAACAACTTTTTCAAAAATCTTTTTAATTAATTAATTGTTTTAAACTCTAATTTTATTTTATTTAAAAATTTTCAGAAATTCCCTCTCTCATCTCCTTCTATTTAATCACTAGCACTCCTCCTCTCTTAATAATTCAAACCCTCTCCCCTCTTTATATGTTTGAATTCTTCTTTATCTACCTCATCCTTTTAGTTTCCTTTTCATCTGACACACCAAGGAATCTCTATACTGTGACATAGAGGATTCCATACTTTCTTTGTTTCCTTCTCTTCCATATGAGTATGAACAAAGATAAAAGTATTCTTGTTGAAGCTGATCCTGAACCTAAAAGGACTCTGAAGAGGAAGCTAAGAGAAGATAAAGCACAACTCTCTAGAGGGAACCTAACAGAAATTTTCGAAAAAGAAGAAGATATGGCAGCCGAAAATAACAACAATGCAAGGAAGGTGCTTGGTGACTTTACTGCACCTACTCCCGACTTCTATGGGAGAAGCATTTCTATTCCTGCCATTGGAGCAAACAACTTTGAGCTTAAGCCTTAATTAGTTTATCTGATGCAACAGAATTGCAAGTTTTATGGACTTCCATTGGAAGATCCTCATCAGTTCTTGGCTGAATTTTTACAAATCTGTGACACTATTAAGACCAATGGAGTTGATCCTGAGGTCTACAGAATTATTCTTTTCCCTTTTACTGTAAGAGACAGAGCTAGTATATGGTTGAACTCTCAACCTAGAGACATTCTGAACTCTTGGGAAAAGTTGGTCAATGCCTTCTTAGCTAAATTCTTTCCACCTCAAAAGATGAGTAAGCTTAGAGTGGAAGTTCAAACCTTTAAATAGAAGGAAGGTGAATCCATCTATGAAGCTTGGGAAAGATACAAGCAATTGATCAGAAGGTGTCCTTCTGACATGATTTCAGAATGGAGCATCATAGGTATCTTCTATGATGGTCTGTTTGAGTTATCTAAGATGTCATTAGACCATTCTGCAGGTGGATCTATTCATCTGAAGAAAATGCCTACAAAAGCTCAGGAACTCATTGAAATGGTTGTAAATAACTAGTTCATGTACGCTTCTGAAAGAAATTTGGTGAACAATAGGACAACTCAGAAGAAGGGAGTTCTTGAGATTGATACTCTGAATGCCATATTGGCTCAGAACAAAATATTGACTCAGCAAGTCAATATGATTTCTCAAAATCTGACTGGATTACAAGCTGCATCTGGCAGTGCTAAAGAAGCCTCCTCTGAAGGAGAAGCTTATGACCCTGAGAATTTTGCGATGGAAGAGGTGAATTACATGGGAGAACCCTATGAAAACACCTACAATTTTTCATGGAGAAATCATCCAAATTTCTCATGGAAGGATCAACAGAAGCCTCAACAAGGCTTCAACAATAAAAATGGTGGAAGAAATAGGTTTAGCAATAGCAAGCCTTTTCCATCATCTTCTCAGCAACAGACAGAGAACTCTGAGCAGAATCGCTCTGACTTAGCAACCATAGTCTCTGATCTATCTAAGACCACACTAAGTTTCATGAATGAAACAAGATCCTCCATTAGAAATTTGGAGGCACAAGTGGGTCAGCTGAGTAAGAGAGTTATTGAAACTCCTCCTAGCACTCTCTCAAGCAATACAGAAGAAAATCCCAAGAGAGAGTGCAAGGCCATAACCACGTCCAACATGGCCGAACCTATGGAGGATGGAAAGGCAGTGATTCCCAGTGAGGAAGACCTCATGGGACGTTCATTGACCACTAGGGAGTTTCCCTCTGAGGAACCAGGGGAATCTGAGGCTCATACAAAGACCATAGAGATTCCATTGAACCTACTTCTGCCATTCATGAGCTCTGATGAGTATTCTTCCTCTGAAGAGGATGAAGATATTACTGCAGAGCAAGTTTTTAAGTATCTTAGAGCAATCATAGAGCTGAATGCCAAGTTATTTGGTAATGAGACTTGGGAGGATGAACCTCCATTGCTCATTGATGAGCTAAACACCTTGGCTCAGCTAAAGATACCTCATAAGAAACTGGACCCTAGAAGGTTCTTAATACTTTGCACCATTGGCACCATGACCTTTGAAAAGGCTCTATGTGACCTAGGGTCAAGTGTAAACCTCATGCCACTCTCTGTAATGGAGAAACTAGGGATCTTTGAGGTACAAGTTGCAAGAATCTCACTGGAAATGGCAGACAATTCAAGGAAACAGGCTTATGGAGTTGTAGTGGATGTCTTAGTGAAGGTTGAAGGCCTTTACATCCCTGCTGACTTCATAATCCTGGAAACTGGAAAGAATAAGGATGAACCTATCATCTTTGGCAGACCCTTCCTAGCCACAGCAAAAGCTGTGATTGATGTTGACAGAGGAGAATTGGTCCTTCAAGTGAATGAGGACTACCTTGTGTTTAAGGCTCAAGGATCTCCTTCTGTACACATGGAGAAGAAGCATGAAAAGCTTCTCTCAATACAGAGTCAACCAAAGCCCCCACATTCAAACTCTAAGTTTGGTGTTGGGAAGCCCCAACCATGCTCTGAATATCTGTGAAGATCCATGAGAGCTCACTGTCAAGCTATTGACATTAAAGAAGCGCTTATTGGGAGGCAACACAATTTTTATTTTCCAATTTTCCATTGTTATTTTATGTTTTCTTTAGGTTGATGATCATGTGGAGTCACAAAAATAACTACAAAAATCAAAGCAAACTCAAAAATAGCATTAAAAATAGCACACCCTAGAGAAGGAGCTTACTAACGTTTAAACGCCAGTAAGGGTAACAGAATGGGCGTTAAAAGCCCAGTCTGGCACCATTCTGGGCGTTTAACGCCAGAAAATGGCACCAGACTGGCGTTTAACGCCAGAAAAGGGCACCAAGTTAGCGTTCAACGCCAAAAGGGAAGAAAAGCTGGCGTTAAACGCCAGAAATGGGCAACAATCCTAGCTTTTAACGCCAGGATTGGCACTAGGAGGGCGTTTACACGCCAAAATGGTGCAGGGATGAGAAATACTTGACACCTCAGGATCTGTGGACCCCATAGGATCCCCACCTACCTCAACTCACTCTCTCTCTTCTTCACACCTCCCCATACCACCCTTTCCCAAATACCCATCACCAATCACCTCCATCTCTCTTTCCCATCACTTCTTCACCACTCACATCCAACCACTCTTCCCCAAAAACCCTACCTACCCCACCTTTCAAAATTCAAAAACTTTCCCTTTCAAATTTAACCCTCACACAGGAACCCTACCCATCTCTCCGCTCTTATATAAACCCTTCATCCCTCATTCATTTTCACACATCATAAACACTTCTTTCCCTCCCTGGCCGAACTTCTCACACCAATCCATCTTCTCCATATTTTCTTCTTCTCCGTCCCTTCTTTCTTCTTTTGCTCGAGGACAAGCAAACATTTTAAGTTTGGTGTGAAAAATGCGTAGCTTTTTTTTTTCCATAACCATTTATGGCACCTAAGGCCGGAGAAACCTCTAGAAAGAGGAAAGGAAAGGCAAAAGCTTATACCTCCGAGTCATGGGAGATGGAGAGATTCATCTCAAAGGTCCATCAAGACCAATTCTATGAAGTTGTAGCCAAGAAGAAAGTGATCCCTGAGGTTCCTTTCATGCTCAAAAGGAATGAGTATCTGGAGATCTGACATGAGATCCAAAGAAGAGCTTGGGAAGTTCTCACCAACCCCATTCAACAAGTCAGAATCTTAATGGTTAAAGAGTTCTATGCTAACGCATGGATCACCAAGAACCTTGATCAAAGTGTGAACCCGAACTCAAAGAATTGACTCACAATGGTTCGGGGGAAAAACTTAGATTTCAGTCCGAAAAAGGTAAGGTTGGCCTTCAACTTACCTATGATGCGAGGAGATGCACGCCCCTACACTAGAAGGGTCAACTTTGATCAAAGGTTGGACCAAGTCCTCATGGACATATGTGTGGAAGGAGCTCAGTGGAAAAGAGACTCCAAAGGCAAGCCGGTTCAATTGAGAAGGCATGACCTTAAACCCATGGCTAGAGGATGGTTAGAGTTCATCCAACGCTCCATCATTCCTACTAGCAACCGATCCAAAGTGACTGTAGATCGGGCTATCATGATCCATAAAATCATGATTGGAGAGGAAGTGGAAGTTCATGAGATCATACCTCTAGAACTATATAAGGTTGCTGACAAACCTTCCACTTTGGGAAGGTTATCCTTTCCTCGTCTCATCTGTCACCTATGCAGTTTAGCTGGAATTGTCATAAATGAAGACATCCTTGATAAACCCATATTTCATGAGTTCTTTTGTGCTTAATTTGAGTGATTTATTCAATCCTTCACCTACTTATTCACATTAATTTCATGATTTTACTTTCCCTTCCTTATTATGTCATATTGTGAAAAACATGTTTCCTAAGCTTTAAAATTAATTGTTTTAATTACCTTTATTTCCATTCGATGCCATGATTAGTGTGTTGAGTAGTCTCAGGTTTTCTAAGGCTGAATGACTTAAAGGATGAAAAAGGAAACATACAAAAATGGAAGGAGAAGGCAAAATGGAGCTTTAAGGAAACTGGTATCCACGCGATCACATGGACGATGCGATCGCGTGCCAGAAGCGAAGAAGCAGCGATGCGGCTGCATGACTGAAGCGACCGTGTGCCTCAAGTAGAACACCCACGATGTGGACGCGTGACCGACGCGATCGCATGGCAAGGAAAAACTCCAGACGACGCGATCGCGTGACCCACGCGGACGCGTGACAGAGGCCACGTATCAGAATTCACAAAATACAGCCCCAGCGATTTCTGAAGCCCTTTTTGGCCCAGATCCAAGCACAGACAACATAGATTAGAGGTTATAAAGTGGAGAAATGCATCCATTCAGTGGGAGCTCGCCAATTTCTAGTTTTCATGATTTAGATTTAGTTTAGAGAGAGATTCTCTCTCTCTTTAGGATTTAGGATTTCTTCTTGTTTTGAGAGTAACTCTAGATCCAGGTTTAATGTTCTTTTATTTTCAGTTTACTTTTATTTATTTATTTGCTTTTAATATTTGAATTGATTTATGAATTATTCCATGTTACAGATCTCTATTTTGAATTAATGATATTTGAAGTATTTTCAGTTAAGATTGTTCTCTTTGATTTAAGTTACTATTGCCTTCCATCTATGGTCACCTCTATTATTCTAGCAATTTTACTTTTTTCCCTTTTGGTTTTGGTTAAGAAATCAGTAACTCAACAGTTATTAAACTCAACATATTTGATAATCGTTATCTTGCTAATTGTGCTGAACTTAAGTAATCCCAATCTTTTCTTAGAAAATAAATAAGATTCAAAGTTCAATTTAATTAGTCCCTTGACTTTCCTTAGCTTTAGTAAAGGTTGACCAAGTGGAGTTTAGATTCAACTTTCCTTATAGTTGAGAGAGATAACTACGTTGGACCTCCAATTTCTCATACCTTGCCCAAAATTTTGCTTTACAGTATTTATTCATTTCTAATTGCCATTTAAATTATTTGTCATATAACATATTCCCACCTTACTTCCAAAACCCCAATTTACAAACTCATAACCAATAATAAGAACATACCTTCCTCACAGTTCCTTGAGAAGACGACCCGAGGTTTAATACTCGGTTATCAATTTTAAAAGGGGTTTGTTACTTGTGACAACCAAAATGTTTGTACGAAGGGATTTCTGTCGGTTTAGAGACTATATCTACAACGCGACTATTTTTATGAAATTCTTTACTGGCAAAAATCCTAACGTCAATCCTCATTGAAGAGGACAAACCCATCACTAAAAAGAGGATGGAGCAAATAAGAGAGCCCACTCATGGACCTCAACAAGAGCATGAGGAAGTTCCTCATCAAGAAATCCCTGAGATGCCTTAAGGGATGCATTTTCCTCCACACAACTATTGGGAGAAACTCAACACCTCTTTGGGAGATTTGAGTTCCATTGACGCAACTAAGGATGGAGCACCAAGAAGCACTCCATTATTCTCCATGAAATTAGAGAGGATCAAATAGCCACGATGGAAGAGCAACAAAGACAAGGAAGAGACATAGAGGAGCTTAGGCGTTCCATTGGATCTTCAAGAGGAAAAACTAGCCGTCATCACTGAGGTGGGCCCATTCTTTGATTTCCTTGTTCTTATTTTTCTGTTTTTCAATTTTTATGCTTTATGTGTTATCTATGTTTGTGTCTTCACTACATGATCAGTAGTATCTATGTCTTAAGGCTATGAATAATTCCATGAATCCTTCACCTCTCTTAAATGAAAAATGTGCCTAATTACAAAAGAACAAGAAGTACTTGAATTTCAAATTTTATCTTAAAATTAGTTTAATTATTTTGATCTGGTGGCAATACTTTTTGTTTTCTGAATGAATGCTTGAACAGTGCATATTTTTTGATAGTGAAGTTTATGAATGTTAAAATTGTTGGCTCTTGAAAGAATGATGAACAAAATTGAAATGTTATTGATAATCTGAAAAATCATGAAATTGATTCTTGAAGCAAGAAAAAGCAGTAAAAAAGAAAAAAAGTAGCAAAAAAAAATTGGCAAAAAAAGGAAAAAGAAAGAAAAAGAAAAAGTAAGCATAAAAAGCCAATAGCCCTTTAAACCAAAAGGCAATGGTAAAAGGGATCCAAGGCTTTGAGCATTAGTGGATAGGAGAGCCCAAATGAGTAAAATCATGGCCTAAGCGGCTAAATCAAGTTGTCCCTAACCATATGCTTGTGTCATGAAGGTCCAAGTGAAAAGCTTGAGACTAAGTGGTTGAAGTCGTGATCCAAAGCAGAAAGAGTATGCTTAAGAACTCTGGACACCACTAACTGGGGACTTTAGCAAAGCTGACTCACAATCTGAAAAGGTTCACCCAGTTATGTGTCTGTGGCATTTATGCATCCGGTGGTAATACTGGAAAACAAAGTGCTTAGAGTCACGGCCAAGACTCATAAAGTAGATGTATTCAAGAATCAACGTACTGAACTAGGAGAATCAATAACACTATCTAAAATTCTGAGTTCCTATAGATGCCAATCATTCTGAATTTCAAAGGATAATGTGAGATGCCAAAACTGTTCAGAAGCAAAAAGCTACTAGCCCCGCTTGTCTAATTGGGACTAAGTTTCATTGATACTGTGAGATTCATTATATATTCTCTTCTTTTTATTCTATTCTGTTTTCAGTTGCATGATGACAAGCAACAATTTAAGTTTGGTGTTGTGATGAGCGGATAATTTATACGCTTTTTGGCATTGTTTTTAGGTAGTTTTTAGTATGATTTAGTTAGTTTTAAGTATATTTTTATTAGTTTTTATGCAAAATTTACATTTCTGGACTTTACTATGATTTTGTGTGTTTTTTTGTTATTTCAGGTATTTTCTAGCTGAAATTGAGGGACCTGAGCAAAAATCTCATTCAGAGGCTGAAAAAGGACTGCAGATGCTGTTGGATTCTGACCTCTCTGCACTTGAAATGAATTTTCTAGAGCTACCGAGAACCAATTGGCACGCTTTCAATTGCGTTGGAAAGTAGACATCTTGGGCTTTCCAGCAATATATAATAGTTCATTCTTTGCTTGAGATTTGATGGCCTAAACTGGCGTTCCAAGTTAGCATAAAAATTCTGGCGTAAAACGCCCAAACTGGCACCATTGCTGGCGTTTAACTCTAAGAGAAGCCAGCCTATGCATGTGAAAGCTTCAATGCTCAGCCCAAGCACACACCAAGTGGGCCCCAGAAGTGGATTTCTGCATCATTTACTGATTTCTGTAAACCCTAGGTTACTAGTTCTCTATAAATAGGACCTTTCACTATTGTATTTTCATTCTTTTGATCTTCTTTGATCTTGGGATCAGGTCTTTGAACCCTTTCTATTGTTTCATGTTATTTGGGAGGCATGGCCAAGACATTATTCTTATGTATTTTCAATGGTGGAGTTTTTACACACCATAGATTATGGTGTGGAGCTCTGCTGTTCCTCATGAATCAATGCAAATAATACTGTTTTCTATTTAATTCAAGCTTATTCTTGTTCTAAGATATTCACTCGTACTTCAACCTGGTGGATGTAATGATCCATGACACTCATTATTATCCTCCCTTATGAACGCGTGCTTAACAACCACCTCTGTTCTATCTGCTAGAGCTTGAGTGTGTATCTCTTGGCCTCCTGGTTCACGACGCATGGTTGCCTCTCCTGACAACAGAGCTTTCATTCCGTGCAATCAGAGACTTCATGGTATAACTAGAATCACATGGGCAGAATTCTTGAGATCCAAAAAGTCTAAACCTTGTCAGTGGTATTCCGAGTAGGATCTGGGATGGGATGACTGGGACGAGCTTCAAAATCACGAGTGTTGGGTGTAGTGACAGTGTGCAAAAGGATCAATGGATCTTATTCTGACATGATCGAGAACTGACAGATTATTAGCCATGTGGGAAACCGTAGAGGACAATTTTAACTGAGAGGATGGATGGTAGCCATTGACAATGGTGATCCACCTACATACAGTTTGCCATGGAAAGGAGTATGAATGATTGGATGAAGGCAATAGGAATGCAGAGGCTCAGAAGGAATAAAGCATCTTCATACGCTTATCTGAAATTCCCACCAATGAATTGCATAAGTATTTCTATCCCATTTTATGTTCTATTTCATTCTTTTAATTATCAAAACCCCATAACAATTTGAATCTATCTGACTGAAATTTACAAGGTGACCATAGCTTGCTTCAAGCCGACAATCTCCGTGGGATCGACCCTTAGTCACGTAAGGTATTACATGGACGACCCAGTGCACTTGCTGGTCAGCTGCACAAAGTTGTGTATCACGATTTTGTGTATCACTTGGCTCACTAATCTCTCTAAGCATGAACAATTGCCCAATATCTTGATTTAATTGCTCATGGGAAGAGTTGAAGTTCGGTCACTGATTATACCACACAAATTCATAGATCAAAGTATTGGTGAGATTAAATGTCACAATATACATCCAACCCCCATTCTAATCCAATGTGAGAAAGCAATTCTAGCATGAATTCTTCATCCCTCTCTCAAGGATCCGAAGAACTCCAATTATGGGTAGCTTCTCTCTCAAGACAACTATCCAAATGAATTAAGACCGAAAGCTTTCTAACAAAAATCAAGAGAAAAGTAAGAAGAAGAATAGGAAAACTACTATTGATCCTTTGAATTACAATAGAGCTCCCTAACCCAATAAAAGGAGTTTAGTTGTTCATAGCTCTCAAAATGGAAAATGAAATTGAAAGATACATTGCTCAAAATTGAAGAATTATCGAAAACTCAATTCAACCGAAAAGTATAAAAATGAAGTAAAAGCGTGTAAAGTCCCTCTAACTTAAATTCTAAGATATTTATACACTTTCTTCCATTGCTCTTCAATATCTGAATTGGGCTTTTGGCCTTGATGGAATTGGGTTGAAAAAGATGGCTCCAATTGGTTTCCCTTGATGTTGAGAAGAGATCTATGTTTGAATTGCACGTTCTGATGCTTCACGTTGGAGTCAATGTTTGATGGCCAAAGTTTACTCAAACGCCTTTTAGATGAACAACCAGAAAAACCAGGTACTTTACTGTCATTGGCGTTTGACTCAATGTTGGAGGGCCAACGTTCTGCTTACCCACGCGTATGCGTACCTGACGCGTTTGTGCCCATGGGGTGAAAATGCGTATCCACGCGTGCGCGTGCTGCACGCGTGCGCGTGGATTCTCAAAAGTTAAGGTTACGCGTACGCGCCATGGACGTGTATGCGTCGTTGCGCGTTTTTAAAATCACAACTTTGAAGCCACAATCGCGCACGTTGGCCTTCAACGTTTGAGGTAGCGTTTGGGGTCCAACGTTGCCTATCCATGCGTACGCGTTGGTGCACTGAATTGTGATCACACTTTTCACAACTTCGTACAACTAATCAGCAAGTGCACTGGGTCATCCAAGTAATACCTTACATGAGTAAGGGTCGATCCCACGGAGATTGCCGGCTTGAAGCAAGCTATGGTTATCCTATAACTCTTAGTCAGGAAATTAGTAATAAAAATGATTTTGTTTGTAAAAAGTAAAAGAGCATGAAATGAATGATACTTGTTATTCGGTAATGGAGAACAGGTTGAGGTTTCAGAGATGCTCTGTCGTCTGAATCTCTGCTTTCCTACTGTCTTCTTCGTCCAAACACGCATGGCTTCCTTCCATGGCATGCTGTATGATCCTCTCAGAGAAAATGGTCCAAGTACTATTTCTGCACGGCTAATTAACTGTCGAATTTCTCATCTCGGATGAAAAATACCAGGCACAGCTACCGCACGGCTAATTATCTGGCGATTCTCACTTGTGTCAGAATAAGATCTCTCTATCCTTTTGTACACTGTCACTGCGCCCAACATTCGTGAGTTTGAAGCTCGTCATAGTCATCCCCTTCCAGATCCTACTCAGAATACCACAGACAAGGTTTAGACTTTTCGGATCTCAAGAATGCTGCCAATTGGTTCTAGCCTCTACCACGAAGGTTCTAATCTCTCAGTCCGTGGATCAGAGACCCAAGAGATACGCACTCAAGCTATTACCCAATGACTACGTTGAGCAGAACGAGAATGCTTGTCAGGCACGCGTTCATAAAGTTGAGGATAATGATGAGTGTCACGAATCATCATATTCTCTATTTTGAAGTACGAGTGAGTATCTTAGAATAGAATCAAGCGTGATTGAATAGAAAACAATAGTAATTGCGTTAATCCATTGAGACACAGCAGAGCTCCTCACCCCCACCTATGGGGTTTAGAGACTTATGCCATAGAAGATACAATATGAAATATAAAAAAATGTCATAAGTCTCAAATGAATCTCTAAAAGTAGTTTTTATACTAAACTAGTAACCTAGGTTTACAGAAAATGAGTAACTAAGTACAGATAGTGCAGAAATCCACTTCCGAGTTCCACTTGGTGAGTGTTTGGGCTGAGCTTTGAAGCTTTCACGTGCATAGACCATTCTTGGAGCTAAACGCCAGCTTGGGTACAAGTTTGGATGTTTAACTCCAGTTTTGGTGCCAATTCTAGCTGGCATTTAACGCCAGTTTGGGCCATCAAATCTCGGGCAAAGTATGGACTATTATACATTGCTGGAAAGCCCAAGATGTCTACTTTCCAACGCATTTAAGAGCGCGCCAAGTGGGTTTCTGTAGCTCTAGAAAATCCACATCGAGTGCAGGAGGGTTAGAATCCTACAGCATGTGCAGTCCTTTCTCAGCTTCTGTATCAGATTTTTGCTCAGGTCCCTTAATTTTAGTTAGAAAATACCTGAAATTATAAAAAAATACACAAACCCATAGTGAAGTCCAGAAATGTAATTTTTGAATAAAAATTAATAAAAATATAACAAAAATTGAATGAAACATGCTAAAAATTATATGAAAACTCTATCAAAAAGCGTATAAAATATCAGCTACGCATGCGCATGATTTCTCAGAAATTCCAATCCACGCGAACGCGTGTAGCACGTGTGCGCATCGCTACAATTTTTCAAAATCTTCTGAAAGCTCATTTTTTTACAACGTTGGGGGTAACGTTGGATGTCCAACCTTCCCCCCAACGTGAGCACCAGAAATTATGCAGAGAATTGCTCTGCTTTCCTTCCAACGTTTGAGGCAATGTTGGTGGTCCAACTTGGCCACCAACGTTGCTTCTTCTTCATCTTTTCCATGCTCCTTCTTCAACTTCTCTCCGTGCCTTCCTTCACTTGTCATCAACCATTATATGCATCAAAGCCTTGCTAAAGTCATGAGAATTCTCATCATTCTTAGCACACAAGTAATTATAGCATAATTCTCATGAAATTGCATCAAATTAATCATAGTTGGATGAATCTAGGTATGCATGAATATCTACTCAATTTGCTTACTTACAACTCAAGAAAAGTGCATAAAACCAATTAAAACAAAGAAAAAGGATAGTGAAACTAGCCTAAGCAAGTACTGAATTATTAAGAAGAAAGAAAGAAACAGAAGGCGATGTTCATATCATCAAGTCATTATTATTAGCTAATGGGGTTTTATGCAAAAAAATGCATTAACTCACTTCTTATTGATCTTTAGGCATAGAATGTCTCCTTCAAGTATCAATTAACATACTGCTATGACCTCTTGTTATTCACTCATCCTTGGTAATTGCTTTCCTTTATTTTCTTTTCCTATAAACTTTAGCTCAGTGTCATGTGTTGTGGCCATTTCTTAGCTTATATGTACTTAACACATATTCACTACAGACACTTGGCTCACAATTCTTCTTAAGACATTGGTGCCTATCACCTCTTTGGGTTACTAAATGTCTTGTAACTAGGTTGCTCTAGATAATGGACTTTTGGTTGATAATCCCGGGTTAGTTAACCCAAGTTACCAAGTGTTAAAGCACTCCATGGAACATAATCATCCAAGCAGATCCTAGTACAAAGACACCACAGGCATATGTCCTAAGGTCCAAGCTACTGGTGTCTAGCCTTATTCTTTGCTTCTTTTTGTTTCTGTTGCCACTTTTGGCTTTTATTTTTCTTTCTTTTTGTTTATTTCTCTTTCACCCAATGACTTTTATTTGCTAAGATTCATAGACAGCATGCTAGTTTTCACTAAAAGGAGTACAATCTATCCTTTTATTCATTATAAGTGAGCTACGACACAATCAAACATATATACCACCACTTACTGTTATTTTACTTTTTGCTAAAAAGGAACTATTTCACTTCTAGTTCAAACATTTCTTTTATTTAAATTGAAAACACTAAGGGAATAAGACAAGCATTCAAACAAGTGAAAGTGAAAGGACACACACCTAGGCCAGCTCACCTATTGTAACTTAAACACACAGGATGCAAAATGATTTCAACTAACATTTGCCTATTAACATGGGTGCATTCAGACTTCCAATTTACACATTTTAAAGTAGAAATGGTTGAGTGACAATACAACCTCTTGAAGCCCAGTTACTTCCTCTCTGTCATCACCATCTTTGGCTTTTGTGTCCTTCTTTTTCTTCATAGCTAATGGTGTGTATTCCTTCCAAGAGATTGATTGAATTCCTGCAAAGTTATTGGAAGTTGCTTGTTCCCCAAGTACTTGACAAATTGTTAGCATGCATGTATATTTGTAGGCTTTTGAGCTTAGATGTGTGTGTGAACACCAAACTTAGTTTCTTGCCTTATCCAGCAATTTGGGTCTTATGCAGAAAACATCAAGTGCTTTTATTTAAGAAAGTAAACTATGGACCATAAAACAACTATGAACTAGATAACAAACCAAAAACTAGAAAACAAACAACCTTTGAGGAATTTTTCTGATTGTTTGGAGCTGATAACTAGTTATGCTGACGGTGCAATGTGTTTTTAATGAAATCCATGGTGGAACACCAAACTTAGAGTCACACATTCAACCTTAAAAGTCTTTGGTGTGCAACACCAAACTTAGCTCCTTGCGATGCAGCGAAAACCTTCTTAACTCTCTTATTAACAAGCTATGAAAATAGAATTACCTTTGGCTGGGTTGCCTCCCAACAAGCGCTCTTTTAACGTCACTAGCTTGACGGTTAACTCTCTAAGTTGAGTCTATATTTTGTCTTAGGCCTTTCCTTCATATCACCCAAATAGTGCTTGAGCCTTTGTCCATTTACAGTGAAGGTCTCCTGTGACTTTTCTTCCATAATTTCTATATATCCATATAGAGAAACCTTGGTGATAAGAAAAGGGCCTGACCACCTTGATCTTAATTTCCCAGGGAAAAGTTTCAGTCGGGAGTTGTAAAGTAGCACTTTCTGTCCTTCCTCAAAGCTTCTTGGTGCAATCTTTAGGTTGTGTTTTTCCTTTGCCTTTTCCTTGTATAATTTGGCATTTTCATAGGCTTGGGATCTGAATTCTTCCAATTCTTGCAGTTGCAAGAGTCTCCTTTCAATAGCAGCTTGGCTATCAAAATTCAACAACTTGAGAGCCCAGAAAGCCTTGTGTTCAAGCTCTAATGGCAGGTGACAAGCCTTACCATACACCAGTTGATATGGAGACAAGCCAATTGGTGTTTTAAAGGCTGTCCGGTATGCCCAAAGAGCATCATCCAGCTTCTTTGACCAGTCTTTTCTTGAAGCTCCCACAGTCTTTTCCAGGATCCTTTTTAGCTCTCTATTGGATACCTCTGTCTGGCCACTTGTTTGGGGGTGATAGGATGTGGCAACCTTATGCTTCACTCCATATCTCAGGAGGAGGGTCTCTAATGGCCTATTGCAAAAATGGCTTCCTTCATCACTGATGAGTGCTTTGGGAACTCCAAAATGGCTAAAGATATTCTTTCTGAGGAAGTTCAAGACCACCTTATTATCATTTATAGGGGTTGCAATGGCCTCCACCCATTTGGACACATAGTCCGTTGCTACCAAGATATAGTTGTTTGAGTATGAAGTTGGGAATGGTCCCATGAAGTCAATCCCCCATACATCAAACAACTCAAGTTCTAGGATGAATTGCTGTGGCATCTCATTCTTCTTGGGCAGATTTCCAGCCCGCTGACATTTATTACAGTTCTTCACTAGCTCTCGTGTATCTTTGAATATAGTGGGTCAAAAGAATCTGCACTGCAAGACTTTTGCTGCGGATCTTTCTCCTCCAGAATGGCCTCCATAGCAAGAACCATAATAATTCTGTAAAACTTCCCTTCCTTCCTCCTCTGAAATACATCTTCTGAGCAATCCATCTGAGCATTTTTTGAATAAGTATGGCACATCCCAAATGAAATACTTTGCATCATTGATGAGTTTCCTCTTCTGATGCTTGTTGATCATTGAAGAAAATTCCCCAGTAGCCTTAAAATTAGCAATGTCTGCGAACCAGTGTGCCTTATTAACCAGCATTAATTGCTCATCAGGGAAGAATTCATTGACACTTGATTTGTGGGTACCACCTTCTTCACAAGGAACTCGGGACAAATGATCTGCTACTTTGTTCTCCACTCTCTTCTTGTCTTTAATCTCAATGTGGAATTCCCAAAATAGCAAAATCTACCTTATCAGTCTTGGTTTTGACACTTGTTTTGCAAGTAAATATTTTAGTGCTGCATGATCAGTAAAGACAATAACTTTAGATTCAATGAGATATGATCCAAACTTGTCAAATGCAAATACTATTTCCAGTAGTTCTTTCTCAGTAGTGGTATAATTCCTTTGAGTTTCATTCAAAACCTTGCTGGCATAATATATAACATGCACTAAATTGCCTTTCCTCTGTCCAAGCACTGCCCCAACAATAATGTCTAATGCATCACACATCAGTTCAGAAGGTAAATTCCAATCAGGTGGGGCAATGATAGGTGCTGAGCAAAGCTCTCTTTTCAGTTTTTCAAATGTTAATGTGCATTTTTGATCAAATACAAAAGGTGTATCAAAGACTAATAGGTTGCTCAAAGGCTTTGCAATTTTGGAAAATTCTCTGATAAACCTTCTATAGAAACCAGGATGGCCTAAAAAACTCGTAATTCCCTGACATTAATGGGTGGAGGCAATTTCTCAATTAATTCCACCTTAGCTTTGTCTACTTCTATGCCTTTTTCTGAAGTTTTATGGCCAAGGACAATCCCCTCTGTTACCATAAAATGACAATTCTCCCAGTTTAGAACTAGGTTTGTCTCTTGGCACCTTTTTAACACTAAAGCAAGATGATTAAGGCAATTGGGAAAGGAATATCCAAAAACTGAAAAATTGTCCATGAAGACTTCAATGAATTTTTCAATCATGTTTGAAAAAATAGACAACATGCATCTTTAAAAAGATGCAGGGGAATTGCACAATCCAAAGGCATGCACTTGTAAGCAAAATCTCTACATGGATAGGTGAATGATGTTTTTTCTTGATCTCTTGGATCAACCACTATTTGATTATAACTTGAATATCCATCAAGAAAACAGTAATACGCATGTCCTGCCAATCTCTCCAGTATCTGGTCCACAAAAATGAGTGGAAAATGATCTTTTCTGGTTGCCTCATTGAGTTTTCTATAGTCAATACACATCCTCCAGCCTGTCATTGTTCTTGTGGGGATGAGTTCGTTCCTCTCATTGGGCACAACTGTTATCCCTCCTTTCTTTGGAACCACATGGACCAGACTCACCCATGGGCTATCAAAAATAGGGTAAATGACTCCTGCCTGCCATAGCTTCATCACCTCTTTTTGGACTGCTTCTTTCATGACAGGATTCAATCTTCTTTGGGCTTGAATGGAGGGTTTGGAATCATCTTCCAGCAAGATCTTATGCATGCACATGGATGAGCTTATCCCTTTTATGTCAGCAAGTGTCCATCCAATGGCATCTTGGTGCTTTTGCAGCACCTTGATTAATTCCTCCTCCTGCTCTTGACAAAGGGCAGAATTGATGATCACTGGGTACTTTCCATCACTTCCCAAGTACGCATACTTGAGAGTAGGGGACAGTGCTTTCAACTCCAATTTGGGTGCTTCCTTCTCTTTTTTTCTCCTCCTCCGATGTACTTGGAATAGGCATTTCAGCTGCATTGACATCAACAGCCTCAACACGTAACATGGAATCACCCTCTGTCATTTTTTCAAGTTCTTCTTCAAAGGTTTCATGCACTACAATTTCCACTGCATCTAGCCTCACACACTCTCCTAGTGACTCTGGTGGATAGCTTATGGCTTTGAATACATTGAATACCATTTTTTTATCATGTAGCCTAAGGGTAAGTTCACCCTTTTGGACATCAATGATGGCTCCAGCAGTAGCTAGAAATGGCCTTCCCAAAATTATTGAAGCCTTAGCTTCTTCCTCTACATCCAATACCACAAAGTCAGGAGGGAAGATGAAGTCTCCCACTTTCACTAACAAGTCTTCTACTATTCCATGAGGGAATTTGAATGACCAATCTACTAATTGGAGGGCCATTCTTGTTGGTTTGGCTTCCTCGATCTTCATTATTTTCATCATTGTTAAGGACATCAAATTTATACTAGCTCCCAAGTCACATAAGGCTTTTTCAATTGTTATTTCCCCTATGATACAGGGAATTTGGAAGCTTCTTGGGTCCTTCAATTTTTGAGGCAGCTTGTGTTGGATGATAGCACTACATTCCTCAATTAATACCACAGTTTTATCAATCGTCCAACTTCTCTTCTTGGTCATCAATTCCTTCAAAAACTTAGCATAAAGTGGCATTTGTTCTAGTGCTTCTACAAAGGGAATGTTGATCTGAAGTTTCTTGAAAATCTCTGATAAATCGCTATTTTACAATTTATCTTGTGTTCAATTGAGTGGTTTTTACGGATTCTTCCCACATTTATCCATCTAATTAGCATGTTATACATTTACCTTCCTGATCTAATACTATGATTGAAAACCTGCTTCTTAGGCCTTTAAATTGTTAGATTATAATCCCTTTCTATTCCATTCGATGTCATGATCTGTGTGTTTAGTGTTTCAGGCCTTATAGGGCAAGGATGGCTTGGAGAACAGAAAAGAAGCTTGCAAAAATGGAAGGAACACAAAGAAACAATGAAGCTGACCAGCGAGGCGTGACGCGCACGCATGGCCAACGCGTGCGTGTGATTTGGAGCATTCAACAGTGACGCACACGCACAGGTGACGTGCGCGCGTGATTGGCGCACAGGACGAGCAATGCGTACGTGTGACAAAGAGTTTTCACAAATGACGCGCACGCATGACTTGCGCGTACGTGTGACATGTGCGATGTACAACAGTTGCAGAAAATCACTAGGGGCGATTTTGGGCCAGTTTTAGATCCAGTTTTCGGCCCAGAAACACAGATTAGAGCTAGGAGATAGCAGAGACTCAGTAGATTGACACATTTGACACAAAAATCATCTGATTCATTAGTTTTAGGTTTTTTAGTTTTTGAATCTTGGGGAGAGAAATTACTTCTTCCCCTAGGGTTCTTTACATTCATAGTTCTTAGTTCTATGCTTTTGATCTGGATATTGAGAAGATTGACTACCTCCGTGGAAGACCTCATATTCTAGTTTGTTTCCTTACTTGTTACTTACTCTTCCATATCCTTAATCCTTATTCAGAATTACAATTGGATTGATTTTAGAATTTATTAATGCAAGATCTATTTTCACTTTTTAATTAATTCTCAGTTATTATTTAATTTATCATGTCTTCTCTCTATTCTCTTTTTATGCTTATGAATGTAGCACTCATGTCAAGGGAGTAGACTCCCAACTTGACTTGGGAGTTGATTGAGAAGAGACCCTTGAGTTGGAAATACTCAAGTGTTAATTCTAATTGGAAGTTGTTGGATGATTCTCTAATCTCTAACTCTAAATCTTCCTTTAAAGAGGATTTGGACTTGAGAATAGAGTTGATTAGCTAGTTACTTGACTTTCCTTTATTAAGTAATGGATAACTAAATAGAACAACAACCTATCACTATTACACTTGGGAACATCCAACACGGATAGAACTTCCGATTAGTCTTCTCCCAGTCAAGGCCTTTTTTATCATAATTAATTAAATCTTATGTCAATTCTCTAGCTTTAATTCTATTCCCCAACTCCAAACTTCTCATAAACTTCCTGATCAATAAATAGCACTCTCTCTACAACTTGTTGGGAGACGACCTGGGATTCATACTCCCAGTATTTTTATTCTTGTTTTGTGACAACCCTTTTAAATTAATAAGCGGATTTCCATCGGTTAAGAACTATACTTGCAACGCTACTTTCATTATAAATTCTTAATCAGCTAATTTCTGCCGCGTTAATTTTTGGCGCCGTTGTCGGGGAGTTGCAACAGTGTGCTAATTTATTGGTTGGAATTTACTTATTTGCATTTTATTTTATTTTTCTACCATGAGCTGTATGTTTCTTTCATTGAATGATGCGTTCACTACCTGATCCGAGCCTACCCACATTTGATCCTAAAATTGAAAGAACTATTTCACGTATAAGGCAAGCTCAGCGACGGTTAGTCCTATCGGAGGACGAATCTGAAACATCATTTAAGGAAGAAATAAGCTACCTTTCTACTGATTTGGTTAATTTGAGCGCAGAGGACATGGCAGTTCCCAGGAGGATTACTCTTCAGGAAGCAGGAGCTCTGGACTTTACACTACTACCTTTCCAAGCGCGTCATCTAAATCTGGGTGCAGATATTGAACTGAAGACTGCACTAATCAATCTATTGCCAAAGTTTCATGGCTTACCTGCTCAAGAGCCTCTCAAGTACCTTAGAGATTTTTAGACAGCCTGTTCTACTGTTAGGCATAATGGTACAATTGAGACTTCTATTCTGCTAGCCGTCTTCCCGTTTTCTCTTAAGGGGAAGGCCAGGGAGTGGTACTACACTCAACCTAAAGCAGCTGTTACTAACTGGGACACGCTCAGGAGGGAATTCTTGGAAAAATACTTTCCAGTTGAAGTTACTGATAGACTGAGGAAGGAAATTTCAATGATTATTCAAGGCGAATCCGAGACTCTCTACGAATATTGGGAGCGCTTCAATAGCCTCCTAGACGCATGCCCCCACTACATGATTGACAAACTGATGTTGATCAGCTATTTCACACAAGGCATGAAGCCTAAGGATAAGATCACATTGGATGGTGCAAGTAATGGTTCTCTGAAAAAGTACAAGACCGCAAAAGAAGCATGGCAACTGATCAACGATCTAGCTGAGTCTTCTCAGAATCACAGGCACAGGCACAACCATCCCAAGGCTGTAAAAGAGGTTTCCTCTAATAGTGAGACTACTGCCCTCACATAGACTCTGAATGAGGTGACTAACCTACTGAAGCAGATAAAACAGAATCAACAACAACCTCAGCCTCCCCTAGTATAACAGAATCAATAGTTGGTTCCTCAGAGAGTATGCGGAATATGTGTTGATTATACTCATTACACTGATGAGTGTCCGCAGCTCCAACAAGAAGACAATATCGTGGCAGCTACTCATAATTTCTATGACCATCCGAATCAAGGATACTATCAACAAGGTGGCAATTACAATCAAGGTGGAAACTACAATCAAGGTTGGCAAGATAACTCCAACCAGGGATGGAGAGATAATTCCAATCAAGGATGGAGGGACAACTACAATAGAGGAGGAAGAGACAACAATAGAAATCAGAGGTGGAACAACAATAATAACAGATAGCAGAATCAAAACCAACCTTACACAGCACCTCACCAAAGGCAAGCTCAGGGATCTCAGAATAACCAACAGCAAGGCCCTCAAGTCACCTATGCACCTTTCTCCTCCAATGACGAGTTACTTCAGTCCATTGACCAAAGACAAAAGACCATGGAGAACACACTTAGCTCTACTTTTAACGGTCTGACTTCTGCTGTACAAGCTCTAGCCTTACAGATTGGATCTATGAATACACCCAATAGTCAACTTGCAAGCTCTACTGCACTTCTGTCACAACCTTTACCCAACCCCAAGGGGGGCATCAATGTCATCACTTTGAGGTCTGGAACCACACTGCCAGAGAGGAGTCATGATGAGCCAAGATCAAAGGAGAACATTCAGGTTAGAGATGTTGTTGAGGTAGAAGATGCTGAAGAGGAAGAGGAGGTACAAGACATGACTGCAGAAGAAGCAACTCAACCAGAGAATAGCACGTCAAAAGCAGCTGAAGCTACGAGAGATGCTACCCCTATCCCCTTTCCACATCTTGCAAGGAAATCTAGGAACCAGATGGAGCTCGATCCCAAAATGGTAGAAATCTTCAAAAAGGTTGAAGTAACTATTCCCCTTTTTGATGCCATTCAGCAAGTACCTAAATATGCGAAATTTCTAAAAGATTTGTGCATACATAAGGATAAAATTAATGAATTAGAAACTATTACTTTAGGTAGCTCTATTTCTGCTTTAATGGGTGCTGTACCAGAAAAATGTAGTGATCCAAGTCCATGCATGGTTACTTGTACTATTGATGGTATTCAAATTTTTGACTGCATGTGTGATTTGGGTGCATGTGTGAGTATTATGCCATTATCTGTATATGATGCTTTGAGGCTCCCTCCCTTAAAAAGGTCGGTGATGCACAAAATTGTGATACACAATGGCGCCAACAACTTGTACGCACAATTGTAATCTTACTCTTTGTCATAACTTCGCACAACTAACCAGCAAGTGCACTGGGTCGTCCAAGTAATAAAACTTACGTGAGTAAGGGTGACCCCACGGAGATTGTCTGCTTGAAGCAAGCTATGGTCACCTTGTAAATCTCAATCAGGCGGATTCAAATGGGTTATGGAGTTTTCATAATTAAAAGATAAATAAAACATAAAATAAAGATAGAGATACTTATGTATATCATTGGTGGAAATTTTAGATAAGTGTATGGAGATGCTTTATCCCTCTTGAATATCTGTTTCGTACTGCCTTCATCTAAGCCTTCTTACTCCCTTCCATGGCAAGCTATAAGTTGGGTTTCACCGGCGTCAATGGCTACCTCCCGTCCTCTCAGTGAAAAAGGTCCTCTACGGTTTCCCGCATAGCTAATCAGCTGTTGGTTCTCGATCATGTAGGAATCGGATTTACTATCATTTTGCGTCTGTCACTATGCCCTACAGTCATGAGTTTGAAGCTCGTCACAGTCATCCCATCTCAGATCCTACATGGAATACCACAGACAAGGTTTAGACTTTCTGGATCTCAAGAATGGCCGCCAATAATTCTAGCTTATACCACGAAGACTCTGATCTCACAGAATGGAAGGCTCGATTGTCAGGTGAGGCAACCATGCGTCGTGGACCAGAAATCCAAGAGATACACATTCTAGCTTTCGCAGGTAGAACGAAAGTGTTTGTCAGGCACGCGTTCATAAGTGAAAATGGTGATGAGTGTCATGGATCATCACATTCATCAGGTTGAAGTGCAAATGGATATCTTAGAATAAGAATAATCATGAATTGAATAAAAACCAGTAGTAATTGCATTAATACTTGAGGAACAGCAGAGCTCCACACCTTAATATATGGTGTGTAGAAACTCCACCGTTGAAAATACATAAGAACAAGGTCCAAGCATGGCCGAATGGCTAGCCTCCCACAATATTAAAATATAATGTATCAGAATCTCTATGATCTGAAGATGAAAATACAATAGTAAAAGCTCCTATTTATAATGAAACTAGCTACTAGGGTTTACAGAAATAGGTAAATGATGCAGAAATCCACTTCCGGGCCCACTTGGTGTGTGCTTGGGCTGAGCATTGAGCTTTACATGTGTAGAGGCTTCACTTGGAGTTAAATGCCAGCTTTGGTGCCAGTTGGGCGTTTAACTCTAACTTTAATGCCAGTTCTGGCGTTTTAACTTCAAAATAGGGCAGAGAAGGGGCGTTTGAACGCCAGTTTGCATCGTCAAAACTCGAGCAAAGTATGGACTGTTATATATTGCTGGAAAGCCTGGATGTCTACTTTCTAACTCAATTGAGAGTGCGCCATTTGCAATTCTGTAGCTCCAGGAAATCTACTTCGAGTGCAGGGAGGTCAGAATCCAACAGCATCAGCAGTCCTTTGTCAGCCTCTGAATCAGATTTTTGCTCAGGTCCCTCAATTTCAGCCAGAAAATACTTGAAATCACAGAAAAACACACAAACTCATAGTAAAGTCTAGAAATATGAATTTTGCATAAAAACTAATAAAAACATCCCAAAAAGTAGCTAAATCCTACTAAAAACTACCTAAAACAATCCCTAAAAGCGTATAAATTATCCGCTGATCACAACACCAAACTTAAATTGTTGCTTGTCCCCAAAAAATTGAAAACAAAATAGGATGAAAAGAAGAAAATATATAATGAATCCACAATATCAATGAAACTTAGTCCTAATTAGGTGAGCGGGGCTTGTAGCTTTTTTGCTTCTAATCAGTTTTGGCATCTCACTTTCTCCTTTGAAATTCAGAATGATTGGCATCTATAGAAACTCAGAATTTTAGATAGTGTTATTGATTCTCCTAGTTCAGTATGTTGATTCTTGAACACAGCTACTTTATGAGTCTTGGCCGTGACCCTAAGCACTTTGTTTTCCAGTATTACCACCGGATACATAAATGCCACAGACACAAAACTGGGTGAACCTTTTCAGATTGTGACTCAGCTTTGCTAAAGTCCCCAGTTAGAGGTGTCCAGAGTTCTTAAGCACACTCTTTTCCTTTGGATCACGACTTTAACCACTCAGTCTCAAGCTTTTCACTTGGACCTGCATGCCACAAGCACATGGTTAGGGACAACTTGATTTAGGCACTTAGGCCTGAATTTTATTTCCTTGGGCCCTCCTATCCATTAATGCTGAAAGTCTTGGATCTTTTTTACCCTTAACTTTTGGTTTAAAGGGCTATTGGCTTTTTCTGCTTGCTTTTTTTTTCTTTTCTCTCTTTTTTTTGCCATTTTTTTTCTCTTTTCTCTCTCTTTTTTTTCACTACTTTTTCTTGCTTCAAGAACCAATTTCATGATTTTTCAGATTATCAATAACATTTCTCTTTGTTTATCATTCTTTCAAGAGCCAACAACTTTAACATTCATAAACAAGATAAAAAATATGCACTGTTCAAGCATTCATTCAGAGAACAAAAAGTATTGCCACCACATCAAAATAATTAAACTAGTTTCAAGATAAAATTTGAAATCCAAGTACTTCTTATTCTTTTGTAATTAAGCACATTTTTCATGTAAGAGAGGTGAAGGATTCATTGAGTTATTCATAGCTTTAAGACATAGACACTAGACACTAATGATCATGTAGTGAAGACACAAACATAGATAGAACATACAGTATACGGCCGAAAATAGAAAATTAAATAGACAAGGAGATTAAGGAATGAGTCCACCTTAGTGAGGGTGGTGTCTTCTTCTTCTTGAAGAACCAATGGTGCTCTTGAGCTCCTCTATGTCTCTTTATTGCCATTGTTGCTTCTCCCTCACAGCTCTTTGATCTTCTCTAATCTCATGGAGAATGATGGAGTGCTCTTGGTGTTCTACCCTTAATTGGTCCATGTTGTAACTCAAGCTTTCCAAAGAAGTGTTGAGTTGCTCTCAGTAATTGTGTGGAGGAAATTGCATCCCTTGAGGCATCTCAAGGATTTCTTGATGAGGGACTTCCTTATGCTCTTGTTGAGTGCCATGAATGGGCTCTCTAGTTGTGCAGTCAAATGCCCTACTACTGAGCTATGGACCCTTGAGATGAATCTCTCCATCTCTCATGACTCGAAGGTGGAACCTTTTGTCTTCCCTTTCCTCTTTCTAGAGGTTTCTCCGACCTTAGGTGCCATAAATGGATATGGAAAAATAAAAAGCAATGCTTTTACCACACCAAACTTAAATTGTTTGCTCTTCCTCGAGCAAAAGATGAAAGGAAGAAGAAGAAAATGGAGGAGATGGAAGGTGTATAGGGTTCGGCCAAGGGGGGAAGAAGGTGTTTATGATGTGTGAAAAGGAGAGAGAATAAGTTGAGGTTGGTGGGGATCCTGTGGGGTCCATAGATCCTGAGGGGTCAAGGAATTCTCATCCCTGCTCCAATGGGGCATACAGAACTCCTTAGAGTGCAATCCTGGCATTTAAACGCCAGTCTGCTGCCCTATTCTGGCGTTTAAACGCCAGCTTTTCTTCCTGTTCTAGCGTCTAAAAGCCAGTTTGTTGCCCTGTTCTGGCATTTAAATGCCAGTCTAGTGCCCTATTCTGGCATTTAAACACCCAGAAAGGTGCCAGATTGGGCGTTTAAACGTCTATTTTGCTACCCTTACTGGCGTTTAAATGCTTGTAAGTCTTTCCTCCAGGTTGTGCTGTTTTCAATGTTGTTTTTGATTTTTTTTCTTTATTTTTGTAATTGTTTTTGTGACTTCACATGATCATCAACCTAAAAGAAAATAGAATAATATAGATAAAATTAAAATAAAATTGGGTTGCCTCCCAATAAGTGCTTCTTTAATGTCAATAGCTTGACAGTGAGCTCTCATGGAGCCTCACAGATGATCAGAGTATAGTTGAGATCTCTCAACACCAAACTTAGAGTTTGGTTGTGGCCTCCCAACACCAAACTTAGAGTTTGAATGTGGGGGCTCTGTTTGACTCTGTATTTGGAGAAGCTCTTCATGCTTACTCTCCATGGTTACAGATGGAGAACCTTGAGTCTTTACTACAAGGCATTCTTCATTCTCATGAAGGATTAACTCTCCTCTGTCAACATCAATCACAGCTCTTGTTGTGGCTAGGAAGAGCCTTCCAAGGATGATGGATTCATCCTCATCCCTCCTAGTGTCTAGGATTATGAAATCAACAGGGAAGTAAAGGCCTTCAACCTTAACTAGCACGTCCTCTACTAGTCCATAAGCCTTTTTCATAGATTTATCCGCCATCTCTAATGAGAATTTGGCAGCCTATACCTCAAAGATTCCCAGTTTTTCCATTACAGATAGTGGCATCATGTTTATCCCTGACCCCAGGTCACACAAAGCTTTTTCAAAGGTCATGGTGCCTATGGTACAGGGTATTAAGAAATTACCAGGATCCTGTTTCTTTTGAGGTAAATTTTGCTGAACCAATGTATTCAGTTCATTGGTGAGCAAGGGAGGCTCTTCCTCCCAAGTCTCATTACCAAATAGCTTGGCATTCAGCTTCATGATTTCTCCTAAATATTGGGCAACTTGCCCTTCAACAATGTCTTCATCCTCTTCAGAAGATGAATAGTCATCAGAGCTCATGAATGGTAGAAGGAGGTCCAAGAAAATCTCTATGGTCTCTATATGGCCTCAGATTCCTTTGGTTTCTTATAATGGGATTCTGTACTGACCGTTGGACGTCCCCTGATGTCTTCCTCATTGGGATTCATGTCCTCCTCCTCCTTTAAGGTTTCAACCACGTTGATTATATCAATGGCCTTGCACTCTCCTTTGTGATTCTCTTTTGTATTGCCTGGGAGAGTGTTATGAGGAGTTTTAGTAACCCTTTTACTCAGCTGGCCCACTTGTGCCTCCAAATTTCTAATGCAAGATCTTGTTTCAGTCATGAAACTAAGAGTGGCCTTAGATAGATCAGAGACTATGTATGCTAAGCTAGAAGGATTCTGTCAGAATGCTCTGTCTGTTGCTGAGAAGATGATGGGAAAGGTTTGCTATTGCTAAACCTGTTTCTTCCACCATTGTTATTATTGAAGCCTTGCTTTTGTTGATCCCTCCATGAAAAATTTGGATGATTTTTCCATGAAGGATTATAGGTTTTGCCAAAGGCTTCACCCATGTAATTCACCTCTACCATTGCAGGGTTCTCAGGATCATAAGCTTCTTCTTCAGAAGATTCTTCCTTAGTACTGTTGGATGCATTTTGTAATCCATTCAGACTCTGAGAGATCATATTGACTTGTTGGGTCAATATTTTGTTTTGAGCCAATATGGCATTCAGAGCATCAATTTCAAGAACTCCTCTCTTTTGAGGCGTCCCATTACTCATAGGATTCCTCTTAGAGGTATACATGAACTGGTTATTTGCAACCATTTCAATAAGTTCCTGAGCTTCTACATGCGTTTTCTTTAGGTGAATGGATCCACCTACAGAGTGGTCCAGTGACATCTTGGAAAATTCAGACAGTCCATCATAGAATATATCTAATGTGGTCCATTCTGAAAGCATGTCAGAAGGACACTTTTTGGTCAGTTGCTTGTATCTTTCCCAAGCTTCATAGAGGGACTCACCATCTTTTTGTCTGAAGGTCTGAATATCCACTCTAAGCTTGCTCAGCTTTTGAGGAGGAAAGAACTTGGCTAAGAAAGCCGTGACCAGCTTATCCTAAGAGTCCAGGCTATCTCTAGGTTGTGAGTCTAACCATGTTCTAGCTCTGTCTCTTACAGTAAAAGGGAAAAGCATAAGCTTATAGATTTTAGGATCAACTCCATTGGTCTTAACAGTATCACATATCTACAAGAACTCAGTTAAGAGCTGATAAGGGTCTTCTGATGGAAGTCCATGAAATTTGCAGTTCTGTTGTAGTAGAGAAACTAATCGAGGCTTTAGCTCAAAATTGTTTGCTCCTATGGCAGGGATTGAGATGCTTCTTCTATAGAAGTTGGAAGTTGGAAGTTGGTGTAGTAAAATCACCAAGCATCTTCCTTGCATTGTTGTTTGGTTCGGCCATAATTGTTTCTTTTGTTGCTTCCTTTTCGAAAATTTCAGCGAAGTCCTCTTCAGAGTTTTGTGCTTTAGCTGCTCTTAGCTTCCTATTCAGAGTCCTTTCAGGTTCAGGATTAGCTTCAACAAGTATGCCTTTATCTTTGTTCCTGCTCATATAAAAGAGAAGAAAACAAAAAAATATAGAATCATATATGTCACAGTATAGAGATTCCTTGAGGTGTCAAAGGAAAACAAGAATGGAAGGATGAGGTAGGTAAGGAAGAATTCGAACACACAAAGAGAGATGGAGTTCGAATTGACAATGGAGGAGGAATGTTAGTGTTTAAACAGGAAAATATAAGAGAGGGGGAAGAATTTTCAAAAATAAAAAGAATAAAATTTAAAATAAATTTTTGAAAAAAATTGGTTGTGGTTTTGAAAAAGATAAGAAATAGTAAAACAAACAAAAAGTCAATTAGTTAGTTGAAAAATACTTGAAAATCAATTTTGAAAAGATAAGAAGTTAGAAAAGATTTTGAAATTGATTTTGAAAAAGATATGTTTGAAAAGATATGATTGAAATTTATTTTGAAAAAGATTTGAATAGGAAATTAAAAAAAGATTTGATTTTTTTTTGAAAAATATATGTTTGAAAAGATATGATTTTGAAAAAGATATGATTGAAAATATTTGATTTGAAAATGATTTGATTTTGAAAAATTATGAAGATTTGAAAAAGATTTTATTTGAAAACAAAATTCCTCTCCTTGTGTCATCCTGGCGTTAAACGCCCAGGAGCTGCATGTTTTGGGCGTTTAACGCCCAATCGCTGCATGGTTTGGGCGTTTAAACGCCCAACCAAGTACCCTGGCTGGCGTTTAAACACCAGTTTTCCTTCTTCACTGGGCGTTTTGAACGCCAGCTTTTTCTCTTTAATTCCTCTGCTTTATGTTCTTAGATCTTCATTTTGCCAAATCCTTTATTCAAGAAGATATGTTTTCAATTTTGAAAAACAACCAAATGAGTCAAAATATATCATTCTTGGATCAAAACACAAGATATATGCAAGAACATTATGAACATCAAGATGAACACCGAGAACAATCTTGAAGATCAAGATGAACATCAAGAGCTCAGTTTTCTTAATGAAAGAAAACATGGAGGACACCAAACTTAGAACTTTCTCATGTTTGGGCCATATGAATGCAAGAATGCATATGTAGAACATCATGCATTGTAAATCAATAAATCATGAAGATCAAACAAGGCAATTCATCAAGAACGACTTGAAGATCATCAATAACACAATGCATGTGTTTCGAAAATTGCAAGACAATTAAAATCATGCAATTGACTCCAAACTTAAAATTTTGGTCCAGAGAAGTTTGTGAGAGTTGTGAGTTGTCATGTGCTCTTGTCATCTCAAGGGCAGTTTCAGGTTCAAATATTTCCACCACCTCTTCCTTCTTCACTAAAGATTCACTTGACTTAGTAGCCTCTTCCTCTTGTTTTTCCTCTTTCCTTGTTGCACTCACCAATTGAGCTAACATTATTTCCATGTTTTTGAATGAATTCTCTTGCTCGTTCCAGGATATCTGTGCCTCCCTCTCATATTTTTCAATCATGGTCTCAAGCTTTGAGAGGCTTTGGTTCATGGAAGTTTGTGTGGGTGGTGAATTTTGATAGAGGCTTTCTGTTGAAGCATGGTCAAGTGATGATATCTTTGGATGAATATCATATGGAGCATTAGAATTTCCTTCCCAGCCACCATTAGAATCATGACTAGCATCATTTTGTGGTGGAAGAAAATATACCATATGATTTTCTTGCTCATCTTGTGTCTGTGAAGCAAATCTCCATGGATTGGAGTGCTCAGAATCTGTGATTTCTTGGTGATATTCCCAACCACCATTAGAGATTGGTGATGGTGGGTAATATCCCATAAAATTTGTTTGATCATAAGATGAGTTGAACTCCATTTAAATTTTGGAAAACACAACACCAAGAAAAATTGAAATTACTCATATCAGAGATGAGAATTTCTTAGTGAGGCAAAAACTCAAACACCTTGGTTTCACTTTAAAACAGAGAACAAAAACAAAAAAAAATGCTTGATCTAGACTTCTCACCCACTTAATCATTGTTGATCTAATCAATCCCCGGCAACGGCGCCAAAAACTTGATGGTGTTTTTGTGGAAAAACGAATTTCCAACACACAAATCCAACCGGCAAGTGTACCGGGTCGCATCAAGTAATAATAACTCACAAGAGTGAGGTCGATCCCACAGGGATTGATGGATCAAGCAACTTTAGTGGGTGATTAGTTTAGTCAAGCTAACATTTAAGTGAGAATTGTGGCAGCAAAATGTAAATAGCAATGAACTTAAAGTGCAGAATGTAAATAGGCAGGAAGCTTAAAGAACAAGCAATGTAAATTGCAGAAACTTAAATGACAAGAAATGTAAATTGCTTGAATCTTAAATGGGTCAGGGATGTGGGATTGCAGAAATTAATCAAGGAAAAATAAATTGCAACAAGTAGAAGAGTAGAGAATTGATTCAATGGAACTAGATCTTAACAGAAAAGTAAAAATGCCTTGAAGAATTTAGAACAGAAAAGCAATGCTTAAGTTGCAGCAAATTAAAAGTGATTGAAGATCTCAGGAGTGGAGGAGACTAGATAACAAGTCTAGATCTCAAATCCTTCCTTGATCCAACAAGAACAATTGCAAAAGAAATAAAGGAAAGCAAATTGCAGAATCGCAGAAGAAGAAGAAATGAACAGAAAGTAGAATTCAATTATGCAGAAAATTAAAGAAGAGATCTCAAGGTGAGATTGAAACAGAAGTTCTTCAATTCTTCACCCAAGATCCAAAGCAAGAATGAAAACTAAGAGAGCTTTCTAATGGAGCCCCCCCTTTCCGAGCTCTAATTGATGCCTTTATATAGGCTTTACAAAGTGAAAATGAAAATGAAATTAAAACAAATTACAATTAAAATAAAAATCCTAATCTAATTTATCCATGTGCCTTTGAGTGATGATGTGGGCTTTGCTTGCTTTGGATTTGAGGAGAGATGGGTCTTGGATGGCCTTGGTTCAATTGGTGAAGAATTGGGTTCAAAGGGAATTTGAATTGAATTTTGACCCATGGGTGTTCCCAGGAGGCTGCCCTGCCCTTGTGGAGGGCAGAGCAGGGAAATTGTGCGTGCGGCTTGGTGTGGGCGTGGTGCGGGCTTGGTGTGTGAAGATGCTGCCCTGCCCTTGTGGAGGGCAGGGCAATGTTGCCTTGCATGTGTGTCTTGCGCACTCACTTCCTTGGACCGTGTCATGATGCGCTCCTCACTCCCCTTAGGTGCTTGGTTCGAAACTTGGTGAAAGCACTTGAGGAGCAATTTTTCCTTGATTTTCCATGAAGAGCACGACATTGCCCTGCTCTCCAAGAGGGCAGGGCAGAAAATTGAGCGCCACTTTGTTTTGGAGTGAGGCTCCAGCTTCGAGCCTTGGTGGAAGCACTTTAGTTTATTTTCGCTTATTTTTGGCCCTTAAAGATGGCTCTCGTTCCTGCCTCAATTGTACGCCAAATATGAATTGCTATATATCGTTGGAAAGCTCTGAATGTCAGCTTTCCAACGCAACTGAAAGCACATCAATTGGACGTCTGTAGCTCAAGTTATAGCCCTTTGAAGGAGGCATGGTCATGCTGTGAGCGCCCAGATTTTACCTTAGCGAAATTCTTGCTTCCAACCTCAATGTGCATCACGATTCTGCCCTGCCCTTGGCAAGGGCAGGGCAGTGTGCGTGCTGGTTGTTTTCGTCTTTGATTTGGTCATGGGCCACGCTTTTAAAAGCGTGGCCTAAGGCTCCAAAGTGTGCTCCAACTTCAAAGTGTGTCCCAAAGCTCTTTTTTTCTCCTTTTTTTGTGCTTCTTTGCTTCTTTTTCTTCTTATTTTCTACAAGATTTATAAAATTAAAATATCAAGAAAATATATCATTTAAGTACAAAAGCATTCAATATTTAAGCACAAATCATCAATTTCTTGTATGAAAAAGCATAGAAAAATAGGTATATGATGACTTGTCATCACAACACCAAACTTAAACCTTGCTTGTCCCCAAGCAAGAAAAGAATCATGCAATAGAAATTGACAATCCAAGGTAAGAAGAGTAGCAAGTTAATGTTCATGGCAAGCTAGTTTTCTATGCATGCTACAATTACAAAAGAGATGTAAATGATTGATGCTTCTATCTAGCTTATTTTATGAAATCTTTTTCTTATAATTCTTCCTTGAAACAAGCTTTTGATTTTTTTTTTTTAGCTTCTCCTTTTGGGTGCTTTGCCCCATGAGTTAATAACAAAGCTACGACTTCTAAATGCTTTGTTTTCAAGTATTACCACTTGATACATAAGCACCACAAGCATTTGAATTAGAGGACTTCATTAAGCTCATTTTTTTTCTTTTCTTGACTCTCTAATCATTGATGCTCAGAGCCTTGAGCTTTGAGGGAGTGCTTTTGCACTTGAGCCTAGCCTTGACTTCTAAGTGTTTTGTTTTCAAGCATTTGGCTTGATACATAAACACCACAAGCACTTAGCAAATAAATTGCCATTGGTACTCAGAGCCTTCAGCTTTCTCATTCTTTCCCTTTTTCTTTTCTTGCTTTAATTGTATTTGCTTCTTCAAGGTTTTCATGATTTTTAAAAGATTTCACAAAATGTATTAGATGAGAAACTTCAATTAAATAAAATCCAATGCAATTGAGCAACAATTAATCATACTAGCTTTCCAATACTTGTATGCACATGCTAAAATCTTCTTGGTGTGTGCTTGGGCTGAGCATTGAGCTTTACACGTGTAGAGGCTTCTCTTGGAGTTAGACGCCAGCTTTGGTGCCAGTTTGGGTGTTTAACTCTAACTTTTATGCCAGTTCTGGCGTTTTGACTTTAGAATAAGGCAGAGAAGGGGCATTTGAACGCCAGTTTATGTCATCAAAACTCGAGCAAAGTATGGACTATTATATATTGCTGGAAATCCCTGGATGTCTACTTTCCAAAGCAATTGAAAGAGCACCATTTGGAGTTCTATAGCTCCAGAAAATCCACTTTGAGTGCAGGGAGGTCAGAATCCAACAACATCAGTAGTCCTTTGTCAGCCTCTGAATCAGACTTTTGCTCATGTCCCTCAATTTCAGCCAGAAAATACCTGAAATCACAAAAAAAAACACACAAACTCATTGTAAAGTTCAGTAACATGAATTTTGCATAAAAACTAATAAAAACATCCCAAAAAGTAGCTAAATCCTACTAAAAACTACCTAAAAACAATGGCAAAAAGCGTATAAATTGTCTGCTCATCAGTCGGCAGCACGTTTTGTTTTGGCAGATAAAAGCATAATCTCTATAGTTGAAATTGTTGAGGATGTGCTCATGAGCATTAAGGGGCTGACATTCCCTATTGACTTTTATATTTTGGAGATGCCCCCTAATGACTCAGGAAAACCTTCATCTATCCTACTTGGAAAACCATTTCTGAAAACTTCAAAATTTAAGCTGGATGCCTACTCATGAACCTACTATTTTGAGATAGATGGCAGAATAGTGAGCTTCAATCTGGATGAAGCTATGAGACACCCACCGGAAGATCACTCCATCTTCCAATGCGACATTATTGATGAGATAATGGCTGTAGTCCATCATGAAGAAATAGAAGAGATGCACATGGAGCAAGAAGCAAGTGTGGGGAAGCCCGTTGAGCTTCCTGAAGATGTCATACCACCACACATGGCTCCAGATGATCAAGTGCCTAGCCAGGAGTAGAAAACAGAACTGAAGCCCCTTCTACCCCACCTCAAGTACGTGTGTGCTCAGAATAATATGAAGCTCCCAGTCATCATTGCCAGGGAACTCACTTCCCAACAAGAGGAGCAGCTGCTTAGTGTGCTGAGAAAACACAAGAGAGCAATTGGGTGGAGCTTGGTAGATATAGTAGGCATCAGCCCCCATGTTTGTGAACACCGAATATTTTTAGAAGAGGGTGCAAGGCCTGTCTGTTAACCTTAAAGGCGGTTTAACCCCACTATTTTGGAGGTTGTCAAGAAGGAAGTGACCAGATTACTTGAAGCAGACATCATCTATCCCATCTCAAATAGCGAATAGGTCAGTCTGGTACAAGTGTTGCCCAAGAAATCTGGAGTCACAACAGTGGAGAATGAACATGGAGAGCTCATAACAAAGAGAGTGCAGAACTCCTGGAGAGTCTGTATTGATTATAGGAACCTCAACCAGGCTACTCGCAAGGATCACTACCCGTTGCCTTTCATCGATCAGATGCTTGATCGCCTGTCAGGTAAATCACACTACTATTTTCTATATGGATATACTGGATATTTTCAAATTCATATAGCTCCTGAGGATCAGGAGAAGACTACTTTTACATGTCCCTTCGAAACGTATGCATATAAGAGAATGCCTTTTGGCCTATGTAATGCACCAGCTACATTTTAAAGATGCATGATGAGTATTTTCTCAGACTTTCTAGAGAGCTGTATGGAAGTTTTTATGGACGACTTTAGTGTTTATGGTGATTCATTTGATCTTTGCATGGATGGTTTAGCTAAGGTATTAGAAAGATGTGTTAGTTCAAACCTTGTATTAAACTTTGAGAAATGTCATTTTATGGTAAAACAAGGTATCGTTCTAAGACATGTTGTTTCTAATGCTGGTATTTCAGTTGACCCAGCAAAGATAGATGTTATTTCTAGTCTACCTTACCCCTTTTCTATGAGGGAGGTTTGTTCGTTTCTTGGTCATGTAGGTTTCTACCGGCGGTTCATCAAGGATTTCAGTAAGGTAGCACTGCCCCTATCCAGACTGCTACAGAAAGATGTTGAGTTCGAGCTGAGTGCTGACTGCAAGGAAGCGTTCGATAAACTGAAGACCGCCTTGACCTAAGACCCTATTGTGAGAGGGCCTGACTGGAGTCAACCATTTGAGATAATGTGCGATGCCTCCAACTATGCAGTAGGAGCGGCGCTAGCTCAGCGCTACGGTAAGGACCCTTTCGTTATTGCCTATGCATCTAAGACCTTAGACGCTGCTCAATCTAACTATACTACTAGTGAAAAAGAGCTTTTGGCTATTATTTTTGCGCTGGATAAATTCCGAGCCTATTTAATTGGAACTAAAGTAGTAGTTTATTCAGATCATGTAGCTCTAAGGTATTTACTATCTAAGAATGAGTCTAAGCCAAGGCTGATATGTTGGATATTGTTACTGCAAGAATTTGATTTAGATATTAAGGATAGAAGTTGTTTACAGAATTTAGTGGCTGACCATTTGAGTCGCCTAGAGCACATTAAAAATAACGCCACTCCTATCAATGATGCTTTTCCATTTGATAACTTGCACGCAATATCTGAAGTAGTTCCTTCGTACGCACCTATAGCTAATTATTTGGTTAGTCGTACCTTCCCTCCTAATTTTACTAAACATAAGAGGGACAAGCTTAAAAGCGAGTCTAAATATTATATATGGGATGACCCGTATTTATGGATGTGTGGTGCTGACCAAATAATTAAGAGATGTGCGCCACAATCAGAATTTCAGTCCATTTTAGAAGCCTACCACTCTTCAGAGAGTGGTGGTCATTTTGGTCCTTAAAGAACAGCTAGAAAGATTTTAGACTGTGGATTCTAGTGGCCCACACTATTTAAGGATGCAGCTATTTTTTGTAAATATTGTTCACCATGTCAGAGGTTTGGTAATATATCCAAGAGGGATGAAATGCCCCAACAATCCATGTTATTCTGTGAAATTTTTTATGTCTGGGGTATTGACTTCATGGGTCCATTTCCAAACTCTAATGGTTTCTTATATGTACTGCTAGCTGTTGATTACGTTTCTAAATGGGTGGAAGCAATTCCTACCCGTACTGATGATGCTAACACTGTTGTCTCTTTTGTTAGAAATCATATTATCTTTCGCTTTGGATTACCACGAGCAATCACGAGTGATTAAGGCACTCGCTTTTGTTAGAAACATGGCATCAATCACATGATAGCAACAGCCTACCATCCCCAGACCAATGGGCAAGTGATGAGCGGATAATTTATACGCTTTTTGGCATTATTTTTAGGTAGTTTGTAGCATGTTTTAGTTACTTTTTAGTATATTTTTATTAATTTTTATGAAAAAATCATATTTATGGACTTTATTATGAGTTTATGTGTATTTCTGTAATTTCAGGTATTTTTTGGCTGAAATTGAGGGACTTGAGCAAAACTCTAATTCATAGGCTAAGAAAGGACTGCAGATGCTGTTGGATTCTGACCCTCCTGCACTCGAATTGGATTTTTGGAAGATATAGAAGCCCATTTGGCTCGCTCTCAATTGCGTTGGAAAGTATACATCTTGGGATTTCCAGAAATGTATAATAGTTCATACTTTGCTCGAGATATGATGGCCCAAACTGGCGTTAAACGCCAGCTAGAGACCCTTTTCTGGCGTAAAATGCCAGAACTGGCACCAAAACTGGAGTTAAACGCCCAAACTGGCACCCAAGCTGACGTTTAACTCCAAGAATGGCCTATGCACGTGAAAGCTTCAAAGCTTAGCCCAAACACTCACCAAGTGGACCCCAGAAGTGGATTTCTGCACTATCTGCACTTAGTTACTCATTTTCTGTAAACCTACGTTACTAGTTTAGTATAAAAACTACTTTTAGAAAGTCATTTTGGAACTTATGACATTTTTCACATTTCATATTGTATCTTCTACGACATGAGTCTCTAAACTCCATAGGTGGGGGTGAGGAGCTCTGCTGTGTTTCAATGGATTAATGTAATTACTATTATTTTCTATTCAATCACGCTTGATTCTATTCTAAGATACTCACTCGTACTTCAATATAGAGAATATGATGATCCGTGACACTCATCGTTATCCTCAACCTTATAAACACGTGCCTGACAATCACTCCTATTCTATCTAAGCTCAACGTAGTCATTGGGCGACAGCTTGAGTGCGTATCTCTTGGGTCTCCGATCCACGGACTGAGTCCGTGAGATTAGAACCTTCGTGGTAGAGGCTAGAATCAATTGGCAGCATTCTTGAGATACGAAAAGTCTAAACCTTGTCTGTGGTATTCCGAGTAGGATCTGGAAGAGGATGATTGTGACGAGTTTCAAACTCACGAATGTTAGGCGCAGTGGCAGTGTGCAAAAGGATAGAGAGATTCTATTCTGACACAAGTGAGAACTGACAGATGATTAGCCATATGGTAGCTGTGCCTGGTATTTTTCATCCGAGACGAGAAATCCAACAGTTGATTAGCTGTGCAGAAACTGTACTTAGACCATTTTCACTGAGAGGATCATATAGCCTGCCGTGGAAGGAAGCCATGCGTGTTTGAAGAAGAAGACAGTAGGAAAGCAAAGATTCATACGACGGAGCATCTTCGGAACCTCAACCTGTTCCTCATTACTGAATCATAAGTATCATTTATTTCATGTTATTTACTTTCCATAAACAAAATCATTTTTATGACTAATCTCCTGACTAAGATTTACAAGATAACCATAGCTTGCTTCAAGTCGGCAATCTCTGTGGGATCAATCGTTACTCACGTAAGGTATAACTTGGACGACCCAGTGCACTTGTTGGTTAGTTGTGCGGAGTTGCAAAGGTGTGATTGCAATTTCGTGCACCAAGTTTTTGGCGCCGTTACCAGAGATTGTTCGAGTTTGGACAACTGAAGGTTCATCTTGTTGCTTAGATTAGGAATACTTTATTTTTGTTGGTTTAGAGTTTTCTGTTTGAGTCTAGTTTCATGTTTTAAGTTTGGTGTCAATTGGATGTTTTTACTTTCCTTCATATTTTCAAATTTTTGTGTTCCTTGTGTGATCTTCAGTTTTTCTTGTTTTGTGTCTTTCCTTGTTTTTCTTATGCATTTTTGATTTATTATTGTCCAAAGTATAAAAATTTTTAAGTTTGGTGTTATTTGTGTTTTATTTTCCTTAAAAATTTTCAAAATGTGTTCTTAGTGTTCATCTTGATCTTCAAAGTGTTCTTAGTGTTCATCTTGACATTCAAAGTTTTCTTATTTGCTTTCTTTGTTTTGATCTAAAAATTCTAAGTTTGGTGTCATTTTATTGTTTTTCTCTTTCCTCATTAAATTCAAAAAATATATTTTCCTTTATTTTTACTCATCATTTTTAAAATTTGTTAGTTTCTTGTTAGTCAAGTCAAGATTTCAACTTCTAAAACTTTATCTTTTTAAATCTTTTTCAAAATATCCTTTTTAAAATTTCTTTTTATATTTTTTCGAAAATCTTTTATAAATTTTTTGGAAATTATTTTTCTTTCTAAATTTTCGAATTACTTGTTCCATTTTATTAGTTTGATTGAAAAATATTAAGTTTGGTGTTTTCTTGTTAAGGAAATTTCAATCTTTAAAATTTTAAATCATATCTTTTTCAAATCTTTTCTTTTATTTTCTTACAAGTATTAATTTTCAAGTATCTTTAATTTTAGGACATATCTTTTTCAAAACTTCCTAACCACTTCCTCTCTCCTCAATTTTTCGAAAATCCACATAAAAAATTTTTTCCATTCTTTTTAATTAATTAATTTATTTATCTTTCTATCTTTTATTTCTTTTTCCCTTCTTAATTTTTGAAACTTATATTCAATTTTTCATTTATTTTATTTTATTTTTTTCTTTTAATTTCGGTATTCAAAAAAAAAAAGAGAGAAAATTGTTTATTTGCAATTCACATCATCTCCCTTTCTCCATCATGGACCTAAGTGGAAATGAATAGTCCAGAAGGACCCTGGGGTCGTATGCTAACCCCACTACTGCTTCATATGGAAGTAGTATCTGTATACCCTCCATCAGAGCCAGTAATTTTGAGTTAAATCCTCAGCTCATTATCATGGTGCAGTAAAATTGCCAATATTCTGGTCTTCCACAAGAAGAACCTACTGAAGTTTCTGGCACAGTTCTTACAGATTGTTGACACAGTACGTGATAAGGAAGTGGATCAGGATGTCTACAGATTATTACTATTTCCATTTGCTGTAAAAGACCAAGCTAAGATGTGGTTAAGCAACCAACCCAAAGCCAGCATAAGAACTTGGAAATAGATGTTAGACAAATTTCTGAATTAATATTTCCCTCCAAAAAGGATGACACAGCTAAGGCTGGACATCCAGGGCTTTAAACAAGATGATAGTGAATCTCTTTATGACGCCTGGGAGAGGTACAAATGGATGCTAAGGAAATGCCCCTCTAAAATATTTTCAGAATGGGTGCAGTTAGACATCTTCTACTTCGGGCTTATAGAAAAGGCCCAGATACAGTGTTAGACATCTTCTCAAGAGCTCATTGATACAGTTGCTATAAATCAGCATATGTACTTAAGTAGTGAGTCCTCCATAAAAGAAGAGGCAAAAGCAATATCCACTGAACTTTGTCCTCCAGAACAAGTTGTGGAACTCAATCAACAATTGATTTTTATAACAAAACAGTTAGCAGAATTTAAGGAGATGCTACAAGACACTAAAAATGCTAACAAGAATATGGAAGCACAATTGGATTAGACAAGACAACAGTTATCTAAACAGATAACAGAAGAGTGTCAAGCTGTTCATTTAAGGAGTGGAAAAACATTGAATGTTTCAACTCAAGACAGTAGGAAGCCAAGAAAAGAATAGCTGACAGAAGTTGACCAACCCACTGCCCAAAATCCATCTGAGGACAGTAAGAGCCCAGAGAGGAATGATTCTGGCATTCAAATGCCAGAAAAGGGTGAAAATCTGGCGTTAAACGCCCAATGGATGGCTAATTCTGGCGTCTAAATGCCAATGAGGGATCAGACACCTGCAAGTGCTGATAACAACCCCCTTAAGCAGGCTTCTCCAAACACTTCTGTAGGTAGTAAACCTGCATCAACTAAGGTTGAAGACTATAAAGCCGTGATGCCTTATCCTCAGAAACTCTGCCAAGCGGAACAGGATAAACAATTTGCCCACTTAGCAGACTATCTCAGGACTCTTGAAATAAAGATTCCATTTGTAGAGGCACTTGAGCAAATACCCTCTTATGCTAACTTCATGAAAGAGATCTTAAGTCATAAGAAGGATTGGAGAGAAATTGAAAAAGTTTTCCTCATTGTAGAATGCAGTGCAGTCATTCTGAAAAGCTTACCAGAGAAGCTTAAGGATCCTGGAAGCTTTATGATACCATGCACACTAGAGGATGCTTGTACCAAGACAGCTCTATGTGATCTTGGGGCAAGTATCAACTTGATATCAGCATCCACTATCAGAAAGCTTCGTTTGACTGAAGAAGTCAAACTAACCCGGATATTCCTCCAACTTGCTGATGGCTCCACTAAAATTCCATTAGGCGTAATTGAGGACATGATTGTCAAGGTTGGGCCATTTGCCTTTCCCACTGGCTTTGTGGTACTGGAAATGGAGGAGCACAAGAGTACAACTCTCATTCTAGGAAGACCTTTCCTACCAACTGGACGAACCCTCATTGATGTCCAAAAAGGGGAGGTGACCCTGAGAGTCAATGAGGATGAGTTTAAGTTGAATGCTCTAAAAGCTATTCAGCATCCAGACACCCCAAAGATGTTCAGCCTAATGTAGAAGAACCAAAGAAAACAAAAGAACCTCTGAAAACTCCTCAGGAAGAGGAGAAGCCTCCTAAACCCGAGCTCAAACCACTACCACCATCCTTGAAATATGCATTTCTGGGAGAAGATGACACTTTTTTGATAATCATAAGCTTTGCTTTAGAGCCACAGGAAGAGAAAGTACTACTTCAGGTGCTAAGGACACACAAGACAGCTCTTAGGTGGTCCACAAGTGATCTTAAGGGCACTAGTCCAGCCAGATGCATGTACAAGATCCTATTGGAGGATGATGCTAAGCCAGTGGTTCAACCACAGTGGCGGCTAAATCCAGCCATGAAGGAGGTGGTGCAGAAAGAGGTCACTAAGTTACTAGAGGCTGGGATTATTTATCCTATTTCTGATAGCCCCTTGGTTAGCCCTGTCCAAGTTGTTCCCAAGAAGGGAGGAATGACAGTGGTTTATAATGAAAAGAATGAACTGGTTCCTACAAGAACAGTTACAGGATGGCGTATGTGTATTGACTACAGAAGTCTCAATACAGCCACCAGAAAGGATCATTTTCCTTTACCATTCATAGATCAGATGCTAGGGAGACTAGCAGGTCATGAATAGTACTACTTTTTGGATGGCTATTCAGGTTACAACCAAATTGCAATAGATCCTCAGGATCAAGAGAAAATAGCATTCACATGTCCATCCGGAGTATTCGCCTACAGAATGATGCCATTTGGTCTGTGCAATGCACCTGCAACCTTTCAAAGGTGCATGCTCTCCATCTTTTCTGATATGGTAGAGAAATTTCTGAAAGTCTTCTTGGATGACTTCTCAGTGTTCGGAGACTCGTTCAGCTCCTGTCTTGACCATCTAGTACTTGTTCTGAGAAGGTGTTAAGAGACTAACCTGGTTTTAAACTAGGAGACATGTCACTTCATGGTGACTGAAGGAATTGTCCTTGGGCACACAATTTCAAATAGGGGAATAGAGGTGGATCAAGCTAAGGTATAGGTAATTGAAAAATTACTACCACCTGCCAATGTTAAGGCAATCAAAAGCTTTTTGGGGCATGCAGGATTCTATAGGAGGTTTATAAAAGATTTTTCAAAAATTGCAAAACCCCTGAGTAATATGCTAGCTGCTGACATACCATTTGTCTTTGACACAGAGTGTCTGCAGGCGTTTGAGACTCTGAAAGCTAAGCTGCTCACAGCACCAGTCATTTTTGCACCAGACTGGACATTACCATTTAAACTAATGTGTGATGCTAGTGACCATGCCTTTATTGCAATATTGGGACAGAGGCATGACAAGCTTCTGCATGTCATTTATTATGGTAGCCATGTTTTAAATGACGCACAGAAGAATTACACAACCACAGAAAATGAGTTGCTTGCAGTGGTTTATGCCATTGACAAGTTCATATCCTATTTAGTAGAATCAAAAGTGATTGTGTACACTGACCATGCTGTTCTAAAATATCTCCTCACAAAGCAGGATTCAAAACCCAGACTCATAAAATGGGTGTTGCTTCTGCAAGAGTTTGATATAGAAATAAGAGACAGAAAAGGGACAGAGAACCAAGTAGCTGATCATCTGACCCGGATAGAACCAATAGCAGGAGCGTCCCTCCCTCCTACTGAGATCTCTGAAACCTTTCTAGATGAGCAACTCTTTGCCATTCAGGATGTACCGTGGTTTGTAGACATTGGAAACTATAAAGCTGTGAGATTCATACCCAAAGAGTACAGTAGGCAGCAAACAAAAAAATTGATTTCTAATGCAAAGTACTACTTGTGGGATGAACCATATCTCTTTAAGAGATGTGCAGACAGAATAATCCGAAGATGTGTACCTAGAAAATAGGCGCAGAAGAACCTATGCCACTACCATGGATCACAATATGGAGGACATTTTGGAGGTGAGCGAATAGCCACAAGGGTTCTCCAATGTGGCTTCTACTGGCCTACTCTTTATAGAGACTCCCGAGAATTTGTATGTAACTGTGACAGTTGTTAGAGAGCTGGTAATCTGCCTCACGGTTATGCCATGCCTCAGCAAGGGATCTTAGAGATTGAGTTGTTTGATGTATGGGGTATTGACTTCATGGGGCCTTTCCCACCATTATATTCAAACACTTATATTCTGGTGGCAGTAGACTATGTATCTAAATGGGTAGAGGCAATTATGACACCCACTAATGATACTAAGATAGTGATGAAGTTGCTCCAAAAGCATATCTTCAGCAGGTTCAGTGTCCCTAGGATACTAATCAATGATGGAGGCACTCATTTATGCAATAAACAGCTTGACTCTGCTCTGGTCCGATATGGAATTAACCACAAAGTGGCAACTCCATATCATCCATAGACAAATGGGCAGGCTGAAGTCTCAAATAGAGAACTAAAATGAATCCTGGAACGGACTGTAAGTACCCGTAGAAAGGATTGAGCAAAAAGTTTGGACGATGCTCTGTGGGCATACAAAACTGCATTCAAGCCTGTTATATGGACCTCTCCATACCAGCTGGTATATGGAAAAGCCTGTCATCTGCCAGTGAAACTGGAACACAAGGCATACTGGGCAACCAGATTCCTAAACTTTGATGCTAAGGTGGCTGGAGATAAGAGATTACTCCAGTTGAATGAGCTAGAGGAGTTCAGACTCAATGCTTTCAAAAATGCTAAAATTTACAAGGAGAAAGCGAAAAGGTGGCATGACAGAAAGCTGTCATCTAGAGTCTTTGAGCCAGGATAGAAGGTTCTGCTGTTTAAGTCTATGCTCAGATTGTTCCCTGGGAAATTGAAATCCAGGTGGAAGGGACCATATGTGATTACAAGTGTGTCACCATATGGATATGTAGAGCTTCGGGATATTGACTCTGAAAAAAAGTTCATTGTTAATGGAGAGAGCGTCAAACATTACCTTGAAGGCAATGTTGAGCAAGAGTGCTCAAAATTGAGACTAAATTAAAAGCTCAGTAAAAGTCCAGCTAAAGACAGTAAAAAAAGCGCTTATTGGGAGAAAACCCAATCTTATTTATCTATGTTAATTACTTGTTCATTTCATGTCCCATTTTTAGTTTATATTTTCTTTAGGTTGATGATCATGTTGAGTCATAAAAACAGCTACAGAATTAAATTGGAATAAAAAATAGCATAAAAAATAGCACACCCTGGAGGACAGGCTTATTGGCGTTTAAACGCTAGTAAGGACAGCAAAATGGGTGTTTAACGCCCATGCAGGCAGCATTCTGGGCATTAAACGCCAGAATGGTTAGCATTCTGGGCATTCAAAAAAATGCCTAGAAAAAAAGGATTCCTGGTGTTTAACGCCAACCAGGGTATCTGGTTGGGCGTTAAACGCCCAAAGAGGCAGTCAAGTGGGCGTTAAACGCCAGAATGGATAGCATTCTGGGCGTTTAATGCCAGGATGACACAAGGGAGATAATTTTGTTTCCAATTCGATTTTTTTCAAATTTTCATGTTTTAATTCATAAGTTTTTTGCATCAAACATATTTTAAATGTTCATCTTTCAATTTCTATTTTCAAAAATTAATAATCTTTCCAATTATTTTTAATTATTTTCCAATTCTTTTCAAATCCTTCCAAAATATTTTAAAAGCTTACATATCTTTTTAAATTCTTTTCAACTCTTTTTAATTTTTCTTTCATACAATAATAAGTTTTCAAAATTAATTGCATCATTCTTCTTTTACTCCCTTCTATCTTATTTTGCTCGAGGACGAGCAAAGCTTTTAAGTTTGGTGTGAAAAAGCTCAGCTTTGTGCTTTCCATAACCATTAATGGCACCTAAAGTCGGAGAAACCTCTAGGAAGAGGAGCAACAAAGGCAAGGAAGAGACAAAGAGGAGCTCAAGAACTCCATTGGTTCTTCAAGAGGAAGAAAAAGCCACCATCACTAAGGTGGACCCGTTCTTTAATCTCCTTTTTCATTTTCTTTTCTATTTTCGGTTTTTATGCTATGTTTTGACTATGTTTGTATCTTCATTACATGATCATTAGTGTTTAGTATCTATGTCTTAAAGCTATGAATGTTCCATGAATCCTTCACCTTTCTTAAATGAAAAATGTTTTCTGAAAAAGAAAAAGAAGTTCATGGATTTCGAATTCTATCTTGAAAATAGTTTAATTATTTTGATGTGGTGGCAATACTTTTTGTTTTCTGAATGAATGCTTGAACAGTGCATATTTTTTATAGTGAAGTTTATGAATGTTAAAATTATTGGCTCTTAAAAGAATAATGAAAAAAGAGAAATGTTATTGATAGTCTGAAAAATCATAAAATTGATTCTTGAAGTAAGAAAAAGTAGTGAAAAAACCCAAAGCTTGCGAAAAAAAAAAGGGGGGAGAAAAATAAAGAAAAGCAAGCAGAAGAGCCAATAGCTCTTTAAACCAAAAGGCAAGAGAAAAAAGCCAATAACCCTTTAAACTAAAAGGCAAGGGTAAAAAAGATCCAAGGCTTTGAGCTTTAATGGATAGGGGGGCCCAAAGGAATAAAATCCTGGCCTAAGCGGCTAAATCAAGCTGTCCTTAACCATGTGCTTGTGTCATGAAGGTCCAAGTGAAAAGCTTGAGACTGAGTGGTTAAAGTCGTGATCCAAAGCAAAAAAAGTATGCTTAAGAACTCTGGGCACCTCTAACTGAGGACTCTAGCAAAGCTAAAGCCACAATCTGAAAAGGTTCACCCAGTTATGTGTCTGTGGTATTTATGTATCCGGTGGTAATACTAGAAAACAAGATGCTTAAGGTCTCGGCCAAGAGTCATAAAGTAGCTGTATTCAAGAATCAACATACTAAACTAGGAGAATCCATAACACTATGTGAATTCTGTGTTCCTATGGACGCCAATCATTCTGAACTTCAAAGGATAAAGTGAGATGCCAAAACTATTCAGAGGTAAAAGGCTACTAGTCCCGCTCATCTAATTGGAACTAAGCTTCATTGATATTTTGAAATTTATTGTATTTTCTCTTCTTTTTATCCTATTTTGTTTTTATTTTCTTGGGGACAAGCAACAATTTAAGTTTGGTGCTGTGATGAACGGATAATTTATATGCTTTTTGGCATTGTGTTTAGGTAGTTTTTAGCATATGTTAGTTACTTTTTAGTATATTTTTAGTAATTTTTATGCAAAAATCATATTTCTGTACTTTACTTTTTTGTGTTTTTCTATAATTTTAAAATATTTTCTGGCTGAAATTGAGGGACCTAAGCAAAAGTCTAATTCAGAGGCTGAGAAAGGACTGTAGATGCTGTTAGATTCTGACCCTCCTGCACTCGAAGTAGATTTTCTGGCGCTACAGAAGACCAATTTGCACACTCTCAATTGCGTTGGAAAGTAGACATCTTGGGCTTTCCAGAAATATATAATAGTTCATACTTTGCTCGAGATATGATGGCCCAAACTGGCGTTAAACGCCTGCCAGAGACCCTTTTCTGGCGTAAAACGCCATAACTGGCCCCAAAACTGGAGTTAAACGCCCAAACTGGCACTCAAGCTGGCGTTTAACTCCAAGAATGGGCTATGCATGTGAAAGTTTCAAAGCACAGCCCAAACACTCACCAAGTGGACCCCAGAAGTGGATTTCTGCACTATCTGCACTTAGTTACTCATTTTCTGTAAACTTAGGTTACTAGTTTAGTATAAAAACTACTTTTAGAGAGTCATTTTGGAACTTATGACATTTTTCACATTTCATATTGTATCCTCTATGGCATGAGTCTCTAAACCCCATAGGTGGGGGTGAGGAGTTCTGCTGTTTTTCAATGGATTAATGTAATTACTATTGTTTTCTATTCAATCACGCTTGATTATATTCTAAGATACTCACTTGTACTTCAATATAGAGAATATGATGATCCGTGACACTCATCATTATCCTCAACCTTATGAACGCGTGCCTGACAACCACTCCCATTCTATCTGAGCTCAACGTAGTCATTGGGCGACATCTTGAGTGCGTATCTCTTGGGTCTCTGATCCACGGACTGAGTCCGTGAGATTAGAACCTTCGTGGTAGAGGCTAGAATCAATTGGCAGCATTCCTGAGATCCGAAAAGTCTAAACCTTGTATGTGGTATTTCGAGTAGGATCTGGAAGGGGATGACTATGACGAGCTTTAAACTCACGAATGTTGGGCGCAGTGACAATGTGCAAAAGGATAGAGAGATCCTATTCTGACACAAGTGAGAACCGACAGATGATTAGCCATGCATACTAAGTGTTTATGAAAAAGCCCGTATGGCATTGTACAAGTTAAATTATTCTATTCTTCTACTCTATTGCCTGTTTTTCACAAAACCCCTTTCAATTTTTTATTGATCAAATATAATTGTCAATACAAACAGATTGTTAGTTTGAAACATTTGATAATCAACTTGGGCAATTAATGCTTGATCTATGCTACTCATGCCTTTACCGGCATGCTAATAAACATCTGGCATTTACTTGCCATACTAGGCACTTCACATATAGTCGCGACCATGTGTTCACGACATCTTCATTACCTTGGCATTGATTATCAATTGTACTGTGCTCTTCCTTGCTTTTACTCTTAGCTTTAAATGTAACTTTCCTTTTCCCTTTTCAGGATGGCCACCAAGAAGGGTAAAGAGAAAGCTGCCCCCAAACTACCGGCAAATAGTGGAACAAAATGAGCACTAGCTGCGGAACCATCTTCAACAGCTGTCAAACCATCAACAAAGCGAGTAAAGAGGATCATCAAGGTCAATGAATCTGAAAACGCCTTTCCAGCAAGGGACACCGCGCGGTCCACTAACCGCTACTGTGACCAGATGTTCCCCATTCTGGCGGCAAGGAACTACAACAATGAGTACCTTCTTATCCTTTCTACCAATATTGTTGACCTAGTAGAACCCCGCATTGAACAAAGACACTGGGATTTCTTACGGAAGTAGCCACGGTAGGTTAATCTCTCATGGGTAGTCGAATTCTACTCCAACTTTTACATGGCAACCCTGCAGTCTGTCTATGTCCGTCAAAAGTAAGTCCCCATCTCTGAAAGGGCCATTCAGCAAGCTTTAGATCTTCCCCCTGCTCCAGAAGGAAAGGACGCATTTCAAGAAGCCTCTCTCAAGCGCCAGCGATACCAATTTGACTGGGACGACGTTCTTAGAATTATAGCACTACCTAGCAGCAAGTGGATCTACGGTTACCATCGATCCAGGCCTGAGGGCATATTGGCTTTAGCACTTACCTTGGAAGCTCGCATGTGGGCATAGATTATATCCCACTACGTCTTTCCGAGCACTCACGAGTCCTCCTTCACTACAGACATGGCTGTTCTCATTTGGTATATCCTTACGAACCAGCCCATCAATTTACCAAGACACATCCGATAAGCCATGGGACACGTACAGATTGTGGGCAACATACCTTTTCCCGCCTTGGTGTCATATTTGGTCTCGGCAGCCGGAGTCCCCTATAGAGCTAGAGACACCAAGGCCGTGCTTCCTCGGGATAATCAATATGTTTCGAGTGGGAAATACATGAGACCCATAGCAGCCACTACTAGCCAGACTGGAGACCCGGCCAGAGATATCCCTTCTCCCTCCACACCACAAGCACCTTCAATAAATCCGCTACTCCTTCAAATACTACAGAGGTTGGATCGCATGGAGCGCCGTAACAAGTGCCAATTCACATACCTAAAGGAACTGATTATTGGTAACCACCCACCTGAAGAAGAACCAGACACTCCGGACTCCACTTCACCTACCAGCACCGGGAGCCCTGACGCACCCGATTGTGGAGATGATGTTACCAGCCCCCTTTGTTCCTGACTGATGGCACCGAGGACGGTGCCAAACTTTAAGTGTGGGGAGGTCGGTCAGTACCTGACTTCTAGAGGTAATCTTTCTTTCTTAACACCAATAGTTTTTTTCTCTGCTTCTGATGGATAGAATAGATTGCATAGTAATAATTAGTTGCATGCATGTTCTATGTGGTTGAAAAATAATAAGTTCTTTTCAAAAACCCTATTTTTGAAAAATTTCACTAATTCAAAACAAAACTCTATGTTAGACTTGTCTGGAGATTGTAATTTGGATCATGGTTAGAGATAGAACACACAACCCAGTGAGATTTTGAGCCTAATCGCATGGTTACACTATTTAACCATTATTTTTATTCTTGTGTGTTTTCTCTCCTCTATAATTGCAATCTATGGTTTATTCCAATCTATATGTCCATTGTTTAATGTATTCATGCATATGTATGATTGAGGCCATCAATTGTTATTAGCTCACTATCCCAAATAGCCTACTATTCTAATTACCTTTGTTCACTCATTTGATCCTTTTAATTCCCTTTTGTTCTTTATATTACCACATCACTAGCCTTAAGCGGAAAAACAATTAATTATCCCAATTGAATTTTTGGTTAGCTTAAGATAGAGATTGTGTGTCAATCAAGTATGGGGAAAACTATGGGAACTTGGGTTAATAAGAATGTATGCTAATTGATAAATATTAAAAGCTTAAATGCCACTCATGTGAAATTATGAAAACCAATTGCATTGATGCTATAATGCATTCAATATATATATATATATATATATATATATATTGTATGTCTCAGTTTAATTTTAGGGGAAAGGAAGCACCCCAATGCTAAGTTAATAAAAAGATCAATGCATTTGATGTGGAATAAAAGAACATTTAAATACATGAGTAGGAATAACATACAAAGTGAAATTATGGGCATTTAGGCATGATTTTAGAAGCATAGGGAACGTATGTGTGTGTTAGGTGAGAACTTAGGATAATCAAGGATTCAATTTTTTGCTCACTTAGCCATATATGTACCCTCACCCTTACCTAAACCCCATTACAACCTTAAGAAAGACCTCATGATATTTGCATGTGTGCATTAAATATTTGTTGACTGGTTAGATGAAGAACAAATTTTAGAAAGCATGAATGGAGGAGACTAGAGTGGATTATCCTATACACCTGAGTGACTAGAGTGCATACACGCTCCTAGTGAGGGTTCAAGCTTGACTCTATGTTCTTGGCTTTCATAAGCTATATTCTCACAAGTATACTTACTCTTGTTGTGTGATTTGGATTAGTGGAATTTAATTTCTGTTTGTCTTGGAAGACTTGTTTATTTTCTTAACTAAGTAGGCATAGACATTTCATCATATAGTTGCATTCATATGTATAGATTGCATTGCATTGCATTGCATGAGTCCTATTATCCCTATTCATTCTTTTTTAGTTTCCTTGAGCTTAGCATGAGGACCTGCTAATGTGTAAGTGTGGGGAGGTTGATAAACCACTATTTTACGATTTATCTTGTGCTCAATTGAGTGGTTTTTATCAGATTCTTCCACATTTATCCATGTAATTAGCATGTTATACATTTACCATCCTGATCTAATATTATGATTGAAAACCTGCTTCTTAGGCCTTTAAATTGTTAGATTATAATCCCTCTGTATACCATTCGATGACGTGATTTGTGTGTTCAGTGTTTCAGGCCTTATAGGGCAAGGATGGCTTGGAGAACGGAAAGGAAGCTTGCAAAAATGGAAGGAACCCAAAGAAACAATGAAGCTGACCAGCGAGACGTGACGCACACGCATGACCGATGCATGCGCATGATTTGGAGCATTTCACAGCAACGCGCATGCACACGTGACGCACGCGCGTGATTAGGGCACAAGACGAGCGACGCGTACGCGTCAGTTTTCACAAACGACGCGCACGCGTGACCTACGCGTACACGTGACATGCGCGACGTACAGCAGTTGCAAAAAATTGCTGAGGGCGATTTTGGGCCAATTTTAGATCCAGTTTTTGGCCCAGAAACACAGATTAGAGCCAGAGGGCAGCAGAGACTTAGTAGATTGACACATTTAACACAGAAATCATCTGATTCATTAATTTTAGTTTTTTTAGTTTTTGATTCTTGGGGAGAGAAATCAATTCTCCTCTAGGGTTCTTTACATTTATAGTTCTTAGTTCTATGCTTTTGATCTGGATATTGAAAAGATTGAATACCTCCGTGGAAGACCTCATCATTCTAGTTTGTTTCCTTACTTGTTACTTACTCTTCCATATCCTTAATCCTTATTCAGAGTTACAATTGAATTATTTTTAGAATTTATTAATGCAAGATCTATTTTCACTTTTTAATTAATTCTCAATTATTATTCAATTTATCATGTCTTCTCTCTATTCTCTTTTTATGCTTATGAACGTAGCACTCATGTCAAGGGAGTAGACTCCCAACTTGACTTGAGAGTTGATTGAGAGGAGACCCCTGAGTTGGGAATACTCAAGTATTAATTCTAATTGGAAGTTGTTGGTTTATTCTCTAATCCCTAACTCTAAATCTTCCTTTGGAGAGGATTAGGACTTGAGAATAGAGTTGATTAGCTAGTTACTTGACTTTCCTTTATTCAGTAAGGGATAACTAAGTAGAACAACAACCTATCACTATTACACTTGGGAACATCCAACAAGGATAGAACTTCCGATTAATCTTCTCCTAGTCAAGGCCTTTTTATCATAATTAATTAAATCTTTTGTCAATTCTCTAGCTTTAATTCTATTCCCCAACCTTCTCAGAAACTTCCTGATAAATAAATAGCACTCTCTCTGCAACTCGTTGGTAGACGACCTGGGATTCATACTCCCAGTATCTTTATTCTTGTTTTGTGACAACCCTTTTAAATTGATAAGCGGATTTCCGTCGGTTAAGAACTATACTTGCAATGCTACTTTCATTATAAATTCTTAATCGGCTAATTTCCGACGCATCAATCTCCAAAAATTTGGAGAATTGGCTGTCCTTTACATTCTTCATTAGGCGTTGAAGGTAAGGAGCCTTTGGGACATATGACCTTAGAATTTCTTTCTCTTCTGATGGGTTGGGAGCAGGTGCTTGTGCCTCTTCCTTAGCGTTTAAAATGCCCTCTTCCTTCCCTTCTTGAGTCTCCCTTGGATTCTCTTTTAATTCCTTTCCGCTTCTGAGGGTAATAGCTTTGCATTCCTCTTTTGAAGTTATCTTGGTGACATTACCTGAACTGTGGCTAGGGGCTTTCTTGAACAAATATTTGATTTGTGCTTCATGTTTCTGAGTGGTAGCATCTTGGTTTTGTAAATTGGATATAACTTCCTCCTGGAATTTCTTCATGTCTTTAAATTCCTCGCCAAGGTTTGCAAGCATAGCTTCCATCCTGGCCATTCTGTCATCATCACTTGGTGTTGATTGGTCGGAATTAGGGTGTTGAGAATGGTTGTTGTGGTTTTGGTATGGTGGCTATGAATAAGTGTTTTGTGTTGTCTGGTATGGTCTTTGGTTGGAGTTTTGGTGAGTGGAGTTGTTATACTGGGTTGGATTGTGTGGTCTGTGGTCTTGACCTTGGTTTTGTTGGTTTCCCCATCCAAAGTTTGGGTGGTTTCTCCAACTAGTGTTATAGGTTTTAGAATATGGATCATTACCTTGCCTAGATAAATTTCCATGGTAACCAGCTTCCTCCCAATTAACTCCTTCTTTTGTTTCTAACTCTCCTTGAGGTGATGGTTGAGTGTGGATGGCTACAGCTTGATTCTTCTTTATTTGCTTGGTCAATTCAGCCAGTTGCTTGGTGATCGTCTTGTTCTGGGCCAAGATTGCATCCATTTGGTTTAATTCCAATACTCCCCTGTTGTTGCTTTTGTCTAAGGCATAAAAATACTCATTGTCAGCCACTGTCTTTATAACATCAATGGCTTCTTCAATGGTCTTTGTCTTGTTAAGGGAACCTCCAGATGAGTGGTCCACAGCTTTCTTTGATTCATGATTCAACCATTCATAGAAGATATGAAATTGCACCCACTCATTAAACATATCAAGGGGGCATTTCCTTGTCAAATCCTTGAATCTCTCCCAAGCTTTATAAATTGTCTCACCATCTTGTTGTCTGAATGTCTGCACTTCAGTTCTCAGTCTGTTAACTTTTTATGGAGGGTAGAACCTTGTTAAGAATCTATTCACCACATCCTCCCAGGTTGTCAAACTTTCCTTGGGAAATGATTCCAGCCATTTTGATGCTTTGTCCCTTAAAGAAAATGGAAACAGTAGCAATCTATAGGTGTCAGGATAAACACCATTAGATTTAACTGTGTCACATATCCTTTGGAATTTAGTGAGGTGCGCATTAAGGTCCTCTTGAGCATTTCCTCCAAAAGAACAGTTGTTCTGTACTAGAGTTATGAGTTGAGGCTTTAATTCAAAGTTATTAGCATGGATAGTTGGCTTTTAAATGGTGCTACCACAGTTTCCTGGGTTTGGATTGATGTTTGATCCCAGAACACTCCTCTCTTGTCCAGTAGGGTTGGCTCCAACTCTTCTGGCATGGTTATTCACCTCTCCTTCGTAATGGTTTTCCATATCATCCTCCATGGTTATATCCAAATCTTCCTCCTCTTCTTCTGCACCAACAACCCTCTTTTCTCTTGCTTCCTTTCTAAACCTCAGGAAGGTTCTTTCCGGTTCACTGTCAAAAGATGTTGAGACCTCTCTTTTACCAGTCATAAAATGAACAAGTACAAGAAGAAGCAAATATAGATTCCATTAAAACAAAGTATAGTTATCTTGGTTAGAGCAATTTATCAAATAGTTAGTGGGTTAGCTTGCTGGAAAGTAAAGAAGTAAGGTAAAATTGATGAAACACAACTAAAAATTGTAGAGGACAAAAATAAACAACTGAAATTAAAATTCAAAAGAAAAGAAAAGTGCTCAATCTAGTTATCCTCCAATTTAATAATTGTCAATACAAAACAAATCCCCGGCAACGACGCCATAAACTTGATTCTCTCGGAAACTATCTCTCAACAATTTCCTACCGACAAGTGTATCAGATGGTCGTCAAGTAAAAACTCACAATAGAGTGAGGTCAAATCCCACAGGGACTGGTTGGTTGATCAATGTTAATTGGTGAATTATACTATTTGAGCGAAATCAGATTTGGTTGAGAATTACAGAAAGTAAATTTGGCGGAAAACATAAATTGCAAGAAATTAAATAACAAAAATTAAATTGCATGAAATTAAATGACAAAAGCTTAAATTGCAAGAATCTAAATGGGAATGGGGAATTAGCATGAAATTAAAGAGCAGAATATAAAAGATGGGTAGATCAGAGATGGGGATTCATTGGGTTTTAGGAGATATTGAACTCTTCGGATCAAATTATTTTCATTTCTTCCTGAATCAATGCATTAATTGACATTGCTTGGCAATCTTAGATGATTGGATCTCAATGTCTTGGCTCACCAATCTCTCTAATCATGAACAATTGCCCAATATCTTGATTTAATTTCTCATGGAACGAGTTGAAGTTCGGTCACTGATTATACCACACAAATTCATAGATCAAAGTATTACTAGGATTAAATGTCACAATATCCATCCAACCCCCAATCAAATATAATGTGAGAAAGCAATTCAAGCATGAATTCATCATCCCTCTCTCAAGGATCCAAAGAATTCCAATTATGGATAGCTTCTCTTTCAAGACAACTATCCAATTGAATTAAGACCGAAAATTTTCTAACAAAAATCAAGAGAAAGGAAAGAAGAAAAATAAGAAAACTACCATTGATCCATTGAATTAATAGACCTCCCTAACCCAATGAAAGGGGTTTAGTTATTCATAGCTCTCAAAATGGAAAATGAAATTGAAAGATACATTGCTCAAAATTGAAGAATTACCGAAAACTCAATTCAATCGAAAAGTCTAAAAAATGAAGTAAAAGTGAGTAAAAGTCCCTCTAACTTAAATTCTAAGCTACTTATACACTTTCTTCCATTGCTCTTCAATCTCTGAATTGGGCTTTCAGCCTTGATGGAATTGGGTTGAAAAATATGGCTCCAATTGGTTTCCCTTGATGTTGAGAAGAGATATGTGCTTGAATTGCACGTTCTGATGCTTCACGTTGGAGTCAACGTTTGATGGCCAACGTTGACTCAAACGCCTTTCAGAAGAACAACCAGAAAAACCAGGTACTTTGCTATCATTCGCGTTTGACTCAACGTTGGAAGGCTAATGTTCTGCTTACCCATGCGTATGCGAACTTAACGTGTTTGCACCCATGGGGCTAAAATGCGTTTCCAGGCGTGCGTATACTGTACGCATGACATGGATTCTCAAAAGTTAAGGTTACACATACGCTTCATGGATGTGTACGCGTCGTTGCGCATTTTTAAAATCACAACTTTGAAGCCACAATCGCGCACATTGGCCTTCAACGTTTGAGGTAGCGTTTGGGGTCCAACGTTGCCTATCCACGTGTACGCGTCAGCTACGCATGCACGTGATTTGTGAGAAATTCCAATCCATGCGTACGCGTGTAGCACGCGTGGGCGTCGCTGCAATTTTTCAGAATCTCCAAAATGCTCATTTTTTTACAACATTGGAGGTAACATTGGATGTCCAACGTTCCCTCCAATGTGAGCACTAGAAATTATATAGAGAATTGCTCTGTTTTCTTTCCAACGTTTGAGGCAACGTTGGTGGTCCAACTTGGCCACCAACGTTGTTTCTTCTTCATCTTTTCCATGCTCCTTCTTTAACTTCTCTCCATGCCTTCCTTCACTTGTCTTCAACCAATATATGCATCAAAGCCTTGCTAAAGTCATGAGAATTCTCATCATTCTTACCACACATGTAATTATAGCATTATTCTCATGAAATTGCGTCAAATTAATCATAGTTGGATGAATCTAGGTATGCATGAATTTCTACCCAATTTGCTTTCTTACAACTCAAGAAAAGTGCATAAAACCTATTAAAACAAAGAAAAAGGCTAGTGAAACTAGCCTAAGATGCCCTCGCATCACAACACCAAACTTAAATCTTGCTTGTCCCTAAGCAAGTACTGAATTATTAAGAAGAAAGAATGAAACAGAAGGGGATGTTCATATCAGCAAGTCATTATTATTAGCCAATGGGGTTTTATGTAGAAAAATGCAGTAACTCACTTCATATTGATCTTTAGGCGTAGAATGTCTCCTTCAAGTATCAATTAACATACTCCTATGACCTCTTGTTATTCACTCATCCTTGGTAATTGATTTCCTTTATTTTCTTTTCCTATAAACTTTAGCTCAGTGTCATGTGTTGTGGCCATTTCTTAGCTTATTTGTACTCAACACATATTCACTACAGACACTTGGCTCACAATTCTTCTTAAGACATTGGTGCTGATAGGCAAAATTGTGATCTACACTTTTTATAACTCGAACAATTCTTAGTAATACCTCCAAAAACTTGGTGCACACTACTATGGTTGACTCACATTCTTTACAACTTCGCACAACAAACCAGCAAGTGAACTGGGTCGTCCAAGTAATAAACCTTACATGAGTAAGGGTCGATCCCACGGAGATTGTTGGTATGAAGCAAGCTATGGTCATCTTGTAAATCTCAGTTAGGTGGATTCAAATGATTATAATGGTTTTCAAAAATAATAATAAATAAAGCATAAAATAAGGATAGAGATATTTATGTAATTCATGGATGAGAATTTTAGATAAGTGTATGGAGATGCTTTGTCCCTTCTGAATCTCTGCTTTTCTACTGCCTTCCTTCAATCCTTCTTACTCATTTCCATGGCAAGCTGTATGTAGGGCATCACCGTTGTCAATGGCTACTTCCCATCCTCTCAGTGAAAATGGTCCAAATGCTCTGTCACAGCACGGCTAATCATCTGTCAGTTCTCGATCATGTCGGAATAGAATCCATTGATTCTTTTGCGCCTGTCACTATCCCAAAAATCGTGAGTTTGAAGCTCGTCACAGTCATTCAATCCTTGAATCCTACTCGGAATACCACAGACAAGGTTTAGACTTTCCGGATTCACAAGAGTGGCCGCCAATGGGTTCTAGCTTATACCACGAAGACTCTGATTAAGGAATCCAAGAGATACTCGCTCGTTCTAAGGTAGAACGGAAGTGGTTGTCAGTCACGCGTTCATAGGTGAGAATGATGATGAGTGTCACGGATCATCACATTCATCATGTTAAAGTGCAACGAATATCTTAGAAAAAGAATAAGCTGAATTGAATAGAAAATAGTAGTAATTGCATTAAAACTCGAGGTACAGCAGAGCTCCACACCCTTAATCTATGGTGTGTAGAAACTCCACCGTTGAAAATACATAAGTGATCAAGGTACAGGCATGGCCGAATGGCCAGCCCCCAAAGTCTAAGAACTAAACGTCCAAAGATAGATACCAAGATGTCTAATACAATAGTAAAATGTCCTATTTATACTAGACTAGTTACTAGGGTTTACAGAAATAAGTCTAAATGCAGAAATCCACTTCCGGGGCCCACTTTGGTGTGTGCTTGGGCTAAGCTTGAGCTTTACACGTGCAGAGGCTACTTTTGGAGTTAAACGCCAAGTTGTAACGTGTTTTTGGCGTTTAACTCTGGTTTGTGACGTGTTTCTGGCATTTTACTCCAGATTGTAGCATGGAACTGGCGTTGAACTCCAGTTTGCGTTGTCTAAACTCGAACAAAGTATGGACTATTATATATTGCTGGAAAGCTCTGGATGTCTACTTTCCAATACTCGTAAGAGGGCGCCATTTATAGTTCTGTAGTTCCAGAAAATCCATTTCAAGTGCAGAGAGATCAGAATCCAACAGCATCAGCAGTCCTTTGTCAGCCTGAATCAGATTTTTGCTCAGGTCCCTCAATTTCAGCCAGAAAATACCTGAAATCACAGAAAAACACACAAACTCATAATAAAGTCCAGAAATGTGAATTTTTCATAAAAACTAATGAAAACATCCCTAAAAGTAGCTAGATCCTACTAGAAACTACCTAAAAATAATGCCAAAAAGCGTATAAATTATCCGCTCATCACAACACCAAACTTAAATTGTTGCTTGTCCCAAAGCAACTAAAAATCAATTAGGATAAAAAGAAGAGAATATACTATAAATCTCAAAATATCAATGAATATTAGTTCTAATTAGTTGAGCGGGACTAGTAGCTTTTTACTTCTGAACAGTTTTGGCATCTCACTTTATCCTTTGAAGTTTAGAATGATTGGCATCTATAGGAACTCATAATTCAGATAGTGTTATTAATTAGTTAAGTATGTTGATTCTTGAACACAGCTACTTTTATGAGTCTTGGCTGTGGCCCTAAGCACTTTGTTTTCTAGTATTACCACCAGATACATAAATGCCACAGACACATGACTGGGTGAACCTTTTTAGATTGTGACTCAGCTTTGCTAAAGTCCCCAGTTAGAGGTGTCTAGAGCTCTTAAGCACACTCTTTTTGCTTTGGATCACGACTTTAACCACTCAGTCTCAAGCTTTTCACTTAGACCTGCATGCCACAAGCACATGGTTAGGGATAGCTTGATTTAGCCGCTTAGGCCTGGATTTTATTTCCTTGAGCCCTCCTATCCATTAATGCTCAAAGCCTTGGATCCTTTTTACCCTTGCCTTTTGGTTTTAAGGGCTACTGGTTTTTTTTGCTTGCTTTTTCTTTTTCTTTCTTAAAAATCTTTTCGCCACTTTTTTTTGCCACTTTTGTTATTCACTGCTTTTTCTTGCTTCAAGAATCAATTTTATGATTTTTCATATTATCAATAACATTTCTCTTGTTCATCATTCTTTGAAGAGCCAACAATTTTAACATTCATAAACAACAAGATCAAAAATATGCATTGTTCAAGCATTCATTCAGAAAACAAAAAGTATTGTCACCACATCAATATAATTAAACTAATTTCAAGGATGAATTCGAAACTCATGTACTTCTTGTTCTTTTGAATTAAAAACATTTTTCATTTAAGAAAGGTGAAGGATTCATGGAATTATTCATAGCCTTAAGATATAGGCACTAGACACTAATGATCATGTAATAAAGACACAAACATAGACAAACATGAAGCTCAAAAACCAAAAAATAGAGAGATAAGAACAATGAAGTTAAGGAATGAGTCCACCTTAGTGATGGTGGCACCTTCTCCTTGAAGGACCAATGGTGTTCTTGAGCTCCTCTATGTCTCTTCCTTGCCTTTGTTGCTCCTCCCTCATAGCTCTTTGATCTTCTCTAATCTCATTGAGAATGATGGAGTGCTCTTGGTGGTCCACCCTTAATTGGTTTATGTCATGACTCAATCCTTCTAGAGAGGTGTTGAGTTATTTCCAATAGTTGTTTGGAGAAAAGTGCATCCCTTGAGGCATCTCAGGGATTTCTTGATGATGAGCTTCCTCATGCGTCTCTTGAGATCCATGAATGGTCTCTCTTGTTTGGTCCATTCTCTTCTTAGTGATGCGCTTGTCCTCTTCAATGAGGATGTCTCCTTCTATGACAACTCCAGCTGAGTAGCATAGATGGCAAATAAGATGAGGAAAAGCTAGCCTTGCCAAGGTGGAGGGCTTTTTGGCTACTTTGTAGAGTTCTAGAGAGATGACTTCATGAACTTCTACTTTCTCTCCAATCATGATGCTATGGATCATGATGGCCCGATCCACAGTAACTTCAGATCGGTTGCTAGTGGGGATGATGAAGCGTTGGATGAACTTCAACCATCCTCTAGCCACAGGCTTAAGGTCCAATCTTCTTAATTAAACCGGCTTTCCTTTTGAGTCTCTTTTCCATTGAGCTCCTTCCACACATATGTCCATAAGGACTTGGTCCAACCTTTGATCAAAGTTGACCCTTCTAGTGTAGGGGCGTGCATCTTCTTACATCATAGGCAAATTGAATGCCAACCTTATATTTTCTGGACTGAATTCTAAGTATTTTTCCCGAACCATTGTAAGATAATTCTTTGGATTCGGGTTCATACTTTGATCATGGTTCTTAGTGATCCATGCATTGGTATCTAACTCTTAAACCATTAAGATTCTGACTTGTTGAATGGGGTTGGTCAGAACTTCCCAACCTCTTCTTTGGATCTCATGTCGGATCTCTGGATACTCATTCTTCTTGAGCAAGAAAGGGACCTCAGGGATCACCTTCTTCTTGGCCACAACTTCATAGAAGTGGTCTTGATAGACCTTTGAGATGAATCTCTCTATCTCTCATGACTCGGAGGTGGAAGCTTTTGTCTTTCCTTTCCTCTTTCTAGAGGTTTCTCCGGCCTTAGGTGCCATAGATGGTTATGGAAAAACAAAAAGCTATGCTTTTACCACACTAAACTTAGAATGTTGCTTGCCCTCGAGCAAAGAAGAATAGAAGAAGAAGAAGAAGATATGAAGGAGAGGGAGAGGGATGTGTATTTGGCCAAGCATGAGAAGAGAGAGTTGTGTTGTGTGAAAATAAAGAAGGATAGAGGGGTTTATATAGTGGAGGGAGAGGGTAGTAGGTTTGCTCATTAGGGTGGGTTTGGGTAGAAAAGGGATTTTGAATTTGAAGGTAGGTGAGGTTTTTAGGGAAGAGTGTATGGATATAAGTGGTGAAGAGGTGATGGGGAAGAGAGATTGAGGTGATTGGTGAAGTGTTTTTGGGGAAGAGTGTTATTGGATTGTGTTTAGAAGAGAGAAGGTGAGTTAAGGTAGGTAGGGATCCTGTGGGGTCCACAGATCCTGAGATGATCCTGTAGGGTCCACAGATACTGAGGTATCAAGGATTTATCATCCCTGCACTAATGAGACGTGTAAAATGCCCTCTGCATGCAATCCTAGCGTTCAATGCCAGATTGATGCTTGTTTCTGGCATTCAACGCCAGCTCTATGCTTGTTTTGGGCATTCAACGCCAATCTGCAGCATGTTTCTGGCGTTAAACGCCAGTTCCATGCTTGTTTCAGGCGTTTAACGCCAGCTTTCCTCAGGGTGCAATCCTGGCGTTTGAATGCCAGACTGCTGCTTGTTTCTGGCATTCAACGCCAGATTCATGCTCTCTTCCTCCAGGGTGTGCTATTTCTTCTGCTATTTTTTATTCTGTTTTTAATTTTAGCAATTGTTTTGTGACTCCACATGATCATAAAACATAAAATAACAATAGATAAATAAAACATAAATCATAAATCATAAGTGCTTCTTTAATGTCAATAGCTTGACAGTGAGCTCTCATGGAGCTCACAGATCAATAGAGCATTGTTGGGACCTCCCAACACCAAACTTAGAGTTTGAATGTGGGGGTTCAATACCAAAATTAGAGTTTGATTGTGGGGGTTTTGTTTGACTCTGTATTGAGAGAAGCTTTTCATGCTTCCTCTCCATGGTTGCAGAGGAGGATCCTTGAGCTTTAAACACAAGTTAGTCCCCATTCAATTGAAGGACTAGCTCTCCTCTGTCAACATCAATCACAGCTCCTGCTGTGGCTAGGAAGGGTCTTCCAAGGATGATGCATTCATCCTCAACCTTCCCAGTGTCTAAGATTATGAAATCAGCAGGGATGTAAATGCCTTTAACCTTTACCAACACGTCCTCTACCATTCCATAAGCTTGTCTTATTGACTTGTCAGCCATATCTAATGAGAATGTGGCAGCCTGTACCTCAAAGATCCCCAGCTTCTCCAAACAATTCTTATTGTGATCTACACTTTTTATAACTCAAACAATTCTTAGTAATAGCTCCAAAAACTTGGTGCACACTACTATGGTTCACTCACATTCTTCACAACTTCGCACAACTAACCAGCAAGTGCATTGGGTCGTCCAAGTAATAAACCTTACGTGAGTAAGGGTCGATCCTATGGAGATTGTTGGTATGAAGCAAGCTATGGTCATCTTGTAAATCTTAGTTAGGCGGATTCAAATGATTATAATGGTTTTCGAAAATAATAATAAATAAAGCATAAAATAAGGATAGAGATACTTATGTAATTCATTGGTGAAAATTTCAGATAAGTGTATAGAGATGCTTTGTCCCTTCTGAATCTCTCATTTCCCACTGCCTTCCTTCAATCCTTCTTATTCCTTTCCATGGCAAGCTGTATGTAGGGCATCACCGTTGTCAATGGCTACTTCCCATCCTCTCAATGAAAATGGTCCAAATGCTCTGTCACAGCATGGCTAATCATCTTTCGGTTCTCGATCATGTCGGAATAGAATCTATTGGTTCTTTTGCGTCTGTCACTACACCCAACAATCGCGAGTTTGAAGCTCGTCACAGTCATTCAATCAATGAATCCTACTCGGAATACCACAGACAAGGTTTAGACTTTCCGAATTCTCAAGAGTGGCCGCCAATGAGTTCTAGCTTATACCACGAAGACTCTGATTAAGGAATCCAAGAGTTACTCACTCGTTCCAAGGTAGAACGGAAGTGGTTGTCAGTCACGCGTTCATAGGTGAGAATGATGATGAGTGTCACGGATCATCACATTCATCATGTTGAAGTGCAACGAATATCTTAGAACAAGAATAAGCTGAATTGAATAGAAAATTGTAGTAATTGCATTAAAACTCGAGGTACAGCAGAGCTCCACACCCTTAATCTATGGTGTGTAGAAACTCCATCGTTGAAAATACATAAGTGATCAAGGTTCAGGCATGGCCGATTGGCCAGCCCCCAAAGTGTAAGAACTAAACGTCCAAAGATAGATACCAAGATGTCTAATACAATAGTAAAATGTCCTATTTATACTAGACTAGTTACTAGGGTTTACAGAAATAAGTCTAAATGCAGAAATCCACTTCCGGGGCCCACTTTGGTGTGTGCATGGGCTGAGCTTGAGATTTACACGTGCAGAGGCTACTTTTGGAGTTAAATACCAAGTTGTAACGTGTTTTTGGCGTTTAACTCTGGTTTGTGACGTGTTTCTGGCGTTTTACTCCAGAATGCAGCATGGAACTGGCGTTGAACGCCAGTTTGCGTTATCTAAACTCGAACAAAGTATGGACTATTATATATTGCTGGAAAGCTCTGGATGTCTACTTTCCAATACCCGTAAGAGCGCGCCATTTATAGTTCTGTAGTTCAGAAAATCCATTTCAAGTGCGGGGAGATTAGAATCCAACAGCATCAGCAGTCCTTTGTCAGCCTGAATCAAATTTTTGCTCAGGTCCCTCAATTTTAGCCAGAAAATACCTGAAATCACAGAAAAATACACAAACTCATAGTAAAGTCCAGAAATGTGAATTTTGCATAAAAACTAATGAAAACATCCCTAAAAGTAGCTAGATCCTACTAGAAACTACCTAAAAATAATGCCAAAAAGCGTATAAATTATTTGCTCATCAGGTGCCTAGCACCTCTTTAGGTTACTAAATGTCTTGTAACTAGGTTGCTATTGATAATGGACTATTGGTTGATAATCCTGGGTTATTTAACCCAGGTTACCAAGTGTTAAAGCACTCCATAGAACCTAATCATCCAAGCTATTGGCATATGTCTTAAGGTCCAAGCTATTGGTGTCTAGCCTTATTCTTTGCTTCCTTTTGTTTTTGTTGCCACTTTTGGCTTTTCTTTTTCTTTCTTTTTGTTTGTTTCTCTTTCACCCAAGGACTTTTATTTGCTAAGATTCATAGACAGCATGCTAGTTTTCACTAAAAGGAGCACATTCTATCCTTTTATTCATTATAAGTGAGCTGCGACACAATCAAACATATATACCACCACTTACTGTTATTTTACTTTTTTCTAAAAGGAACTATTCCACTTCTAGTTCAAACATTTCTTTCATTTAAATTGAAAACACTAAAGGAACAAGACAAGCATTCAAACAAGTAAAAGTGAAAGCACACACACCTAGGCCAGCACACTTATTGCAACTTAAACACACAGGATGCAAAATGATTTCCACTAACAGTTCACTATTAACATGGGCGCATTCAGACTTCCAATTTACACATTTTAAAGTAGAAATGGTTGAGTGACAATACAACCTCTTGAAGCCCAGTTACTTCCTCTCTGTCATCACCATATTTGGCTTTTGTGTCTTTCTTTTTCTTCATAGCTGAAGGTGTGTATTTGTTCCAAGAGATTGATTGAATTCCCGCAAAGTTATTGGAAGTTGTTTGTTCCCCAAGCACTTGAGAAATTGTTAGCATGCATGTATATTTGTAGGCTTTTGAGCTTAGATGTGTGCGTGAACGCCAAACTTAGTTTCTTGCCTTATGCAGCAATTTGGGTCTTATGCAGAAAACATCAAGTGCTTTTATTTAAGAAAGTAAACTATGGACCAAAAAACAACTATGAACTAGATAACAAACCAAAAACTAGAAAACAAACAACCTTTGAGTAATTTCTCTGATTGTTTGGAGTTGATAACTAGTTATGCTAATGGTGCAATGTGTTTTTAATGAAATCCATGGTGGAACACCAAACTTAGAGTCACACATTCAACCTTAAAAGTCTTTGGTGTGCAACACCAAACTTAGCTCCTTGAAATGCAGAGAAACCTTCTTAACTCTCTTATTGACAAGCTCTGAAAATAGAATTACCTTTGGTTGGGTTGCCTCCCAACAAGCGCTCTTTTAACGTCACTAGCTTGACGGTTAACTCTCTCAGTTGAGTCTGTATTTTGTCTTAGGCCTTTCCTTCTTATCACCCAAATAGTGCTTGAGCCTTTGTCCATTTATAGTGAAGGTCTCCTGTGACTTTTCTTCCATAATTTCTATATTCCATATGGAGAAATCTTGGTGATAAGAAAAGAGCCTGACCACGTTGATCTTAATTTCCTAGGGAAAAGTTTCAGTCGGGAGTTGTAAAGTAGCACTTTCTGCCCTTCCTCAAAGCTTCTTGGTGCAATCTTGAGGTCGTGTTTTTCCTTTGCCTTTTCCTTGTACAATTTGGGATTTTCATAGGCTTGGGATCTGAATTCTTCCAATTCTTGCAGTTGCAAGAGTCTACTTTCACCAGCAGCTTGGCTATCAAAATCAACAACTTGAGAGCCCAGAAAGCCTTGTGTTCAAGCTCTAATGGCAGGTGACAAGTCTTACCATACACCAGTTGATATGGAGACATGCCAATTGGTGTTTTAAAGGCTGTCCGGTATGCCCAAAGAGCATCATCCAGCTTCTTTGACCAGTCTTTTCTTGAAGCTCCAACAGTCTTTTCCAGGATCCTTTTTAGCTCTCTGTTAGATACCTCTGTCTGGCCACTTGTTTGGGGGTGATAGGGTGTGGCAACCTTGTGCTTCACTCCATATCTCAGGAGGAGGGTTGCTAGTGGCCTGTTGCAAAAATGGCTTCCTCCATCACTGATTAGTGCTCTGGGAACTCCAAAACGGCTAAAGATATTCTTTCTGAGGAAGTTCAGGTCCACCTTATTATCATTTGTAGGGGTTGCAATGGCCTCCACCCATTTGGACACATGCTCTACTGCCACCAAGATATAGTTGTTTGAGTATGAAGTTGGGAACGATCCCATGAAGTCAATCCCCCATACATCAAATAGCTCAAGTTCTAGGATGAATTGATGTGGCATCTCATTCATCTTGGGCAGATTTCCAGCCCGCTGACATTCATTACAGTTCTTCACTAGCTCTCGTGCATCTTTGAATATAGTGGGCCAAAAGAATCCACATTGCAAGACTTTGCTGCGGTTCTTTCTCCTCCAAAATGGCCTCCAGAGCAAGAACCATAACAACTCTATAAAACTTCCCTTCCTTCCTCCTTTGAAATACATCTTTTGAGCAATCCATCTGAGCATTTTTTGAATAAGTATGGCTCATCCAAAATGAAATACTTTGCATTACTGATGAGTTTCCTCTTTTAATGCTTGTTGATCATTGAAGGAAATTCCCCAGTAGCCTTAAAATTAGCAATGTCTGCGAACCAAGGTGCCTTATGAACCAGCATTAATTGCTCATCATGGAAGAATTCATTGACACTTGATTTTTGGGTACCACCTTCTTCACAAGGAATTAGGGACAAATGATTTGCTACTTTGTTCTCCACTCCCTTCTTGTCTTTAATTTCAGTGTTGAATTCCTACAACAGCAAAATCCACCTTATCAGTCTTGGTTTTGACTCTTGTTTTGCAAGTAAATATTTTAGTGCTGTATGATCAGTGAAGACAATAACTTTAGATCTAATGAGATATGATCTAAACTTGTCAAATGCAAACAGTATTGCTAATAGTTCTTTCTCAGTAGTGGTATAATTTCTTTGAGTTTCATTTAAAACCTTACTGGCATAATATATAACATGCACTAAATTGCCTTTCCTCTGTCCAAGCACTGCCCCAACACCAATGTCTGATGCATCATACATCAGTTCAAAAGGCAAATTCCAATCAAGTGGGGCAATGATAGGTGCTGAGGGAAGATCTCTTTTCAGTTTTTCAAATGCTAATGTGCATTTTTGATCAAATACAAAAGGTGTATCAGAGACTAATAGGTTGCTCAAAGGCTTTGCAATTTTGGAAAAATCTCTGATAAACCTTATGTAGAAACCAGCATGGCCTAAAAAACTCCTAATTGCCCTGACATTACTGGGTGGAGGCAATTTCTCAATTAATTCCACCTTAGCTTTATCTACTTCTATGCCTTTTTCTGAAATTTTATGGCTAAGGACAATCCCCTCTATTACCATAAAATGGCATTTCTCCCAGTTTAGAACTAGGTTTGTCTCTTGGCACCTTTTTTAACACTAAAGCAAGATTATTAAGGCAATTGGGAAAGGAATCTCCAAAAACTGAAAAATCGTCCATGAAGACTTCAATGAATTTTTCAATCATGTTTGAGAAAATAGACAACATGCATCTTTGGAAAGTTGCAGGGGCATTGCACAATCCAAAAGGCATGCGCCTGTAAGCAAAAACTTCATATGGACAGGTGAATGATGTTTTTTCTTGATCTCTTGGATCAACCACTATTTGATTATAACCCGAATATCCCTCAAGAAAACAGTAATATGCATATCCTGCCAATCTCTCCAGCATCTGGTCCATAAAAGGGAGTGGAAAATGATCTTTTCTGGTTGTCTCATTGAGTTTTCTATAGTCAATACGCATCCTCCATCCTGTCACTTTTCTTGTGGGGATGAGTTCGTTCTTCTCATTGGGCACAATTGTTATCCCTCATTTCTTTGGAACCACATGGACCGAACTCACCCATGGGCTGTCGAAAATAGGGTAAATGACTCCTGCCTGCCATAGCATCATTACCTCTTTCTGGACTACTTCTTTCATGACAGGATTCAATCTTTTTTGGGAAGAATAGAGGGTTTGGAATCATCTTCCAGCAAGATCTTATGCATGCATATGGATGATCTTATCCCTTTTAAGTCAGCAAGTGTCTATCCAATGGCATCTTGGTGCTTTTGCAGCACCTTGATTAATTCCTCCTCCTGCTCTTGACTAAGGGCAGAACTGATGATCACTGGGTACTTTCCATCACTTCCCAAGTACGCATACTTGAGAGTAGGAGGCAGTGCTTTCAACTCCAGTTTGGGTGCTTCCTTCTCTTTTTTCTTCTCCTCCGATGTGCTTGGAATAGGCATTTCAGCTGCATTGACATCAACAACCTAAACATGTAACATGGAATCATCCTCTGTCAATTGTTCAAGTGCTTCTTCAAAGGTTTCCTACACAATAATTTCCACTGTATCTAGCCTCATACACTCTCCTAGTGACTTTGGTGGATAGCTCATGGCTTTGAATACATTGAATACCATTTTCTCATCATGTAGCCTAAGGGTAAGTTCACCCATTTGGACATCAATGATGGCTCCAGCAGTAGCTAAAAATGGCGTTCCCAAAATTATTGAAGCCTTAGCTTCTTCCTCCATATCCAATACCACAAAGTCAGCAGAGAAGATGAAGTCTCCCACTTTCACTAACAAGTCCACTACTATTCCATGAGGGAATTTGAATGACCGATCTGCTAATTAGAGGGTGGTGCATGAAATTGTGATCATCAACAATGGTGCCAAAAACTTGGTAGCGCTCTCAAACGTGAATCACACTTAGTCACAACTCCGCACAACTAACCAGCAAGTGCACTGGGTCGTCCAAGTAATACCTTACGTGAGTAAGGGTCGATCCCACAGAGCTTGTTGGTATGAAGCAAGCTATGGTCATCTTGTAAATCTCAGTTAGGCGGATAGTAAATGTTATGGAGTTTTAGAATAATAAATAAAATAGAAAATAAAGATAGAGTTACTCATGTAATTCAATGGTGGAAATTTTAGATAAGTGTGTGGAGGTGCTTGTCCCTGTTGGATCTCTGCTTTCCTATTGTCTTCCTTCAATCCTTCTTATTCCTTTCCATGGCAAGCTGTATGTAGGGCATCACCATTGTCAATGGCTACATCCCATCCTCTCAGTGAAAAAGGTCCAAATGCTCTGTCACGGCACGGCTAATCATCTTTCGGTTCTCGATCATGTTGGAATAGAATCCCTTGATTCTTTTGTGTTTGTCATCATGCCCAACAATCGCGAGTTTGAAGCTCATCACAGTCATTCAATCCCTGAATCCTACTCGGAATACCACAGACAAGGTTTAGACTTTCCGGATTCTCATGAATGCCGCCATCAATCTAGCTTATACCACGAAGATTCTGATTAAGGAATCCAAGAGATATGCGCCCGGTCTAAGGTAGAACGGAAGTGGTTGTCAGTCACGTGTTCATAGGTGAGAATGATGATGAGTGTCATGGATCATCACATTTATCATGTTGAAGTGTAACGAATATCTTAGAATAAGAACAAGCGGAATTGAATAGAAAATAGTAGTAATTGCATTGAAACTTGAGGTACAGCAGAGCTCCACACCCTTAATCTATGGTGTGTAGAAACTCCACCGTTAAAAATACATAAGTGATGAAGGTCCAGGCATGGTCGAATGGCCAGCTCCCAAACGTGATCAAAAGATCAAAAAATACAATCAAAGACACTGAATACAATAGTAAAAAGTCCTATTTATACTAGACTAGCTACTAGGGTTTACAGAAGTAAGTAATTGATGCAGAAATCCACTTTCGGGGCCCACTTGGTGTGTGCTTGGGCTGAGCTTGAGCTTTACACGTGCAGAGGCTTCTTTTGGAGTTGAACTCCAAGTTGTAATGTGTTTTTGGCGTTCAACTCTGGTTCGTGACGTGTTTCTGGCGTTTGACTCCAGAATGCAGCATGGAACTGGCGTTGAGCGCCAGTTTACGTCGTCTAATCTCGAATAAAGTATAAACTATTATATATTATTGGAAAGCTCTAGATGTGTACTTTCCAACGCCATTAAGGGTGCGCCATTTGGAATTCTGTAGCTCCGAAAAATCTATTTCGAGTGCAGGGAGGTCAGAATCCAACAGCATCAGTAGTCCTTTGTCAGCCTTTTATCAGAGTTTTGCTCAGGTCCCTCAATTTCAGTCAGAAAATACCTGAAATCACAGAAAAACATACAAACTCATAGTAAAGTCCAGAAATATGAATTTAGCATAAAAACTAATGAAAACATCCCTAAAAGTAGCTAGATCCTACTAAAAACTACCTAAAAACAGTGTCAAAAAGCGTATAAATTATCCGCTCATCACAACACCAAACTTAAATTGTTGCTTGTCCCCAAGCAACTGAAAATAAATTAGGATAAAAAGAAGAGAATATACTATAAATCCCAAAATATCAATGAATATTAATTCTAATTAGATGAGCGGGACTTGTAGCTTTTTGCTTCTGAACAGTTTTGGCATCTCACTTTCTCCTTTGAAGTTTAGAATGATTGGCATCTATAGGAACTTAGAATTTCAGATAGTGTTATTGATTCTCCTAGTTAAGTTTGTTGATTCTTGAACACAGATACTTTTATGAGTCTTGGCCGTGGTCCTAAGCACTTTGTTTTCTAGTATTACCACCGGATACATAAATGCCACAGACACATGACTGGGTGAACCTTTTCAAATTGTGACTCAGCTTTGCTAAAGTCCCCAATTAGAGGTGTCCAGAGCTCTTAAGCACACTCTTTTTACTTTGGATCACGACTTTAACCACTCAGTCTCAAGCTTTTCACTTGGACCTGCATGCCATAAGCACATGGTTAGGGACAGCTTGATTTAGCCGCTTAGGCCTGGATTTTATTTCCTTGGGCCCTCCTATCCATTGATGCTCAAAGCCTTGGATCCTTTTTTCCCTTGCCTTTTGGTTTTAAGGGCTATTGGCTTTTCTACTTGCTTTATCTTTTTTTCTTTCTATTATTATTATTATAATTTTTTTCGCAAGCTTTTGCTTTTTCACTGCTTTTTCTTACTTCAAGAATCAATTTTCATGATTTTTCAGATTGTCAATAACATTCTCTTTGTTCACCATTCTTTCAAGAGCCAACAATTTTAACATTCATAAACAACAAGATCAAAATTATGCACTGTTCAAGCATTCATTCAGAAAACAAAAAGTATTGTCACCACATCAATATAACTAAACTAAATTCAAGGATAATTTCCAAATTCATGTACTTCTTGTTCTTTTGAATTAGAAACATTTTTAATTTAAGAGAGGTGAAGGATTTATGGAATTATTTATAGCCTTAAGACATAGTTACTACATACTAATGATCATGTAATAAAGACACAAAATATAAACACACATATAGCATAAAAACCGAAAAATAGAAAAAAATAAGAACAGGGAATGAGTCCACCTTAGTGATGGTGGTGCCTTCTTGAAGGACCAATGGTGCTTTGAGCTCCTCTATGTCTATTCCTTGCCTTTGTTGCATGATCCCTAGTGATTTTGGTGCTCCTATCCTTAGTTGCTCCCAATAATTGTGTGGAGGAAAATGTATCCCCTGAGGTATCTCAGGGATTTCTTGATGAAGGAATTCCTCATGCTCTCTTGATGTGCAGTCAAATGCTCTTCTACTGAGCTATGGACCCTTGAGATGAATCTCTCCATCTCCCATGACTCAGAGGTAGAAAAATTTTTGTCTTCCCTATTCTCTCTTATTTTTTTTTTGAGGTTTCTCTGGCCTTAGGTGCCATCAATGGTAATGGAAAAACATAAAGCTTATGCTTTTATCACACCAAACTTAGAATATTGCTCACCCTTAAGCAAGAGAAGAAAGAAAAGAAAAGAAGAATGGAAATATAGAGGAGAATGGAGAAAGGTGTATTCGTCCAAGGTATAGGAGAGGGATTTGTGTTGTGTGAAAATTAAGGAGAATAGAGGGGTTTATATAGTGAGGGGTGAGGGAGTAGGTTCGGCTATTTAGGGTGGGTTTGGGTGGGAAAGAAATTTTGAATTTTGAAAGTAAGTGGGATTTATGGGAAAGAGTGGATGGATGTGAGTGGTGAAGGGGGTAATTGGGAAGAGAGATTGAGGTAATTGGTGAAGGGTTTTGAGGAAGAGTGTTTATTGGAAAGAGAGGATGAATGTTGAGAAGAGGGGAGAATATGGTAGGTGGGGATCCTGTGGGGTCCACAGATCCTGAGATGATCCTGTGGGGTCCACAGATCCTGAGGTGTCAAGGATTTACATCCCTGCACCAATTAGGCATGTAAAATGCCTTTTCATGCAATTCTGGCATTTAAACGCCGAGGTGATGCATGTTCTGGGCGTTCAACGCCCAACTGTAGCATATTTCTGGCATTGAACGCCAGTTCCATACTTGTTTCTGGCGTTCAGCACCAGCTCTCCTCAGGGTATATTCCTAGTGTTTAAACGCCAGGATGCTGCTTGTTTCTGGCGTTCAACGCCAGATCCATGCTCTATTCTGGTGTTGAACGCCAGCCAGATGCTCCTTACTGGCGTTTAAACGCCAGTAAGTCCTTCCTCTAGGGTGTGATTTTTCTTCTGCTATTTTTAATTCTATTTTTAATTTTAATATTTTTTTCGTGACTCCACATGATCATGAACCTAATAAAACATAAAAGAACAATGAAAATAAAATAAAACTAGATAAATAAAAATTGGGTTGCCTCCCAATAAGTGCTTCTTTAATGTCAATAGCTTGACAGTGGGCTCTCATGGAGCCTCACAGGTGATCAGGTCAATGTTGTAGACTCCCAACACCAAACTTAGAGTTTAGATGTGGGGATTCAACACCAAACTTAGAGTTTGGCTGTGGCCTCTCAACACCAAACTTAGAGTTTGATTGTGGGGGCTTTGTTTGACTCTGTACTGAGAAAAGCTTTTCATGCTTCCTTTCCATTGTTAAAGAAGAAGATCCTTGAGCCTTAAACACAAGGTAGTCCCCATTCAATTGAAGGACTAATTCTCCTCTGTTAACATCTATCACAACTCCTGCTGTGGCTAGGAAAGGTCTTCGAAGGATGATGCATTCATCCTCCTCCTTCCTAGTGTCTAAGATTATGAAATCAGTAGGGATGTAAAGGCCTTCAACCTTTACCAACACGTCCTCTACCAATCCATAAGCTTGTCTTACTGACTTGTCTACCATTTGTAATGAGAATATGGCAGGCTGTACCTCAATGATCCCCAGTTTATCCATTACAGAGAGTGGCATAAGATTTATGCCTGACCCTAGGTCACACAGAGCCTTGTCAAAGGTCATGGTACCTATGGTATAGGGTATTAAGAATTTGCCAGGATCTTGTCTCTTTTGAGATAATGTTTGTTGAACCCATGTATCTAGTTCACTAATGAGCAGAGGAGGTTCACCTTCCCAAGTCTCATTACCAAACAACTTGGCATTCAGCTTCATGATGGTTCCTAGATATTGAGCAACTTGCTCTCCAGTTACATCTTCATCCTCTTCAGAGGAAGAATATTCTTCAGAGCCATGAATGGCAGAAGGAGGTTTAATGGGATCTCTATGGTCTCTATTTGAGCCTCAGATTCCTTTAGGTCCTCAATAGGGAACTCCTTCTTGCTTGAGAGACATGATAAACCCCAATTTTGTGGTTTATCTTGTGCTTATTTTGGGGGATTTTATCACCTTTTCCCACATTTATTCAATGAAATAGCATGGTTTTGGAATTCTTCCTAGATTTGTGCTTAAATGTGAAAACATGCTTTTTAGGCCCTAAAATTGATGATTTTAATTCCATTCGATGCCTTGATGTGTTTGTTGAGTGAATTCAGGTTCATAAGGCAAGTTGTGGATGGAAGAAGTGAGGAGAAAAGCATGCAAGTGGGAGAACTCATGAAGAAATGAAGGAACCGTAAAGCTGTCAAGCCTGACCTCCTGGCACTCAAACGACCATAACTTGAGCTACAGAGATCCAAATGAGGCGGTTTCAGTTGCATTGGAAAGCTAATATCTGAGGCTTCGAAACGATATAAATTTTGTCATATGTTGCTTCGCGTTCAGGGGCGCGCACACGCCAATGCTGTCCGTGGCCCACTTTAATGAAATCGCCCCCAGCGATTTTGCAGCTCATTTTGGGCCCAATCCAGCTCATTTCTGATGCTATTTAAGCCAAGGATTGAAGGGGAATGAACACACTTAGTCATAGTTGAGTTTTCATCATGTTTTAGGATAGCATTCTAGAGAGAGAAGCTCTCTCCTCTCTCTAGATTTAGGATAGGAATTAGGTTAATCTCTCTCAAATTTCTCTTTCAATTCTTTTTTTGATTTCAATTCTCTTATGTTTCAGTGTTCTATTGTCTTGATCTTCTTAGTTTTTCTTGTTAATTTCTTATTTTACTCTCTTTTATGTTGATGAACATTATTGGATCTAATTTTCTTTTTAATGCAATTTCATGTTTCTATGTTTCTTTTGTGTTGATCTTGCTTGCTATTATGGATTTCTTGCTTATGATAGTTATGGGTTTCATTAATTCTAGCATTTTGTGATGTTTACTTTTCTTGCACTCTAAGTGTTTGATGAAATATTTTCACTAGTTTTTGGGTAGTTTTCTTGACTCTTGGCCTAGGCTAAGGGAATTGAGTGACCTTGAGTCATTGGGTCTCAATGATTTAGTGATTTGAGAACCCTTCGTGATCAATTTGATACTCATTGACGCCAACCCACTACTAATCTAATTAGTAGGTAGGTCGGGACTTATGGGTTGATGTGATCAAAGCCATTTGACGTACTTCAAGTCTAGGAGTAGATATTACGTACTTAAGACTTTTGGAAGTAGACTTAATGAGCTTGGCCTCTCATAATTATCAATATTTGGTATGTAGACAAGGATGGTGATCTCAATTACCTAAGTCTTAGCCAAGAGTTCTTTATCTTGCTTTCTTTAATTACTTGTTTAATTTACTTTTCTTGCCATTTATTTTCTTGCCCAATCATCAAATCAAACCCCTTACCCCCTTCATAGCCAATAATTGAGCACTTCATTTCAATTCCTTGTGAGACGACCCGGAGTCTTAATACTTCGGTTATTTCTTATTTGGGGTTTGTTAATTGTGACAACCAAAATTTTTGCATGAAAGGATTCTTGATTGGTTTGGATACTATACTTTATAATGAGACTTCATTAGATAAATTCTAAACCGTCAAGAAATCCGATCATCAAAATGGTGCCGTTGCTGGGGAATTGCAATGGTGTTACATTATTGGCTATTGTGAATATGTGAATATGTTTGCCTTTTGCTTATTTGTTAGTTTTTGATATCTTTATGACTTTGTTGCTTATTTTTGTTAGTTTTTATTTTTATTTGCTATCATGAATTCTCACCCCTTTGGCTATGAGTTTGGTTCAAACTATGTTGTAGGAAATGGGAGCTACAATGAGGATGTGCATCAAGGATGGAACAATCAAAGATGGGAGGAGCCTCAAGGGATTGATCAACCTTCTTGGCAACAATAACCTCCGGACTCTTATGGGTATAATTCCAATCCTAATGTATATCAATCTAATGGATGTGGTGACCCTTATTATGATTTTCAACAACCACCACCATATGCCTATGAACCACTGCCTCAACATAATTTTGAACCACCTTACTCACAAGCCCCCTACCACCAAATACCTCATTATGACCCTAATCCCTATCCACCATACCAACCACCTTATGATCCATATGAACCATATGAAAAACCACCCCAATTCCACCACCAATACCCTCAAGAACCACCACCTCACTACCCTCACCAAGATGAATCACCTCCCATGTATGATAACTTTCAACCACATAATGAATTTCCCTTTCCACCACAACCCTCCAAAGAAGAACACCCACATCCATCCATCCAAGAATCAATGGATCGTCTCAAGGAAGAAATGGATCGGCTTCAAGCAATAATCCATCAAAAGGAACAAGATGAAGCCCAAAGGAGGAATTATGAAGCTATTGAGGCTAACCTTGCCAAAATTAAAGCCAACTTGGACTCATGGGACTCATGCAACACGCAAAGCATCTCCACGGTTGAGTGTGAAAAATCAACCGAAGAAAGGAGCATGAAGGAGATTTTAGAATCTCAACATGAGGACAAGGAGGTAGGGTATGTCTTACAACAAGTGGAGGAAGGAGAGATTGTTGAAGAAGAAGTGATTGAAGAGTTAGAGGAAGTTGAACAAGAGGTGGATTCCAAGTTTGAGAACACTTCCACACCAAGTAACATTGTTGATGATTTTGTGGAAGTTGTTGAACCCTCTTCCATTGAGCTTGAAGGCGATGTTAAGGAGGGTGCGCAACCTCCTAAGCATATAATGAATGATGAAGAATTGGAAGAAGGTGAGCAAGAAACAAATCTTTCTCTTAAAGATGAGCCCACACCAACACATGATCCTTTGGTATTTGAAGAATCTTCTCCTCTTGAAATTGAGGTGGATGTTGAGATAAGTTCCACATTCCCTCCAAGTAATGACATGAGGAGTGGAGAAGAGCTAGAAGAAGTTGGTGAGGAAGTGATTGAATGTGAAGAGCATTTTCAAGAGGTGGACGTTGAAGAAGCTTGTAAAGAGGTGGAAGTTGTCAAATAAGAGCACAAGGGAGTGGAACTTTCAAGATCAATAGGACCATCCCTTCCTAAGTCACCATCCAACACAACATTCAAGTGGGTAAAATTCTTATCCCTAAGCTTTAATTTCTCACTTGAATATGGTTTGCTTGAGACGAATGGGCAACTTAGAGCTCTTTGTGGGGTTAAGAACAAAAAGAAATTGAGTAGTGGACAGAAATGCCAATCAAGGTTCCTTATGGTTGGAAGCTTAAAGTGTAAGTGCAGTGGTTGGTATAATTCTCAACTAAAAGGGTCTAGGAGAATGCTTTGGTGCTCACATGATAATTCGGATCACTTGCCACCGAAATAGAATTGTCTTGATCAACTTGAAGATGGGTGTGAAAATAAGGTGTGGGATCCCGGATCGCACAAAGAAGATCAACTGTGGGAGCCCATGGTTTGTGAAGAACTCCATCAAAGCTTGGTGTTATTAACCCTGAATGATGAAGCACAATGGAAGTCCAAGCATTGGTGGATATTCAAGGATGGATTCAAGCACAAGCCACCTTGATGGAAGCTCACCATAAGTCCAACTTAAGGACAATAAACAAAAGTGCTAGGTGGGAGATGATGAGCGGATAATTTGTACGCTTTTTGGCATTGTTTTTAGTATGTTTTTAGTATGTTTTAGTTAGTTTTTATTATATTTTTATTAGTTATTAGTTAAAATTCACTTTTCTAGACTTTACTATGAGTTTGTGTGTTTTTCTGTGATTTCAGGTATTTTCTGGCTGAAATTGAGGGACTTGAGCAAAAATCTGATTCAGAGACTGAAAAGGACTGCAGATGCTGTTGGATTCTGACCTCTCTACACTCGAAGTTGATTTTCTGGCGCTACAGAGGCCCAATTGGCACGCTCTTAACTGCGTTAAAAAGTAGACATCCTGGGCTTTACAGCAATATATAATAGTCCATACTTTGCCCGAGATTTGATGGCCCAAACTGGCGTTCCAAATCAGCTCAAGACTGCCCGGCGTTAAACGCCGGAACTGGCACAAGAATGGGAGTTAAACGCCCAAACTGGCACAAAAGCTGGCGTTTAACTCCAAGAAGAGTCTCTACACGAAAATGCTTCAATGCTCAGCCCAAGCACACACCAAGTGGGCCCGGAAGTGGATTTTTATGTAATTTACTCATCTTTGTAAACCCTAGGCTACTAGTTCTCTACAAATATGACCTTTTACTATTGTATTCTCATCTTGGTAACTATCTTTGAGTAGTCTTATGCTATCTTAGATCATGGGGGCTGGCCTCTCGGCCATGCCTAGACCTTTTTCTTATGTATTTTCAACGGTGGAGTTTCTACACACCATAGATTAAGGTGTGGAGCTCTGCTGTACCTCGAGTATTAATGCAATTACTATTGTTCTTCTATTCAATTCAGCTTATTCTTGTTCTAAGATATCACTTGTTCCTCAACTTGATGAATGTGATGATCCGTGACACTCATCATCATTCTCACCTATGAACGTGTGCCTGACAACCACCTCCGTTCTACATTAGATTGAGTGGATATCTCTTGGATCCCTTAATTAGAATCTTCGTGGTATAAGCTAGAATTGATGGCGGCATTCAAGAGAATCCGGAAGGTCTAAACCTTGTCTGTGGTATTCTAAGTAGGATTCAAGGATTGAATGACTGTGACGAGCTTCAAACTCGCGATTGTGGGGCGTTAGTGACAGACGCAAAAGAATCACTGGATTCTATTCCGACATGATCGAGAACTGACAGCTGAATAGCCGTGCTGTGACAGAGCGCGTTGAATATTTTCACTGCGAGGACGGGACTGTAGCTATTGACAACGGTGATGCCCAACATACAGCTTGCCATGGAAAGGAGTAAGAAGGATTGGATGAAGATAGTAGGAAAGCAGAGAGACGGAAGGGACAAAGCATCTCCATACGCTTATCTGAAATTCTCACCAATGAATTACATAAGTATCTCTATCTTTATTTTATGCTTTTTTCATAAATCGTTTATAACCATTTGAATCTGCCTGACTGAGATTTACAAGATGACCATAGCTTGCTTCATACCAACAATCTCCGTGGGATCGACCCTTACTCGCGTAAGGTTGATTACTTGGACAACCCAGTGCACTTGCTGGTTAGTTGTGCGAAGTTGTGATAAAGAGTTGAGATTGCAATTGAGCGTACCATGTTGATGGCGCCATTGATGATCACAATTTTGTGCACCAAGTTTTTGGCACCATTGCCGGGGATTGTTTGAGTTTGGACAACTGACGGTTCATCTTGTTGCTTAGATTAGGTATTTTTCAGAATTTTTAAGAATGAATTCTAGTGTTTCAAGGTGATGTTCTTATCATCACCAAAGCTTTAGACTAAAGCTTTAGACTAACATTGCATGATTTCTGGAATTCTTATTAAAAATGTTGAATCTCTTTATTTTCTTCTCCATATAATTTTCGAAAAATCCAAAAAAATTACAAAATCATAAAAATCAAAAATATTTCTTGTTTGAGTCTAGTGTCTCATTTTAAGTTTGGTGTCAATTGCATGTTTCTGTTCTTCTTGCATTTATCATGTGTCTTCATTGATCTTCAAGTTGTTCTTGATGATTTACTTGCTCTAATCTTTAAATTCTCTTGTCTTGAGTGTTTTGTTGTTTTTCATATGCATTCTCAATTTGTTAGTGTCAGTAGTATACAAACTTCTAAGTTTGGTGTCTTGCATGCATTGTTTATTTGATTTTAGTTGCATTTTGATTTTTCCTCATCATTAAAAATCCAAAAAATTTTTAATTTGTGTCTTTTCAAGTCAATAATGCAGAGAGTTGAAGATTCAGAACATATAGCAGAGGAATTATACAGAAAAAGCTTGGCGTTCAAAACGCCCATTGAAGAAGGAAAACTGGCGTTTAAACACCAGCCAGGGTGCCTGGCTGGGCGTTTAACGCCCATAAGGGTAGCATTTTGGGCGTTAAACGCCAGAATGGATACCATTCTGGGCGTTTAACGCCAGGATGGCACAAGAGGGAAGATTTTGTTTTCAATTCAAATTTTTTTCAAGTTTTCATAATTTTTCAAAATCAAATATTTTTCAAATCATATCTTTTCAATCATATATTTTCAAAATCAATTTCTTTCCATTTTCAAAAATACTTGCTAACAATTAATGATTTGATTCAACATTTCAAGTATGTTGCCTTTTCTGTTGAGAAAGGTTTAATGTTTGAATCATATCTTTTCTTGTTAGCCAAGTCATTGATTTTAAAAATCAAATCTTTTTAAATTGTTTTTCAATCATATCTTTTTAAAACTATATATTTTCAATCATATCTTTTTAATCACATCTTTTTCAAAATAAGTTTTCAATCATATCTTTTTGACTTCTAATTTCAAAATCTTTTTCAAAAAAACACTTTATCTCTTTCCCAATCATATTTTTCGAAAATCATTCTTCAATTTTCAAAATGTTTTTAAAATCTTTTTAAATTTATTTTCGAAAATTTCTTCCCATCTTCTCACATCCTTCTATTTATGGACTAACATGTACAATTCGAACTCTATCTTTCTAAGTTCGAATTCTTCTACCTCTTCCTTCTATTTTTTCTTTTCCTCTGACACCTCAAGGAATCTCTATACTGTGACATAGAGGATTCCATATTTTCTTGTTTTCTTCTATTTCATATGAGCAGGAGCAAAGACAAAAGCATTCTTGTTGAGGCTGACCCTGAACCTAAAAGGACCTTGAAGCGAAAGCTAAGAGAAGCTAAAGCACAACTCTCTGTAGAGGACCTAGCAAAATTCTTCAAAGAAGAAGACATCAGCCGAAAACAACAATAATGCCAACAATGCAAGGAAGGTGCTGGGTTACTTTACTGCACCTACTCCCAACTTCTATGGGAGAAGCATCTCTATCCCTGCCATTGGAGCAAACAAATTTGAGCTTAAGCCTCAATTAGTTTCTCTAATGCAACAGAATTGCAAGTTCCATGGACTTCCATTGGAAGATCCTCATCAGTTTTTAGCCGAATTCTTGCAAATCTGTGACACTATCAAGACCAATAGGGTTGACCCTGAGGTCTACAGACTTATGCTGTTCCCTTTTGCTGTAAGAGACAGAGCTAGGATATGGTTGGACTCACAACCTAAAGAAAGCCTGAACTCTTGGGAAAAGCTAGTCAATGCCTTCTTGGCAAAGTTCTTTCCACCTCAAAAATTGAGTAAGCTTAGAGTGGAAGTCCAAACCTTCAGACAGAAGGAAGGTGAATCCCTCTATGAAGCTTGGGAAAGATACAAACAATTGATCAGAAAGTGTCCTTCTGACATGCTTTCTGAGTGGAGCATCATAGGTATCTTCTATGATGGTCTGTCTGAACTGTCCAAGATGTCGTTGGATAGCTCTGCTGGAGGATCTCTTCATCTGAAGAAGACGCCTGCAGAAGCTCAAGAACTCATTGAAATGGTTGCAAATAACCAATTCATGTACACTTCTAAAAGGAATCATGTGAACAATGGGACGAATCAGAAGAAATGAGTTCTTGAGATTGATACTCTGAATGCCATACTGGCTCAGAAGAAAATATTGACTCAACAAGTCAATATGATTTCTCAAAGTCTGTCTGGAATGCAAGCTGCACCAGGCAGTACTAAGGATGCTTCATCTGAAGAAGAAGCTTATGATCCTGAGAACCCTTCAATGGAAGAGGTAAATTACATGGGAGAACCCTATGGAAACACCTATAACCCTTTATGGAGAAATCACCCAAATCTCTCATGGAAGGATCAACAGAGACCTCAACAAGGTTTCAACAACAATAATGGTGGAAGAAACAGGTTTAGCAATGGCAAGCCTTTTCCATCATCTTCTCAGCAATAGACAGAGAATTCTAAGCAGAGCTACTCTGACATAGCAACCATGGTCTCTAATCTAATCAAAACCACTCAAAGTTTCATGACTGAAACAAGATCCTCCATTAGAAACTTGGAGGCACAAGTGGGTCAGCTGAGTAAGAAAGTTACTGAACTCCCTCCTAGTACTCTTCCAAGCAATACAGAAGAGAATCCAAAAGGAGAGTGTAAGGCCATCAACATGACCGAACTTGGAGAGGAGAAAGAGGCAGTGAGCGCCACTGAGGAAGACCTCAATGGACGTCCACTGGCCTCCAATGAGTTCCCTAATGAGGAACCATGGGAATCTGAGGCTTACACTGAGACCATAGAGATTCTATTGGATTTACTTCTGTCATTCATGAGCTCTGATGAGTATTCTTCCTCTGAAGAGGATGAAGATGTCACTGAAGAGCAAGTTGCTAAGTATCTTGGAGCAATCATGAAGCTAAATGACAAGTTATTTGGTAATGAGACTTGGGAGGATGAACCCCCTTTGCTCACCAAAGCACTGGCTGACTCGTCTAGGCAGAAACTACCTCATAAGAGACAGGACCCTGAAAAGTTCTCAATACCTTGTACAATAGGCACCATGACCTTCAAGAAGGCTCTATGTGACGTAGGGTCAAGCATAAACCTTATGCCTCTCTTTGTAATGGAGAAGCTAGGGATCTTTGAGGTACAAGCTGCAAGAATCTCATTAGAGATGGCAGACAATTCAAGAAAACAAGCTTATGGACTTGTAGAGGATGTTCTGATAAAAGTTGAAGACCATTACATCCCTGCTGATTTCATAGTCCTAGAGATTGGGAAGTGCATGGATGAATCCATCATCCTTGGCAGACCCTTCCTAGCCACAGCAAAGGCTGTGATTAATGTTGACAGAGGAGAATTGATCATTCAAGTGAATGAAGAATCCTTTGTGTTTAAGGCTCAAGGATATCCCTCTGCATCCATGGAGAGGAAGTATGAAGAGCTTCTCTCAAAACAGAGTCAAACAAAGCCCCCACAGTCAAACTCTAAGTTTGGTGTTGGGAGGCCTCAACCAACTTCTAAGTTTTGTGTTGAACCCCCAAATTCAAACTCTAAGTTTGGTGTTGAGAGGTTCCAATATGACTCTGAGTATCTATGAGGCTCCATGAGAGCCCACTGTCAAGCTACTGACATTAAAGAAGCGCTTGTTGGGAGGCAACCCAATGTTATATTTATCTATTTTTCCTTTGTTATTTTATGTTTTCTGTAGGTTGATGATCATGGAAAGTCACAAAATCAATCGAAAAAGCAAAAACAGAATGAAAAACAAAAAGAAAAATAGCACACCCTGGAGGAAAACTTTCTGGCGTTTAAACGCCAGTAAGGGCAGCAAATGGGCGTTTAATGCCCAGTCTGGCACCATTCTGGGCGTTTAACGCCAGAAAGGGGCACCAGACTGGCGTTAAACGCCAGGAAAGGGCAAGAAGTTGGCGTTAAACGCCAGGAAAGGGCAAGAAGTTGGCGTTAAACGCCAGAAATGGGCACCAGCCCGGCGTTTAATGCCAGAATTGGCAGAAGGAGCATTTTTGCTCGCCACTTGGTACAGGGATGAATTTTTCTTGACACCTCAGGATCTGTGGACCCCACAGAATCCCCACCTACCCCACCACACTCTCTCTTCTTCACCCATTCACCAATCACCTCAACACTTCTTCCCCAAAAACCCCTCACCTATCAAATCCCACTATTCTCTTCACCACTCACATCCATCCTTCATAAAACCTCACCTACCTCACCATTCAAATTCAAACTAGTTTCCCTCTCAACCCACCCTCACATGACCGAACCCTACCCCCTCTCTACCCCTATATAAACCCATCTTCACTCCTTCATTTTCACACAACCAAAACACTACTTCTCCCCCTTGGCCGAACTACAGAGCCACCTCCATCTCCTCTATTTCTTCTTCTTTTACTCTCTTCTTTCTTCTTTTGCTCAAGGACGAGCAAACCTTCTAAGTTTGGTGTGGTAAAAGCATTAGTTTTTGTTTTTCCATAACCATTTATGGCATCTAAGGCCGGAGAAACCTCTAGAAAGAGGAAAGGGAAGGCTAAAGCTTCCACCTCCGAGTCATGGGAGATGGAGAGATTCATCTCAAGGGTGCATCAAGACCACTTCTATGAAGTTGTGGCCATGAAGAAGGTGATCCCCGAGGTCCCTTTCAAGATCAAAAAGAGTGAATATCCGGAGATCCGACTTGAGATCCGAAGAAGAGGTTGGGAAGTTCTTACCAACCCCATTCAACAAGTCGGGATCTTAATGGTTCAAGAGTTCTATGCCAATGCATGGATCACCAAGAACCATGATCAAAGTGTGAACCCGGACCCAAAGAATTGGCTTACAATGGTTCGCGGGAAATGCTTGGATTTTAGTTTGGAAAATGTAAGGTTGGCATTCAACTTGCCCATGATGCAAGGAGATGAACACCCTTACACTAGAAGGGTCAACTTTGATCAAAGGTTAGACCAAGTCCTCATAGACATTTATGAAGTGGGTGCTCAATGGAAGAAAGATTTAAGAGGGAAGCCGATTCAACTGAGAAGGCATGACCTCAAGCCCGTGGCTAGGGGATGGTTGGAGTTTATCCAACGCTCAATCATTCCCACTAGCAACCAGTCCGAAGTTACTATAGACCGGGCTATCATGATTCATAGCATCATGATTAGAGAGGAAGTAGAAGTTCATGAGGTTATATCCCAAGAACTTTATAAGGTGGCGGACAAGTCCTCTGCCTTGGCAAGGTTAGCTTTCCCTCATCTCATTTGTCACCTCTGTTATTCAGTTGGAATTGACATAGAGGGAGACATCCTCATTGATGAAGACAAGCCCATCACTAAGAAGAGGATGGAGCAAACAAGGGATCCCACTCACCATGAAATCCCTGAGATACCTCAAGGGATGCACTTTCATCCACAAAACTATTGGGATAAAATCAACACCTCCCTAGGAGAATTAAGTTCCAACATGGGACAACTAAGGGTGGAGCACCAAGAACATTCCATTCTCCTCCATGAAATTAGAGAAGATCAAAGAATCATGAGAGAGGAGCAACAAAGGCAAGGAAGAGACATTGAGGAGCTCAAGCACTCCATAAGATCTTCAAGAGGAAGAACAAGCCGCCATCACTAAGGTGGACCCGTTCTTTAATCTCCTTGTTCTTTATTCTCCTGTTTTTTGAATTTTCATGCTTATGTTCATTATCTATGCTTGTGTCTTATGATCATTAGTGTCTTAGTGTCTATGCCTTAAAGTTATGAATGTCCTATGAATCCATCACCTTTCTTAAATGAAAAATGTTCTTAATTGAAAAAGAGAAGAATTGCATGAATTTTTAATTTTATAATAGATTAATTATTTTGATGTGGTGGCAATACTTTGACTTCTGAATGTATGCTTGAACAGTGCATATGTCTTTTGAATTTTTTGTTCATGAATGTTGGCTCTTGAAAGAATGATGAAAAAGGAGACATGTTACTGAGGATCTGAAAAATCATAAAAATGATTCTTGAAGCAAGAAAAAGCAGTGCATACAAAAAAACAAAAAAAAGATGGAAAAAGAAAAAGAAAAGGAGAAAAGAAATAATAAAGTTGTGATCCAAGGCAAAAAGAGTGTGCTTGAGAACCCTGGACACCTCTAATTGGGGACTCTAGCAAAGCTGAGTCACAATCTGAAAAGGTTCACCCAGTTATGTGCTGTGGCTTGTATGTATCCGGTGGTAATACTGGAAGACAGAGTGCTTTGGGCCACAGCCAAGACTCATAAAGTAGCTATGTTTAAGAATCATCATACTTAACTAGGAGAATCAATAACACTATCTGGATTCTGAGTTCCTAGAGAAGCCAATCATTCTGAATTTCAAAGGATAAAGTGAGATGCCAAAACCGTTCAGAGGCAAAAAGCTAAAAGCCCCGCTCATCTAATTAATACTGATCTTCATAGATGTTTTTGGAATTCATTACATATTCTCTTCTTTTTATCTTATTTGATTTTCAGTTGCTTGGGGACAAGCAACAATTTAAGTTTGGTGTTGTGATGAGCGGATAATTTGTACGCTTTTTGGCATTGTTTTTAGTATGTTTTTAGTATGTTTTAGTTAGTTTTTATTATATTTTTATTAGTTTTTAGTTAAAATTCACTTTTCTGGACTTTACTATGAGTTTGTGTGTTTTCCTGTGGGACTTGAACAAAAATCTGATTCAGAGACTGAAAAGGACTGCAGATGCTGTTGGATTCTGACCTTCCTTCACTCGAAGGGGATTTTCTGGAGCTACAAAAGACCAATTGGCGCGCTCTCACATGCGTTGAAAAGTAGACATCCTGGGCTTTCCAGCAATATATAATAGTCCATACTTTTCCCGAGATTTGATTGCCCAAACCGGCGTTAAACGCCGGAACTGGCACAAGAATGGGAGTCAAACGCCCAAACTGGCACAAAAGCTGGCGTTTAACTCCAAGAAGAGTCTCTACACGAAAATGCTTCAATGCTCAGCCCAAGCACACACCATGTGGGCCCGGAAGTGGATTTTTATGTAATTTACTCATCTTTGTAAACCCTAGGCTACTAGTTCTCTACAAATAGGACCTTTTACTATTGTATTCTCATCTTGGTAGCTATCTTTGAGTAGTCTTATGCTATCTTAGATCATGGGGGCTGGCCTCTCGGCCATGCCTAGACCTTGTTCTTATGTATTTTCAACGGTGGAGTTTCTACACACCATAGATTAAGGTGTGGAGCTCTGCTGTACCTCGAGTATTAATGCAATTACTATTGTTCTTCTATTCAATTCAGCTTATTCTTGTTCCTAAGATATCACTTGTTCCTCAACTTGATGAATGTGATGATCCGTGACACTCATCATCATTCTCACCTATGAACGTGTACCTGACAACCACCTCCGTTCTACCTTAGATTGAGTGGATATCTCTTGGATCCCTTAATCGAAATCTTCGTGGTATAAGCTAGAATTGATGGCGGCATTCAAGAGAATCCAGAAGGTCTAAACCTTGTCTGTGGTATTCTGAGTAGGATTCAAGGATTGAATGACTGTAACGAGCTTCAAACTCGTGATTGTGGGGCGTTAGTGACAGACGTAAAAGAATCACTGGATTCTTTTCCGACATGATTGAGAACCGACAGCTGAATAGCCGTGCTGTGACAGAGCGTGTTGAACATTTTCACTGAGAGGACAGGATTGTAGCCATTGACAATGGTGATGCCCAACATACAGCTTGCCATGGAAAGGAGTAAGAAGGATTGGATGAAGACAGTAGGAAAGCAGAGAGACGGAAGGGACAAAGCATCTCCATACACTTATCTGAAATTCTCACCAATGAATTACATAAGTATCTCTATCTTTATTTTATACTTTATTCATAAATCGTTTATAACCATTTGAATCTGTCTGACTGAGATTTACAAGATGACCATAGCTTGCTTCATACCAACAATCTCCGAGGGATCGACCCTTACTCGCGTAAGGTTTATTACTTGGACGACCCAGTGCACTTGCTGGTTAGTTGTGCGAAGTTGTGATAAAGAGTTGAGATTGCAATTGAGCGTACCATGTTGATGGCACCATTGATGATCACAATTTCATGCACTAGGAGACACCCCACCATGGTAACATCTTTTCATTTTCTCTTTTGTACATATTGGTAGAATTAGTTTAATTTTTTTTGCTTGTATTGGTTGTTGAGTTTATTCAGTAGTTTAGCATGTTGAATAAGGCTTTTATGGTGTTTGGGTAGCTATTTGGAGGTTTGAAATGCTTGGATTGGTGCAAGAACATGAAAAATTTTGAAAAACAGAGCACCAACCCGCGCGTGCGTGCACCTGGCGCGTACGCGCACCTCAAGCATTTTCGACCATCCACGCGAGCACGCGAAGTGCGCGGACGCGTGGATTGAAAAAAATTACCCCTCCATACATTGACCCAAGAGTTACGCCTACACTGCGCCAGCACCATGCCTGAGGCACAAACCAACTGCGCGTGTGCGCACCTGGCGCGTACGCGCCCTTTTGGCAATTTGCGGATCGACGCGCTAGCGCACCTTGCGCGCGTGTGCCGATCGCCCATTTGCACTCCTGGTACATTTTCCAGAGAGTTGTGCCACTTTTGTGCCTATGCTGTGCCTGCCACCCGCGCGTCCACGCCAGTTAATAAAAAGAGTTTTTTTCTCTTCCATTTTCTTTTGCCCATTGCATCCGTATACTTCCACTCTTTCCATTTTTATTTTGTTTTCATAGCTTATTTTTACCTTATTTTTTCTTGAGTTTCCTATTCTAATAATGGTGTTGCATTTTCCTACTCAATTGTTGAGAATTTCTTGCATTATTTTGAGGCCTCTTGACTTGTTCGATATTAGTTAATATGCCTTTGCTTGAATTATTTTCTCACTCACATGTTGTAGCTACCATGTATTGAGAACCATACTTTTATTTGGCATTAGCCCCCGCCTATGTTCTAATTGCTTCCATATCTTTGTTGTAGGCTTAATTTTCTTTCTTTTTCTTTCCTTTTAGGTTGGCCACCAAGAAGGAAAGGAATGGAAAGGCTTCTAAATGGGGCAACAAACAAGTTCATCCGCACAACCCTTTGAAGAAACTCATCAATTGTAGTAACCCGTCCACCTTGCTCTTCTTTGCATGCACCGAGGACGGTGCAAATTTCTAAGTGTGGGGAGGTCGTCCGACCGATCTCTATGGGTAACAATTTCCTTTTTCAACACCAATTTTTTTCAATTTTTGTCTTTGTTAGTTAGTTGTCGCATCGCATGATAGGTTGCATGCTAGTTAGAACTTTTACATATTTCACCATTTCTTTTTATGTTAGGACTACTTGGTTATGGTGATGATTTCCTTCCAAGAAATTATAGTTTTAGGGCAACCTAACAATTTGGAAAAAAATTTTTTTATTGAACTTGCTTGAAAGAATTTATTTTGGAACATGGTTTTTGAGCTAAGAACACAAGCTTGTGAGATTTGAGCCTAACTGCTGGTGGACGAAATTGTGATCACATCAATGTAGTATTCTTTGTTGTTGTATGGAATCATTATAATGGCTCTTTGCTATGTGTGGACACAACTCCGTTCAACTAGCCAGCAAGTGTACTGGGTCATCCAAGTAATACCTTACGTGAGTAAGGGTCGATCCCACAGAGATTGTTGGTATGAAGCAAGCTATGGTCACCTTGTAAATCTCAGTTAGACAAATTAAATGGTTATGGATTTCAAAAATTAATTAATAATAAACAGAAGATAAAATAGGCGTATGGAGATGCTGTGCTCCTCTTGAATCTCTACTTTCTTATTACATTCATCCAATCCTTCTTACTCCTTTCCATGGCAAGCTGTATGTAGGGCATCACTGTCGTCAATGGCTACTTTTAATCCTCTCAGGAAAATGGTCCTATGTGCTATCACTGCATGGCTAATCGTCTGGAGGCATCACCCTTGCCGATGGCTACATCCCATCCTCTCAGTGAAAATGGTCCAAATGCTCTGTCACAGCACGGCTAATCATCTGTCGGTTCTCAATCAGGTTGGAATAGAATCCCTTGATTTTTTTGCGTCTGTCACTGACGCCCAGCCTTCAGGAGTTTGAAGCTCGTCACAGTCATTCAATATCGGAATCTTACTCGGAATACCACAGACAAGGTTAGACTTTCCAGATTCCCGGAATCTTACTCGGAATACCACAGACAAGGTTAGACTTTTCGGATTCCCATGAATGATGCCATCTATCTAGCTTATACCACGAAGATTCTGTTGGGGAATCTAAGAGATATGCGCCCGGCCTAAGGTAGAACGGAAGTGGTTGTCAGTCACGCGCGTTCATAGGTGGGAATGATGATGAGTGTCACGGATCATCACATTCATCAAGTTGAAGTGCAACGTATATCTTGGAATAAGAATAAAAGAGAATTGAATAGAAAATAATAGTAATTGTATTGAAACTTGAGGTACAGCAGTGCTCCACACCCTTAATCTATGGTGTGTAGAAACTCCACCGTTGAAAATACATAAGTGAAAGGTTCAGGTATGGCCGAGTGGCCAGCCCCCTAAAACATGATCAATAGCCTCCTAAGATGAAGAATAAAACAAAAATGAGACCAAAGATGTCTAATACAATAGTAAATTATCCTATTTATACTAGACTAGCTACTAGGGTTTACATGAGTAAGTATTTGATGCATAAATTCACTTCCGGGGCCCACTTGGTGTATGTTTGGGCTGAGCTTGATCTATCCACGAGCTGAGGCTTCTCTTGGAGTTGAACGCCAAGGTATAATGTGTTTTGGGCGTTCAACTCCGGGTCGTGACGTGTTTCTGGCATTTAACTCCAGACAGCAGCATGTACTTGGAGTTGAACGCCACTTTACGTCGTCAATTTCCGAATAAAGTATCGACTATTATATATTCTGGAAAGCTCTGGATGTCTACTTTCCAAAGCCGTTGAGAGCGCGCCATTTGGAGTTCTGTAGCTCCAGAAAATTCATTTCGAGTGCAAGGAGGTCAGATTCCAACAGCATCAGCAGTCCTTTTGTCAGCCTCCTTTCAGAGTTTTGCTCAAGTCCCTCAATTTCAGCCAGAAATTACTTGAAATCACAGAAAAACACACAAACTCATAGTAATGTCCAGAAATGTGAATTTAACTTAAAAACTAATGAAAACATCCCAAAAAGTAGCTTGAACTTACTAAAAACTACCTAAAAACAATGCCAAAAAGCGTATAAATTATCTGCTCATCACAACACCAAACTTAAATTGTTGCTTGTCCCCAAGCAACTGAAAATCAATTAGGATAAAAAGAAGAGAATATACTATAAATTCCAGAATATCAATGAATATTAATTATAATTAGATGAGCGAGACTTGTAGCTTTTTGCTTCTGAACAGTTTTGCCATCTCACTTTTTCCCTTGAAGTTTAGAATGATTGGCTTCTCTAGGAACTTAGAATTTTGGATAGTGTTATTGATTCTCCTAGTTAAGTATGTTGATTCTTGAACACAACTACTTATGAGTCTTGGCCATGGCCCTAAGCACTTTGTTTTCCAGTATTACCACCAGATACATAAATGCCACAGATAAATGACTGGGTGAACCGTTTCAGATTGTGACTCAGCTTTGCTAGAGTCCCCAGTTAGAGGTGTCCAGAGTTCTTAAGCACACTCTTTTTGCTTTGGATCACGACTTTAACCACTCAGTCTCAAGCTTTTCACTTGGACCTTCATGACATAAGCACATGGTCAGGGACAGCTTGATTTGGCAGCTTAGGCCTGGATTTTATTTCCTTGGGCCCTCCTATCCATTGATGCTCAAAGCCTTGGATCCATCTTTTTTACCCTTGCCTTTTGTTTTTAAGGGCTATTGGCTTTTTCTGCTTGCTTTTTCTTTTTCTATTATTTTTTCGCAACTTTTTTTTCTTTCGCCACTTTTTTTTCGCAAGCTTTTGCTTTTTCACTGCTTTTTCTTGCTTCAAGAATCAATTTTATGATTTTTCAGATTATCAATAACATCTCTCTTTGTTCATCATTCTTTCAAGAGCCAACAGTTTTAACATTCATAAACAACAAGATCAAAAATATGCACTGTTCAAGCATTCATTCAGAAATCAAAAAGTATTGTCACCACATCAATATAATTAAACTAAATTCAAGGATAAATTCGAAATTCATGTACTTCTTGTTCTTTTGAATTAAAACATTTTTCATTTAAGAGAGGTGAAGGATTAATGGAATTATTCATAACCTTAAGACATAGTTACTAACTACTAATAATCATGAAGTAGAGACACAAAACATAGATAAACATGTAACATAAAAATCGAAAAACAGAAAAATATAAGAACAAGGAATGAGTCCACCTTAGTGAGGGTGGCGCCTTTTTGAAGGACCAATGGTGCTTTTTGAGCTCCTCTATGTCTCTTCCTTGCTTCTGTTGCATGATCCCTAGTGATTTTGGTGCTCCTATCCTTAGTTGCTCCCAATAGTTGTGTGGAGGACCATTTATCCCCTGAGGTATCTCAGGGATCTCTTGATTTGCAGTCAAATGTTCTACCACTGAGCTATAAACCCTTTAGATGAGTCTTTCCATCTCCCATGACTCAGAGGTGGAAGCTTTTGTCTTTTTCCTTGTTCCTGCTCATATAGGGAAGAAGAGAACAAGAAAAGAAAGAGGAATCCTCTATGCACAATATAGATATTCCTTTATGTTAGTAGAAGAAGAAAGGGAAGAAGAGTGAAGAAGAATGGGTAAGGATAGAGGTGGTGATTTGAGATGAAGAGAAGTGAAGAGAAGTGTTAGTAAATAAATAAATAAATAGAAGAAGAGGAGAGATAGAAAATTTTCGAAAATAATTTTGAAAAAGTGGTTAGTGATTTTCGAAAATTAAAGATAATATATAATTAAAATTAAAATTTAAAACAATTAAAAAGAATTTTTTTTGAAAAAGAGATGAGATATTTTCGAAAATTAGAGAGGGATAGGTAGTTAGTTGGTTTTGAAAAAGATAAGAAACAAACAAAAAGTTAAATAGTTAGTTGAAAAAGATATTAAAATCAAATTTGAAAAGATAAGAAGATAAGAAGTTAGATAAGATATTTTGAAATCAAATTTTTTGAAAAAGATAAAATTTTGAAAAAGATATAATATAAAAGATAAGATAAAAAGATATGATTAAAAACAATTAAAAAGATATTTTGAAAAAGATTTGATTTTAAAATTAAAATTAATTACTTGACTAACAAGAACTAAAAGATAAAATTCTAGAATTTAAAGATTGAACCTTTCTTACCAAGAAAGTAACAAACTTCAAATTTTTGAATCAATCACATTACTTGTTAGCTAATTTTCGAAAATATGATGTAAAAGATAAGAAAAAGATTTTGAAAAATATTTTTAAAAAAAAATTCGAAAATTAATAAGAAAAAAAGGAAAAGATTTAATTTTTTGAAAAAGTTTTGAAAAGATAAGATTTTTAAAATTGAAAATTTGACTTGACTTGTAAGAAACAACTAATTTTTAAAATTTTTGACTAAGTCAACTCAAATTTTCGAAAATTAGGAGACAAAAAAGGAAAAGATATTTTTTTTATTTTTGAATTTTTTTATGATGAGAGAGAAAAACACAAAAATGACCCAAAACATGAAAATTTTGGATCAAAACACAAGATGCATGCAAGAACACTATGAATGTCAAGATGAACACCAAGAACACTTTGAAGATCGTGATGAACATCAATAACATAATTTTGAAAAATTTTTGATGCAAAGAAAACATGCAAGACACCAAACTTAGAAATCTTTAATGGATGGACTCTAACAAACGAAAAATGCATATGAAAAACAACAAACAACACAAAACAAGAAATCATCAAGATCAAACAAGAAGACTTGTCAAGAACAACTTGAAGATCATGAAGAACACTATGAATGCATGGAATTTCGAAAAATGCAAGAAAAATTTTTAAAGCATGCAATTGACATCAAACTTAAAAATTGACTCAAGACTCAAACAGGAACACAAAATATTTTTGATTTTTATGATTTTATTAATTTTTTTGGATTTTTATTAATTTTTTCGAAAATAAAGTTTGGAAAAACGAAAAAGAAAAGAAAAATTTTGAAAAAGATTTTTGAAAAGAAAATTACCTAATCTGAGCAACAAGATGAACCGTCAGTTGTCCATACTCGAACAATCCCCGGCAACGGCGCCAAAAACTTGGTGGACGAAATTGTGATCACATCAATGTAGTATTCTTTGTTGTTGTATGGAATCATTATAATGGCTCTTTGCTATGTGTGGACACAACTCCGTTCAACTAGCCAGCAAGTGTACTGGGTCATCCAAGTAATACCTTACGTGAGTAAGGGTCGATCCCACAGAGATTGTTGGTATGAAGCAAGCTATGGTCACCTTGTAAATCTCAGTTAGGCATAGAAATACATTATGTAAATCAATAGTGGGAATTTCAGATAGGCGTATGGAGATGCTGTGCTCCTCTTGAATCTCTACTTTCTTATTACATTCATCCAATCCTTCTTACTCCTTTTCATGGCAAGCTGTATGTAGGGCATCACCATCGTCAATGGCTACTTTTAATCCTCTCAGTGAAAATGGTCCAAATGCTCTGTCACAGCACGGCTAATCATCTGTCGGTTCTCAATCAGGTTGGAATAGAATCCTTTGATTCTTTTGTGTCTATCACTGACGCCCAGCCTTCAGGAGTTTGAAGCTCGTCACAGTCATTCAATACCGGAATCTTACTCGGAATACCACAGACAAGGTTAGACTTTCCAGATTCCCGGAATCCTACTCGGAATACCACAGACAAGGTTAGACTTTCCGGATTCCCATGAATGATGCCATCTATCTAGCTTATACCACGAAGATTCTGTTGGGGAATCTAAGAGATATGCGCCCGGCCTAAGGTAGAACAGAAGTGGTTGTCAGTCACGTGCGTTCATAGGTGGGAATGATGATGAGTGTCACGGATCATCACATTCATCAAGTTGAAGTGCAACGTATATCTTGGAATAAGAATAAAAGAGAATTGAATAGAAAATAATAGTAATTGTATTGAAACTTGAGGTACAGCAGTGCTCCACACCCTTAATCTATGGTGTGTAGAAACTCCACCGTTGAAAATACATAAGTGAAAGGTTCAGGTATGGCCGAGTGGCCAGCCCCCTAAAACATGATCAATAGCCTCCTAAGATGAAGAATAAAACAAAACTAAGACCAAAGATGTCTAATACAATAGTAAATTATCCTATTTATACTAGACTAGCTACTAGGGTTTACATGAGTAAGTATTTGATGCATAAATTCACTTCCGGGGCCCACTTGGTGTATGTTTGGGCTGAGCTTGATCTATCCACGAGCTGAGGCTTCTCTTGGAGTTGAACGCCAAGTTATAATGTGTTTTGGGCGTTCAACTCCGGGTCGTGTCGTGTTTCTGGCGTTTAACTCCAGACAGCAGCATGTACTTGGCGTTGAATGCCACTTTACGTCGTCAATTTCCGAATAAAGTATGGACTATTATATATTTCTGGAAAGCTCTAGATGTCTACTTTCCAAAGCCGTTGAGAGCGCGCCATTTGGAGTTCTGTACCTCCAGAAAATCCATTTCGAGTGCAGGGAGGTCAGATTCCAACAGCATCAGCAGTCCTTTTGTCAGCCTCCTTTCAGAGTTTTGCTCAAGTCCCTCAATTTCAGCTAGAAATTACCTGAAATCACAGAAAAACACACAAACTCATAGTAAAGTCCAGAAATGTGAATTTAACATAAAAACTAATGAAAACATCCCAAAAAGTAGCTTGAACTTACTAAAAACTACCTAAAAACAATGCCAAAAAGCGTATAAATTATCCGCTCATCAACTGCGTGGTTACATCTTATAACCACTTATTCTTCCTTCTTGTGTGCATTACCCTCTTTCTATGATTGTAATCTTTGATTTCTTTGATTCTCTATGTCCATTATTTTGTGTATTCATGCATTTATATGATTGAGGCCATTGTTTCATTAGCTCACTTACCCAAATAGCCTTACCTCTTATCATCCATTGTTAGCCAATTTGAGCCTATGATTAACCCATTTGTTCTTAATTTAGCACATTACAAGCCTTAAAGCGAAAAATAATAAATGTCCTTTATTTGGATCTTTGATTAGCTTAGGCTAGGGTGTGTGTGTATCATTCAAGTGTGGGAAGTCTTGGGACATTGGGTGAATAAAAAGGTAGTTTTGTATTTTTGTTGTAAAAAAATTGGGAATTGGGCACATACTCATGTATTGATAAAATGTATAGACCTTATGCATTGATGTTCTTGTATATAGTTTGAAAGAAAGAAAAAGAAAAAGAAAAAGAAAAAGAAAAAATAAAAAAGAAAAAGAAAAAGAAAAAAATAGAAAGAAAAGAAAAAGAAAAGAAAAGAAATAAAAAGGGGACAAAATGCCCCAAAGCAAAGTGAAGCTCAATAAAGATCAATGCATATGAGTTGTAATAAAAAAGAAAATGCATGAGTATGTGAAAAAGTGAAAAATGGATAGTTAGGATAGCTCAAATTGTATAGGTTGCTATACAGGTTAGGTGGGAAGTTTAAGGTAATCAAAGATTCAAATTTCAAGTCCACTTGACCAAATATATATCCTTACCTTAACCCTAGCACCATTACAACCTATGAAAAGTCCTCATGATAGTTGTATGCATGCATGAAATAAATGTTGATTGTTAGATGAAAAACGAATCTTGAAAAGCATGATTAGGAGAGCATTGAGAGAATCGACCCTATACACTTGAGTGACGAGAGTGCAAACACTTCCGGTGAGGGTTCGATGCTCAACTCCATGATTCCCGGCTTTCATGAGCGTTCTTCTTGCAAGTCTACTTGAACTTCATTTTTATACTTGAATTGGTAGGATTCATGAGTCGTCATATGACCTTAGCCCTACCCATTTATACATACTCTTGGAGGATTGATTTATTTTTAACCAAGTAGGTAGAATCATTTTGCATTTTGTTGCATTCATATAGTTTAGGCTGCATATAGTTTATTTACATTGAATAAATGTTGATACCCTTTATTCTCTCTTGGTTTAAGCATGAGGACATGCTTGGTTTAAGTATGGGGAGATTTGATAAACCCCGATTTTGTGGTTTATCTTGTGCTTATTTTTGGGGATTTTATCACCTTTTCCCACATTTATTCAATGAAATAGCATGATTTTGGAATTCTCCCTAGATTTGTGCTTAAATGTGAAAACATGCTTTTTAGGCCCTAAAATTGATTATTTTAATTCCATTCAATTCCTTGATGTGTTTGTTGAGTGAATTCAGGTTCATAAGGCAAGTAGTGGATGGAAGAACTGAGGTGAAAAGCATGCAAGTGGGAGAACTCATGAAGAAATGAAGGAACCGTAAAGCTGTCAAGCCTGACCTCCAGGCACTCAAACGACCATAACTTGAGCTACAGAGGTCCAAATGAGGCGGTTTCAGTTGCGTTGGAAAGCTAACATCCGAGGCTTCGAAATGATATAAATTTTTGCCATATGTTGCTTCGCGTTCAGGGGCGCACACGCGCACTTTGTGTGCGAGCGCCGATGCTGTCCGTGGCCCACTTTAATGAAATCGCCCCCAGCGATTTTGCAGCTCATTTTGGGCCCAATCCAACTCATTTCTGATGCTATTTAAGCCAAGGATTGAAGGGGAATGAACACACTTAGTCATATTTGAGTTTTCATCCTCTTTTAGGATAGCATTCTAGAGAGAGAACTTCTCTCCTCTCTCTAGATTTAGGATAGGAATTAGGTTAATCTCTCTCAAATTTCTCTTTCAATTCTTCTTTTGATTTCAATTCTCTTGTTAATTTCTTATTTTACTCTCTTTTATGTTGATGAACATTATTGGATCTAATTTTCTTTTTAATGCAATTTCATGTTTCTATGTTTCTTTTGTGTTGATCTTGCTTGCTATTATGGATTTCTTGCTTATAATAGTTATGGGTTTCATTAATTCTAGCATTTTGTGATGTTTACTTTTCTTTCACTCTAAGTGTTTGATGAAATGCTTTCACTAGTTTTTGGGTAGTTTTCTTGACTCTTGGCCTAGGCTAAGGTAATTGAGTGACCTTGAGTCATTAGGTCTCAATGATTTGGTGATTTGAGAACCCTTGGTGATCAATTTGATACTCATTGATGCCAACCCACTACTAATCCAATTAGTAGGTAGGTTGGGACTTATGGGTTGATGTGATCAAAGCCATTTGACGTACTTCAAGTCTAGGAGTAGATATTACGTACTTAAGACTTTTGGAAGTAGACTTAATGAGCTTGGCCTCTCATAATTATCAATATTTGGTATGTAGACAAGGATGGTGATCTCAATTACCTAAGTCTTAGCCAAGAGTTCTTTATCTTGCTTTCTTTAATTACTTGTTTAATTTACTTTTCTTGCCATTTATTTTCTTGCCCAATCATCAAATCAAACCCCTTACCCCCTTCATAGCCAATAATTGAGCACTTCATTGCAATTCCTTGTGAGACGACCCGGGGTCTTAATACTTCAGTTATTTCTTATTTGGAGTTTGTTAATTGTGACAACCAAAATTTTTGCATGAAAGGATTCTTGATTGGTTTGGAAACTATACTTCATAACGAGACTTCATTAGATAAATTCTAAACCGTCAAGAAATCCGATCATCAAGACGTCCCATGAGGTCTTCCTCATTGGGATTCGCATCCTCTCCTTCCTCTCTAGGTTCGGCCATATTGATTATATTAATGGCCTTGCACTCTCTTTTTGGATTTTCTTCAGTATTGCTTGGGAGAGTACTAGGAGGAGTTTCAGTGATTTTCTTACTCAGCTGGCCCACTTGTGCCTCCAAATTTCTAATGGAGGACCTTGTTTCACTCATGAAACTTAAAGTGGCCTTAGACAGATCAGAGACTAAATTTGCTAAGTTAGAGGTACTCTGTTCATAATTCTCTGTCTGTTGCTGAGAAGATGATGGATAAGGCTTGATATTGCTGAGCCTATTTCTTCCACCATTATTAAAGCCTTGTTGAGGCTTTTGTTGATCCTTCCATGAGAAATTTGGATGATTTCTCCATGATGAATTATAGGTGTTTCCATAAGGTTCACCCATATAATTTACTTCTGCTATTGCACGGTTCTCAGGATCATAAGCTTCTTCTTCAGAAGATGCCTCTTTAGTACTGTTGGATGCATTTTGCCATCCATTCAGACTTTGAGAAATCATGTTGACTTGCTGAGTCAATGATGAGCGGATAATTTATACGCTTTTTGGCATTGTTTTTAGTATGTTTTTAGTATATTTTAGTTAGTTTTTTATTACATTTTTATTAGTTTTTAGTTAAAATACACTTTTCTGGGCTTTACTATGAGTTTGTGTGTTTTTCTGTGATTTCAGGTATTTTCTGGCTGAAATTGAGGGACCTGAGCAAAAATCGGATTCAGAGGCTAAAAAGGACTGCAGATGCTGTTGGATTCTGACCTCCCTGCACTCGAAGTGGATTTTCTGGAGATATAGAAACCCAATTACGCTCTTAATTGCGTTGGAAAGTAGACATCCTGGACTTTCCAGCAATGTATAATAGTCCATATTTTGCCCGAGATTTGATGGCCCAAACCGGTGTTGCAAATCAGCTTCAGAATTCCCAGTGTTTAACGCCGGAATTGGCACAAAAATTGGACTTAAACGCCCAAACTGGCATAAAAGCTGGCGTTTAACTCCAGAAAAAGTCTCTACACATGAAAGCTTCAATGCTCAGCCCAAGCACACACCAAGTGGACCCTGGAAGTGGATTTTTACGTCATTTACTCATTTCTGTGTACCCTAGGTTACTAGTTCACTATTAATAGGACCTTTTGACATTGTATCTCTACCTCATGACACATTACACATTTCTCATTGTATCTTCTATGGCATGAGTCTCTAAACCTCATGGTTGGGGGTGAGGAGCTCTGCTGTGTCTTGATGGATTAATGCAATTATTACTGTTTTTCATTCAATCACGCTTGCTTCTATTCTAAGATATCACTTGTTCTTCAACTTTATAGATGTGATGATCCGTGACACTCATCATCATTCTCACCTATGAACGTGTGCCTGACAACCACCTCTGTTCTACTTTAGATTGAATAGATATCTCTTAGATTCCTTAATCAGGATCTTCGTGGTATAAGCTAGAATTGATGGCGGCATTCAAGAGAATCCGAAAGGTCTAAACCTTGTCTGTGGTATTCTGAGTAGGATTCAAGGATTGAATGACTGTGACGAGCTTCAAACTCCTAAGGGCTGGGCGTTAGTGACAGACGCAAAAGAATCACTGGATTCTATTCCAACCTGATTGAGAACCGACAGATGATTAGCCGTGCTGTGACAGAGCGCGTTGAACATTTTCACTGAGAGGATGGGAGGTAGCCATTGACAACAGTGAAACCCTACATACAGCTTCCCATGGAAGGAGCCTTGCGTGCATGAAGAAGAAGACAGTAGAAAAGCAGAGATTCAGAAGATAGAGCATCTCCAAAACCTCAACCTGTTCTCCATTACTACAAAAAAAGTACTTATTTCATGTTCTTTTACTTTTCACAATTAAATCTGATAATTATTGATATCCTGACTAAGAGTTACAAGATAACCATAGCTTGCTTCAAGCCGACAATCTACGTGGGATCGACCTTTACTCACGTAAGGTATTACTTGGACGACCCAGTGCACTTGCTGGTTAGTTGTGCGGAATTGCAAAAGTGTGATTGCAATTTCGTGTACCAAGTTTTTGGCGCTGTTGCCGGGGATTGTTCGAGTTTGGACAACTGACGGTTTATCTTGTTGCTTAGATTAGGACTGTTTTATTTTTGGTTGGTTTAGAGTCTTTTATTTGAGTCTAGTTTCATATTTTAAGTTTGGTGTCAATTGCATGCCTTTGCTTTCTTTTAATTTTTCGAATTTGCATGTTCTTAGTCCTTTCTTGATCCATAAAAATTCTAAGTTTGGTGTCTTCTTTGTGTTTTCCTTTAAAATTTTCAAAAAATTGTGTTGATTTTCTAAAAATTTTAAGTTTGGTGTCATTTTGTTGTTTTTCTCTTTCCTCTTTTCAAAAATCAAATCTTTTTCAAAAATAATTTTCAAACATATCTTTTCAATTGCTAATTCCAAAATCTTTTTAATTAATTAATTGATTTAGTTTTCAATTTACTTTTATTTTATTTTCTTTTAGTTTTCGAAATTTGATTTTATTTTCCATTTGTTTTATTTTATTATTTTCAGTTACATTAAAAAAAATATTTTATTTTACTTGTGAATCATTATCATATTCCCTTTCTCCATCATGGACCTAAGTGGAATTGAGCAGTCCAGAAGGACTCTGGGGTCATATGCTAACCCCATTACAGCTACATATGGGAGTAGCATCTGTATACCTCCCATTAAAGCAAGCAGCTTTGAGCTAAATCCTCAACTCATTATCATGGTGCAGCAAAATTGCCAGTATTTCGGTCTTCCACAGGAAGAACCTATTGAGTTTCTGGCACAGTTCTTACAAATTGCTGACACAGTACGTGATAAAGAGGTGGATCAGGATGTCTACAGATTATTACTATTTCCATTTGCTGTAAAAGATCAAGCTAAGAGGTGGTTGAATAACCAACCCACAGCAAGCATAGAAATATGGAGACAGTTATCAGACAAATTCCTAAATCAATTTTACCCTCCAAAAAGGATGACACAGCTAAGGCTGGACATCCAAGGCTTTAAACAAGAGGATAATGAATCCCTTTATAATGCCTGGGAGAGGTATAGAGGTATGATAAGAAAATGCCCCTCTGAGATGTTTTCAGAGTGGGTACAGTTAGACATCTTCTACTATGGGCTTACAGAAAAAGCTCAGATGTCTCTAGACCACTCAGCTGGTGGATCTATTCATATGAGGAAGATGATTGAAGAGGCCCAAGAACTAATAAATACTGTTGCTAGAATCAACATTTGTACTCTAGCAGTGAGCCCTATACAAAAGAAGAAGCTATGGCAGTAGCTACTGATCATAATCCTCAAGAACAGATTGTTGAGCTTAATCAGCAATTACTCCTGATGACAAAACAGTTGGCAGAATTTAAAGAGATGCTTCAAGAAACTAAAATTGCCAACAAGAACATAGAATCACAGTTGAATCAGACAAAACAGCAGTTATCTAAACAGATAACAGAAGAATGCCAAGCAGTTCAACTGAGGAGTGGGAAGACATTGAATAACACTGCTCAAAGTAGCAAAAAGCCAAGAAAGGAACAATTGACAGAGGATAACCAAACCACTGCCCAAAATCCCTCTGAGGACAGTAAGAGCCCAGAGAGGAATACTCTTGGCATTCAAACGCCAGAAAGGGGGTAAAAGCTGGCGTTAAACGCCCATTCCTTGCCCAGTTCTGGCGTTCAAATGCCAGAAAAGGGGGAAAAGTTGGCATGAAACGCCCATTCCTCACCCAATCCTGGCGTTCAAACGCCAATGGGGAATCAGACACCTGAGAGTGCTGATAGTAACCCCTCTAAAAAGGCTTCTCCAACCACCTCTGTAAGGAATAAACCCACAGCAACTAAGGTTGAAGAATATAAAGCCAAGATGCCTTATCCTCAGAAACTCCACCAAGCGGAACAGGATAAGCAATTTGCCTGCTTCGCAGACTATCTAAGGACTCTTGAAATAAAGATTCCGTTTGTAGAGGCACTTGAACAAATACCTTCTTATGCTAAGCTCATAAAAGAGATCTTAAGTCATAAGAAGGATTGGAGATAAACTAAAAAAGTGTTTCTCACTGAAGAATGCAGTGCAGTCATTCTGAAGAGCTTACCAGAAAAGCTCCAGGATCCAGGAAGCTTTATGATACCATTCACATTAGAAGGTGCTTGCACCAAGACAGCCCTGTGTGACCTTGGAGCAAGTATCAATCTAATACCTGCATCCACTATCAGAAAGCTTGGGTTGACTGAAGAAGTCAAACCAACCCGGATATGTCTCCAACTTGCTGATGGCTCCATTAATTATCCATCAGGCATAATTGAGGACATGATTGTCAAGGTTGGGCCATTCGCCTTTCCAAATGACTTTGTAGTGCTGGAAATGGAGGAGCACAAGAGTGCAACTCTCATCCTAGGAAGACCTATCTTAGCAACTGGACGAACTCTTATTGATGTACAAAAAGGGGAAGTAACTCTGAGAGTCAATGAGGATGAGTTCAAGTTGAATGCTGTAAAAGCTATGCAGCATCCAGACACACCAAATGACTGCATGAGCGCTGACATTATTGACTCTTTGGTGGAAGAGATTAATATGGCTGAAAGTCTAGAATCAGAGCTAGAGGACATCTTCAAGGATGTTCAGCCTGATCAGGAAGAACCAGAGGAAACAAAAGAATTTTTGAAAATTCCCCAGGAAAAGGATAAACCTCCCAAACCTGAGCTCAAACCACTACCACCATCCCTAAAGTATGCATTTCTGGGAGAGGATGACACTTTTCCAGTGATCATAAGCTCTGCTTTAAATTCACAGGAAGAGGAAGCACTGATTCAAGTGTTAAGGACACACAAGCCAGCTCTTGGGTGGTCCATAAGTGATCTTAACGGCATTAGCCCAGCAAGATGCATGCACAAGATCCTATTGGAGGATAATGCCAAACCAGTGGTTCAACCACAAAGGCGGCTAAATCCATCCATGAAGGAGGTGGTGCAGAAAGAGGTCACTAAATTACTAGAGGCTGGGATTATTTATCCCATTTCTGATAGCCCCTGAGTGAGCCCTGTCCAAGTTGTCCCCAAGAAGGGAGGCATGACAGTGGTTCATAATGAAAAGAATGAACTAGTTCCTACAAGAACAGTTATAGGGTGGTGTATGTGTATTGATTACAGAAGGCTCAACACAGCCACCAGAAAGGATCATTTTCCTTTACCATTCATAGACCAAATGCTAGAAAGACTAGCTGGTCATGATTATTACTGCTTTTTGGATGGCTATTTAGGTTACAACCAAATTGCAGTAGATCCTCAAGACCAAGAGAAAACAACATTCACTTGCCCTTTTGGCGTGTTTGCCTACAGAAGAATGCCTTTTGGTCTGTGTAATGCACCTGCAACTTTTCAGAGATGCATGCTATCCATCTTCTCTGATATGGTGGAGAATTTCCTGGAAGTCTTCATAGATGACTTCTCAGTATATGGAAACTCATTCAGCTCCTGTCTTAACCACCTAGCACTTGTCCTGAAAAGGTGCCAAGAGACTAACCTGGTCTTAAACTGGGAGAAATGTCACTTTATGGTGACTGAAGGAATTGTCCTTGGGCACAAAATTTCAAGCAAGGGAATAGAGGTGGATAAAGCAAAGGTAGAGGTAATTGAAAAATTACCACCACCTGCCAATGTTAAGGCAATCAGAAGCTTTCTGGGGCATGCAGGATTCTACAGAAGGTTTATAAAGGATTTTCAAAAATTGCAAAACCTCTAAGAAACCTGCTAGCTGCTGACACACCATTTATGTTTGACACATAGTGTCTGCAGGCATTTGAGACCCTGAAAGCCAAGCTGATTACAGCACCAGTCATCTCTGCACCAGACTGGACATTGCCATTCGAACTAATGTGTGATGCCAGTGACCATGCCATTAGTGCAGTGTTGGGACAGAGGCATAACAAACTTCTGCACGTCATTTATTATGCTAGCCGTGTTCTAAATGACGCACAGAAGAATTACACAACCACAGAAAAAGAGTTACTTGCAGTGGTATATGCCATTGACAAGTTTAGATCCTATTTGGTAGGGTCAAAAGTGATTGTGTACACTGACCATGCTGCTCTTAAATACTTACTCACAAAGTAGGATTCAAAACCCAGGCTCATAAGGTGGGTGGTGCTTCTGCAAGAGTTTGGTGTCCCTTTGTGTTTCCCTCCAAATTTTCGAAAATTAAGGAATGCTAGATCTAAAAGTTTTAAGTCTTGTGTCTTTTTTTGTATTTTTCTCTTTCATCAATAAATTCAAAAAAATGAAAAAAAATATCTTTTCTAACTTAATTTTTACCTTAATTTTCGAAAATTAACATAAAAATTCAGATTTTGATTTTAAATTTTTATCTTATCAAATCTTTGTTCTCAAGTTTTTAAAAAATCAAATTTTTCAAAAATAAAAATCATATCTTTTTCAAATATCTTATCTTTTTTCAAAAGTTTATCATATATTTTTCAAAATTTAAAAATCTTATCTTATCTTTTTCAAATTTCAATTTTTTTAATCATATCTTTTTCAAAATCAAATTTCAAAATTTTATCTTTTTAATTTCTTATCTTATCTTTGCTAACTTCCAATTTTAAAATTCAATCTTTTTCAAAACTTTTTAATTTCTTATTTTATCTTTTTCTAATTTCAAATTTTGATTTCAAATCTTTTTCTTATCTTTTCTTCTATTTTTATTTTAAATCTTTTCTCAATTAATATCTTATCTTCTCTCTCTTATTTTTTCAAAAATTCCTAACTAACTCTTCTCTTCCTTAATTTTTGAAAATATCTCTCTTCTTCTTTCTCTTCTTTTTCAAAACTACCTAACTAACTCTCATCTCTCCTAATTTTCGAAAATTACTTCTTCTTCTCTCCTATTTTTGAAAATTTAACATTTAAATTTTAAATTCTTTTTTAAATTAATGACCTATTTTTGAAAATTAATTAATTAATTAAATAAAAAAATATTTTAATTTACTTTTTCTATTTATACCTCTTCTCTTCTCATCTCTATTCATTCAACTCTACTTCCTTCTGTTGGTCTACCTCAACTTCTTTATCTTCCTTCCTTTCTTCTTCACATCTAACTGGAAGCTCTTTGATCCAAGTGAAACAAAAAGCTTTCTTGTTTTCTTTTATCTTTTATTCTATCTTCCCTTTTCAAGGTAATCTTCTTCTACTTTTTTTAATTCTTTATCTTCTTTCCTTTCTTTCTTCTTTCTCTTTTTTTACTTCTGACATTAAGAAGGAGCTTCTTGCCAATTGGCACACAGAGCTTTCTTCTTTTCTATATTTCTTTTTCTTTTCTTCTTGTTTATGACCAAAAACAGGGATAAAGAAGCCCTCTTGACTCCTGATCTCGAACTTGAGAAGACTTTAAGGAGACGTTTACAACAAGCTAAAGCACAACACTCCAGAAGAGACCTTTCAAAAAGTTTTAAACAAGAACTGGAGAACATGGCCGAACCACAAGAGGAGCCTAGAAAGGTCCTTGGTGACTTCATCATGCCTACCCCTAACTTTTTTGGCAGAAGCATTGTTGTACCTGCCATTGGAACAAACAATTTTGAGCATAAACCTCAATTAGTCTCTCTTCTGCAGTTGAACTATAAGTTCAATGGATTTCCATTAGAAGATCCACATCAATTCTTAGTAGAATTCTTACAAATCTGTCATATTGTAAAGACTAATGGAGTTAATCATGAAGTCTACAAGCTGATGCTCTTTCCCTTTGCTTTAAGAGACAGAGCTAAATTCTAGTTAGATGCCCAACCTAGAGAGAGTCTTGACTCTTGGGAAAAGCTAGTTAATGATTTTCTCGCTATGTTCTTTCCTACTCAAAAGATGAGCAAGAATAGAGTGAAAGTTCAAACCTTTAGAAAAAGAGAAGGTGAATCCCTCTATGAAGCTTGGAAAAGATACAAGCAACTAATTAGGAGATGTCCTCCTGACATACTCTCAGAATTGTCCATTATAGGCATGTTCTATGATGGCTTGTCTGAGATTTCCAAGAATTCATTGGATAGCTCTGTAGGTGGATCCCTCCACTTGAAGAAAACACCTGCAGAAGCAAGAAAGCTCATTAAGATGTTTGCAAACAACTAATTCATGTACACCTCTGAGAGAAATCCTATAAATCATGGTACCTCTTAGAAAAAATAAGCTCATGAAGTTGAGACTCTGACTTCCATACTGGCTCAGAATAAGATCTTAACGCAACAGGTTAACATGATCTCTCAACATCTCACTGGGATGCAAACTGCAGCTGGCAGTAATCAAGAAGCTTCTCCTGAAGAAGAAGCCTATGATCCTGATCAACCCACCATAAAGGAGGTGAATTACATGGGAGAACCTATGGAAACACCTGCAATCCTTCATGGAGGAATCATGCTAACCTCTCATGGAAGGATCAACAGAAACCTCAGCAAGGTTTCAATAAAGGTGGTAAGAACCAGAATAGGTTTAACAACAGATCACCATTCCCATCATCTTAAAGGAATATGGAGACCTATAAACAGAGCCTTTCTGACATAGCCATTATGGTTTCCAGCCTCACTAAGACCACCCACAGTTTCATTAATAAACAAGGTCCTCCATTAGAAACATGGAGGTAGAAGTTGGTCAACTAAGCAAGAGGACACCTAAGATCCCTCCTGATACTCTTCCCAGTAATACTGAGGTTAATCCTAGAGAAGAGTGCAAGGCCTTAACCATGGAGGTTGAGGCTGAATTGGAGGAGAATGGGAAGGTGTTGAATGCCAGTGAAGAAGCCTTTACTAGGCATTCAATGCTCACAATGGCAGCAAGCCTGGCGTTAAATGCCAGTGAGGAACCCCTCACTGGGCATTTAGCGCCCATCCTGGCAGAAAAGCTGGCGTTGAACGCCAGCCAGGGAGCATTGGCTGGGCATTCAACGCCCAAACAGGATGGCTTTCTAGCACTGAATGCCAGTGAGGAACCTCTCACTGGGCATTCAACACCCACCAGCACAGGGAAGCTGGCATTAAACGCTAGCAAGGACATCCCTGCTGGGCATTCAACACCCAGAATGCTAGAGGGACTGGCGTTTAACGCCACTCAAAGCACACCCTATGAGTGCCTAAATCCCACTCAAGAACCCTCTAGCCTAGAACCAAAGGAAACCATAAAGACAATTGAGGTTCCTTTGAATGCACTTCTGCAGTGCATAAGTTCTAATGACTACTCATTCTCAAGTGAAGATGAAGAAACTAGGGAAGAGCAAGTTGCTCGTTTCCTAAGAGCTCTAATGAAGCTTAATACCAAGTTATTTGGTACAAAGCCTCTAAAAGAAGAACCTTCACTGCTTACCAAAGAACTCCATGCTTCGGTTCAGCAAAAGCTACCTCAAAAGCTTCCAGATCCTGGACGCTTTCTGATTCTTTGCACCATATGCAACATGACCTCTAATAAGGCTTTGTGTGACCTAGGTTCAAGCATTAACCTCATGCCACTCTTTGTAATAGAGAAGTTGGGCATACTTGAGGTATAATCTGCACACGTCTCTTTAGAGATGGCAGACAAGACCATGAAGAAGCCATATGGCTTAGTGGAGGATGTCTTGGTTAAAGTTGAAACCACGATATTCCTGCAAACTTTATAGTCTTGGACATAAGAAAGGATGAAGATGACTGTGTCATCCTTGGAAGACCTTTCCTAGCCACAGCCAATGCTATCATTGATGTGGCTAAGGGAGAACTAACCCTAAAGTTAGGGGAGGACTATATCTTATTCAAGATACCTCATCCCAATTCTCCCTCTAAAAGAGAGATAACTGTGCAACACCTAGTGTGCCAACCCTCTCTTTTTATGCAGAGCATTACAGAGCCCCAAGACATCAATTCTAAGTTTGGTGTTGGGCACCCCTCAACAAGATCTAAGCACAGAGGTACTAAAAAGAAAGTACCTAAAGGCTGGAAGGACAAGAAAGTTCCTACTAAAGGCCTCTCACCTGGCATGAGAGTTGTCTTTACTAAGGAGCCACCTTACCACACACAGTGAGTCGTGTCCGATCTTTAGATCATGTAGAGTTCATTCACAATAGGACAGGCAGAAAATTCTCTGTTAGGGGCAAAAAATCTGAGCCCATACTCACCTCTTTAAGGAGCTTAAGGTCAAGCTAGTGACTTTAAAAGAGCGCTTGTTGGGAGGCAACGCAACCTTACTCAACCATATTTATTTACTTTCATTTTGTTTTTTTTCAGTTGTCAGAGTCATGATCATATGTATCAGTCAAGAGACAGAATTCACAGCAGTGAAAATAGAACACTCCAGAAAGAGTGTTAAAAGTTGAACGCCAGCCAGGGTATCCTTACTGGGTGTTTAACGCCCCAAGAAGGGACCATTGCTGGCATTGAATGCCAGCCAGGGAGTAGCCCCTGGGCGTTCAAACGCCAATTCAGAGAAGTAGGGAATCTGGAATTCCCTAGTCTCTCAGGACCAAGAGGTCCCACGGAAGCTCCACCTACCCCACCTTTTTCTTTCCCATTGATCATATTTGCTTGAGAACGAGCAAAACTCTTTAAGTTTAGTGTTGCAAAAGCCTTGCTTTGTGACTTCTACCACTCTTAAGTGTAAAAGAAGAGATAGAGCAAACTAGAGAGCATGCACATGAACCTGTATAGCCGCCTCAACAAATACAAAGGAGTGACATTGAAGAGATCAAGTATCACATTGGATCCTCAAGGAGGAGTAGTAGCCATCATCATCAAGGTGGATTCGTTCACTTTTACTCCTTTCCTGTTATTTTTCTATTTTCTGTTATGTTTTGTCTGTTCTCTTGTTCTAGTTGCATGATCATTTGCATTTGATGTCTTAAAGTTGTAAAATGTTCCATATATCTCTCACCTTGCTTCAATAAAAATTTTATTTGAAAAGAATTAAGAGATGCATGAATTTCAAGTTTGAAATAAGATTAGTTTAATTAGTTTAATGTGGTGTCAATTGCTTTTGTTTTCTGAATAAATGAAATAAACAATGCATATTTGAAGTTGTAACTTTAGAATGTCGGATCTTGAAAGAATGATGATGATATTGAAGTATTATTGATAATCTGAAAAATCCAAAAATTGATTATTAAAGCAAAAAAAAGCAGCAAAAAGAAAAAGAAAAAGCTTGCATGCAAAAAAAATTGGCAAAAAAGAAAAAAAAGAAAAAAATTAATAAAAAGCAAGCAGAAAAAGTCAATAACCCTTTAAACCAAAAGGTAGGGGTAAAAGGACCCAAGGCTTTGAGCATCAGTGGTTAGGAGGGCCCAAAGGAACAAAATCCTGGCCTAAGCAGCTAAACCAAGCTGTCCCTAACCATGTGCTTGTGGCGTGAAGGTGTCAAGTGAAAAGCTTGAGACTGAGCGGTTAAAGTCGTGGTCAAAAGCAAAAAAGAGTATTCTTAAGAACTTTGGACACCTCTATCTAGGGACTCTAGCAAAGCTAGTCATAATCTGAAAAGGTTCACCCAGTTAAAGTGTCTGTGGCATGAATGTATCCGGTGGTAATATTGGAAAACAGAGTGCTTAAGGTCACAGACAAGACTCTAAAAGCTGTGTTCAAGAATAAAAAAAGAACATAACTAGGAGAGTCAAAAATATCATTTAGATTCTAAGTTCCTAAGGATACCAACATCTCTAAGTTTCAATGGATAGTGAGATACCAAAACTATTCAGAAGTAAAAAGCTACTAAGTCGTGCTCATCTAATTGTAACTAAGCTTCATTTGAAACTTAGAAATTTATTGTATCTTAATTTTATTTTCTATTCTACTGTGTTTTTAGTTTCTTGGGGACAAGCAACAATTAGTTTCGTGTTGTGATGAGCGGATATTTTATACGCTTTTTGACATCATTTTCATATAGTTTTTAGTAGTTTTTATTTAGTTTTTATTAATTTTTTATAGGTTTTAGTGTTAAATACACATTTTTGGATTCAACTATGTTTTTGTGTTTTTGGGCAATTTCAGGTATTTTCTGGCTGAAATTGATGAGCTGGAGCAGAAGTCTGATTCAGAGACAGAGAAAGCACTGCAAATGTTGTCCAGATCTGACCTGCCTGAATTCGGAAGAGCTTTTCTAGAGCTGCAGAAGTCCAAATAGAGCGCTCTTAATGGCTCTAGAAAGCTGACTTCTAGAGCTTTACAGTAATATATAATAGTTTATACTTTTCTTCGGATTAGAAGGCCCAAAGCTGGCATCCAACGCCAGCTACCTGCCTCCTTCTAGTCATCGAGCGCACAAAGAGCAGAAGACCAATGTACAAAAGCCCAAAGAAGACCCCCTAGCTGGCGTTGCATGCCCAAGAGACCTCAATGCACGTAGATCTCATCAAAGCTCAGCACAAACACTCACCAAGTGGTCCCAGAAGTGGATTTTAGCACTAAATAGATTGTTTTACCCTTACTAGTCATCTATTTAGTATTTAAGGGATTTTATTTATGTAATTCAGAGAACAATAGAGATTTTAGTACCTTTTACACATCATAAACATTTTTGCCTTGTTTTTACTTTCAGTATGAGTTTCTAAATCTCCTAGGTTAAGGGGAGGAGCCTTGCTTAGTTCTATGAATTAATAAAAGTATTACTGTTTCTTCTTCGATCTATGTATGATCTATCTCTAAGATGTATATCTGATCTTCATCATGGTGAATAGGATGATCTAACCAATTAGTTCTATTAATCACATTAAGAAGACCGTGCCTGAAAAACACCCGCATTTACTTGGGTTCATGTGAATACCTGGTATGTTTATACATCTCTCAGACGGTTAATCCACGACTTCATTGGGAACTTCCTGAGATACCAGTTCAGCCAATTTCTGTGGAGATTGGGGTCTGCGTGGTATAGGTTAGAATCCAAAGAAGCAGCATTCTCTAATCTGGAAGATTTGACCTTGTTTGTGGCATTTAGAGTAGGATCGCTAAGAGAATGGACTCCTATGCACTTCACCCTTCGTCAGAATGAATGACCAAGACCAATAGGAGTTAATTCTATAGTAGAGGAGATCAATGACCACGGGCAATGGCTTTGATCACTTACAACCTGGCATAAAAGAAGATCATTCACAAGCAAATAAGACAGTAGTACCAGAGTTAGTTCAGAAAGACAAAGCAATTTCGACTCTCAACTCTATTCCCAACATATAATTCCTAAAAACACTTGTTTTACAAATAAAAATTATGAAGAGTTTCCTCTAATCTAACAACCTTCTGATTCTGCCTAACTAAGACCTGCAAGACAACCATAGCTTGCTTCAAGCCACAATCCTCATGGGATTGAGCCTGACTCACTCAGGTATTACTTGGATGACCCAGTGCACTTGCTGGTACTACTACCGTACGAAAGGTGTGGGGGTTTATGTGTACACGCACACTAGGGTGTGCCTAGAAATGTTCTCAGTCTCCTCATGAGCCCTAATTTCCTTCACTTCCTTAGTAGCAAACTCCTCCTAGGGTTCAGCCTTAGCTTCCACAGTGAGGGCCTTGGACTCTTCCTTTGGATTCACTTCAGTGTTGCTGGGAAGAGTGTTGGAGGGGATCCTCTTGCTCAGCTAACCAACCTGTATCTCCAAGTTCCTGATGGAGGACCTAGTTTCTGCCATGAAACTGTGAGTGGTCTTGGAGAGGTTAGAGACTATATTAGCCAGGTCAGAGAGGCTTTGTGTGGGAGTCTCTGTCTAGTGCTGAGAGGGTTGGAATGGTCTGTTGTTGAATCGATTCTGGTTCATTCTACCCTGATTGTTATTAACACCTTGTTGAGACTTGTGCTGATCTCTCCACCTAAAATTGGGGTGGTTCCTCCATCCCTGATTGAAAGTATTCGAATAGGAATTGTTGTTGAAGTTTCTGGAGGAATTTTCCATGTAGTTCACCTCCTCTATGGTGGTCCAGGTGTTATCACCAATGTCTACCTCATAAACTGTATCTGGACAGTAAGCAGTTGAGCTCTGCACCCCACTCAAGTGTTGAGAGATCATATTGATCTGTTGGGACATGAGCTTATTTTGAGCCAAGAAGACATCTAAGGTGTCCACCTCGAGGACTCCTCTCTTCTAAGCTGCCCCTATGTTCATAGGGTTCTTCTCAGAAGTGTACATATACTGGTTGTTGACAACCATGTCAATAACATCTTAGACATCTCAGAGAAGCCATCATAGAAGATCACTAGCATGGTCCACTCTAAGATCATGTCAGGAGGACATCTCCTGATCAGTTTCTTGTATCTTTTCCAAGCTTCATAGAGAGATTTACCCTCTTTCTTTCTGAAGGTCTGAACTTCCACCCTAAGCTTCCTTAGCTTCTGAGGTGGAAAGAACTTGGTCAAGAATCCATTGACCACCTTCTCCCAGGTGTGTTTAGACTTTATTTAGACTGGGAATCTAGCCATAGCCTTGCTCTATCTCTTACAGTAAAGGGAAAGAGCATGAGCTTGTAGACCTCTGGATCCACAACATTAGTCTTGACAGTGTCACAGATTTGCAAGAAATCAGAGATGAATTTATTGGGATCTTCCTATGGAAGTCCATGAAATTGGAAATTATGTTGTACTGGAGTGATCAGTTGAGGCTTCAGCTCAAAGTTATTTGCATCAATGGCAGGTGTGGAGATGCTGCACCCATAGTAGTCAGAATCAGGTACAATATAAGATCCAAGGACTTTTCTTGTGTCTCTTTCAGCTTCTGGATTAGCTGCCATTGTTGTGTCTTCAACTTCTTGTTCAAGACCTTCTATGAGGTTCCTTACGGCTCTGCTAGCTTGAGCTTGTTGCGAATGCCGCCTTAAGGTCTTTTCAGGTTCAAGATCAGGGTCAACAAGGGGTTCTTTATCCCCTTTTTCTACTCATAAACAAGAAGAAAAAGGCCAATAAGAGTAAAAGAATGAAGTCTCTATGTCAAAGTATAGAGAGCTCCTTGTGAGAGAGGAAGGGAAATAAAGGTGTCTTTTATTTAATACGAAGTTTTTCGAAAATAGAGGGGGGATATGTAATGACATGTCATCATATATCTATTTTTCTATGCTTTTTCATACAAGAAATTGATGATTAGTGCTTAAATATTGCATTCTTTTGTGCTTAATTGGAAGATTTCCTTGATCTTTTAATTTTATAAATCTTGTAGGAGATAAGAAGAAAAAGAAGCAAAGAAGCACAAAAAAAGGAGAAAAAAGAGCTTTGGGGTGCACTTTGAAGTTGGGGTACACTTTGGAGCCTTAGGCCACGCTTTTAAAAGCGTGGCCTATGACCAAATCAAAGAAGAAAACAACCAGCACGCACACTGCCCTGCCCTTGCCAAGGGCAGGGCAGAATCATGATGAAACAAAGTGAGGTTGGAGCAAATTTTCGCTAAGTTAAAATCTGGCCGCTCACAGCATGACCATGCCTACTTCAAAGGGCTATAACTTGAGCTACAGACGTCCAATTAATGTGCTTTTAGTTGCATTGGAAAGCTGACATTCAGAGCTTTCCAACGATATATAGCAATCCATATTTGGCGTACAATTGAGGCAGGAACGAAAGGCATCTTTAAGGGCCAAAAACAAGCGAAAATAAACCAAAATGCTTCCACCAAGGCTCGAAGAGGGAGACACAAGGAAACCAAGGAAGTCTGCCCTCAAGGAGAGCAGAATGCCCTCTTGAAGGGCAATGTCGTGTTTTCTTCATGAAAATTCAAGGAAAAATTGCAACAACTTCCTCCACCAAGTTTCGAACACAAGACCTCTAGGAAGCCAAGCCTTAGGAGTGAATTAGGTGCCAAGAAGAAAAAGCCAAGCAATGCACTCCATGAGATTCGAACTTGGCACTCCCCAAAGGAAACATTGCCCTGCCCTCCGCAAGGGCAGGGCAGCATTTTGGTGGTGCACAGCCAGCGCACCATTCTGGCGCACCAGGCTCGGCAGCACCAACAGCACGCACAGGCATCACTCGGCAGCACCAGCAGCACGCACGGGCAGAATCTGGCGCACCAAAAATTTCTGCCCTGCCCTCCACAAGGGCAGGGCAGCATCCTGCAGCACCCAACACGCACGCAAGCACCAACACGCACCATTTTCTGCCCTGCCCTCCACAAGGGCAGGGCAGCCTCCTGGGAGCAAATAATCATGGGCCAAAAGTTCAATTTCATATAAATTCAATGCCTCACCAAATTGGATAAAGGCCATCCAAGACCCATTCTCCCTCAAATCCAAAGCAAGCAAAAGCCCACTCAACATGACTCAAAGGCACACAGAGAAGCTAGATTAGGAATTTCATTTTTTTGAATTTGTTTTTAATTTCAATTTCATTTTATTTTCATTTTGTAAAAGAAGCCTATATAAAGGGCATCATTCTCATTTCAGAGGGGGCAGCTCCATTAGAAAGCTCTCTTAGTTTTCATTTTCGTTTTGGAACTTGGGTGGAGAATTAAAGAACTTCTGTTTCAATTCCACCTTGAGATCTCTTGTTAATCTTTCTGCATAATTCAAAATTCATTTGCTGTTTTAAATCTTCTTCTTCTGCAACTTTAGCTTTTCTATTTTGGATCTTGAATTGAGGTTGAAGAGCTCCATTGATTCAAATTCTGAGAATCATCTTCCACTCTTCCTCTCAATTGATCTAAGGATTGGGTTTTAATCTTCTCTGCTATTTTTAAACCTCAGTTTCTTCTACAATATATTTTCTGACTGAGCAAAGGAGAATTGAGATCCAAATTTGCTTCCTGAGTTCATTGCTCTTCTTGGATCCTCAAATCCTCTTTTAGATTTTACAATTGAGCTAAGTTTCTTTCTGTCTTGTTCTTCAAGCAATTTTTCATCTCTGTTTGAATCTGTTGCACTTACTTCATCTTTTACTTCTTTGCTTGATTGCATTTTACATTTTCTTATTGAAGTTTTAATTCCCAGCACCCAATCCCTTTTACTTTTCATGCAATTTAATTATTCTGCAATTATTCTAAGTGCTGCTTATTGCTTTCCTTTAAATTTCCTGCACCCAATCCCCTTTACATTTCCTGCAATTTACATTTCTTGTCATTTAAGTTTCTGCAATTTACATTGCTTGTTCTTTAAGCTTCCTGCCTATTTACATTCTGTCATTTACAATTCTTGTCAATTTACTTTCTGTTGGCTACGATTTCACTCGATTTCACTCAATTTCACTTCAATGTTAGCTTGACTAAACTAATCACCCACTAAAGTTGCTTGATCCATCAATCCCTGTGGGATCGACCTCACTCTAAGTGAGTTATTACTACTTGATGCGACCCGGTATACTTGCCGGTTGGAATTGTGTGTTGGAAAATTTGTTTTTCCGCAAAAACACCATCAATATGTTGAAAATTTTCAAAAAAGAAGAGAGAAAAAGAAGTTAAAATTTTCGAAAAAGAAGAGAGAGAGAGATAGAAGATTTTTGAAAAAGAGGAGAAAGAAAGAAGAATTAAAGAGACACCAAACTTTTAAAATAAAAATAAGATAAAACAAATAACTAACAAACAAGATTTAAAAATAAAATAAAAGTTTTGATTTTTAAGATATTTGAAATTTAAAAAGAAAGAGTCAATCAAAGATTTTAAAATTTAAATTTGGAAAGAAAAAGTCCAACAAGATAAGATAAGATTTTAAAAATTTAAGATAGAAGATTTGATTTTGAAAAATTTTGAAATTAAAAAGAGAAAGTCAAAGAAAGATTTTGAAATTCAAATTTTAAAGAAAGAAAAACTAACCAATTACTAAATTTCAAAATTTAAATTTAAAAAGAAACATTAGATAACAAAATTTTGAAATTAAAGAAAAAGATAAGATAAAGATTTAAAGACAAAAGATAAACACGAAAATTAAACATAAACAAAAGGATAACTAATGAGACATCAAACTCAAAATTAAAAATTGAATAAAGATAAGATAAAGATGTAAAAAGATCAAAATTTCGAAAATTTTAAGAAAAGGGATTTTAAAATTTTTTCGAAAAAAATTAAAAAGGAAAAAAAAACACTAACAAGACGCCAAACTTAAAAATTTTAAAATCAAACACTACTAAATTCGAAAAATTAAAAAGGAAAAATGCTGAAAGACACTAAACTTAAAAATCTTGAAATCAAACAAAGAAAAACACAAGAAAATTTTGAACACCAAGAAAAAAAAAATAAGAAAAATTTTCAAAAACTCAAGAAAAGAAATGAAAACCAAAGGGACACCAAACTTAAGACTTGACACAAGATTCAATAAAAAAAGATGAGTAACGATGAACATATATATATATATATATTGAAAAATTTTAAAAAGGAAAATAAGAAACATAAAAAGAATAACAGAAAAAGGTACCTGATCTAAGGAGCAAGACAATCGGTAGTCTGTCAATCTCGAACAATCCACGGCAACGGCGCCAAAAACTTGGTGCGTGAAATTAGAACTCGCACAACTGAACCTGCAAGTGCACTGGGTCGTCCAAGTAATTCCTCAGGAGAGTGAAGGTCGATCCCACGAGGATTGTCGGATTAATCAAGCTGTAGTTATCTTGCAGATCTTAGTCAGGCAAATAAAAGGATAATTGTTGTTGTAGGTGCATAAACAAAACAATAAAGAAAGCAATATAGAATTGGTGTAGAAACAATGATAGGAAATAAGTTAAGGCCATTGAGATGCTTGTTCTTCTGGATTAATACTTTTTACTGACTACTTTAACAATGAGTGATTCATTCAATGGCAAGGCTGTAAGTGATTAAAGCAGGGCTAGTGGTAATTAATCTCATCTGATCCAGATCACACGCTAGTACTAATGGTTATCCAATCTGAACAAGGGTGAAGCTTACGCAATTCAGTCTCTGGTGATCCTACTCAAAACGCCACAGACATGGTCAGATCTTTCGGATCGGAGAATGATGCTCTATATTCTAGCCTTAATGCCACAAAGACCTCAATTACCCATGACTAATGAGATTTTATGTCACTTATACCAATTAGCTAGATACTCTCTTGGAACCTGTGATTTACTCTCAAGTTGTAGCTCAATGCTATCCGGCTAAGGCTTCGCAAGAGCTCATGTAGAATAAGGGGTCATACTGTCGTTCCACCTAGATTCATAAAGATGAAGAATGAAAATACATCATAGAATGGAATCAAACATGTATTAAAGTAGAAGAAGTAATAATATTAATCCAAAGGAGTGAGCAGAGCTCCTATCCTTAACTTAGGAGGTTTAGCCGCTCATATTTTACAGAAAATAATATGTGATAAGTTCTGAGAGGCTGAAGATCCTAAACATGGGTGATCTTCTCCTATATATACTAATCTAATAATAGACCTCTGTAGCTCAAGATATGGTCGTTGGAATGCACGGAGGTCAGGATTTGACAGCATCTGCTATCTTTTCTTTGCCTCTGAATTAGACTTTGCCAAAACTTGGCAATTTCTCCCCAAATCACCTGAAATCATAATAAAAATACAAAAACTCAAAGTAGTATCCAAAATGTGAATTTTTCAATAAAACCTACTAAAACATAATAAAACTTGCTAAAATGTAACAAAAAACACAAAGAAAATGATACTAAAAAGGATATAAAATATTCGCTCATCAATCATCAAGAGGAGGATTTGTTGCTCGCTCAACTTCTTCCAATTCTTCATCATTCACCATATGCTTTGGAGGTTGTGCACCCTCCTTAACATCACTTTTAAGCTCAAGGGAAGAAGGTTCAATAAAATCATCGAGGTGATTAGTTAGTGTGGACAAAAACTAATCAATGATTGAATCCAAATTTTGATCAACTTTTCCTAATTCTTCAACCGCTTCTTCTGGCTCAATTATCTCAACTTCATCCTTTGTTATGATTCTTGCTTCAACTTCTATTCTTCACCTTGAAGTTCCAGGTTCTTTTGCTTACTACGCTCTTTGGTTGATCATCCACATTCGTCAATGGGAGTGTCTTGATTGCATGAGCGTATGTGGGAGGCTATGCGGTTAATGGCTTCAGTTATGGTATCCACCATGGTTTCTAGCCCCTTTTTCTCCTCTTCTTGATTTGGAGAAGAGAGTAAAGATCTCTTTGTTCTTGCATGAAGGGTTGGAAAACTTCATTCAATGAAGGTGATGGTGAGAAAGAGGATTCATTGTTTGGGAGAAAGGCTTCATAATTGGAAGGTGGTTAATATTGGTGATTACATTGAGGTGGTGTGTATGGAAGTGATAGTTCTTATGAATATTGGTGTTGGAATGGTGGAAGCTCTAAGTATGGTTTAGGATCATATGGAGGTGAATGGTGGTATGGTATGTCTTGTGAGTAAGATTGTTGAGGGCTACGTAGAGGAAAGGGAGCATATGTATATGATGGTTGTGGTTGACAACCACAAGGAGGTCCACCATATCCACACTACAACATTTTTCGCCTAAGGTAACCTTATTCGAAGCAATAATTAATAAAAGTTGCCTTAGATAGAAAAATACAACATTTTTTAAGAGTTGCCTTTGAGTAAGGCAAAGACAACAAATTTTTTAGCCACCCACAAAAATTGTTGTCTTTGATATCTAAAGCAACACTTAAAAAATATTACAATATAAAACATTAAAGACAACATTTTTAAATAAAAATACAACATTTTATAAGGATTTTAAAAAAATTGAATAAATAACTTTTATAAAAAGTTGCCTAAAATCATTCTTAGCAAAAAATTTTAGAGGGAAACTTTTCATCATATTCCCTCCAAATAATTATTTCCCAATCAAATGACTTAGAAAAAAAGAAAAGCTAGGTCATTTCCATTACTTCAGTTCATCACTGCCACCCATCATTTAAAAAAAAAAGAAAAGCCCTAACTCTCGAAATCAACCCAGACGGCGACACAAACGGCAGCAGGTCTCGTTCGCGTACGACAGCAGGTCTCATTTGCAGTGCTGTCCACCCCAACCGGCGACGGCATGGTGCTCCCTTTCATAGGTGTTGGTGCATTGCTCTCCTCCACGGGGGTCGATGCGGTGCTCTCCTTCGCGGTCATCTTCTCCACGGACGCTGCTTAATGGCTTCTCCTCCTCCTGTCTTAACTCCACGTACGCGGTCACCTTCGAGAAATCCTTCTCCTTCTTTCTCTTCTTCCCTTGTCTCGCCTCCTCCTCTTTGCAAGCTCAGACAACACTATATGCAGCGGTAACCCCCTTCCTCCTCCTCTGCGTATTGCTTGGTAAGAAGCTTCTGATTTTTACTATGGAATGGAATTTCTAGATACTTTGATTTTGAATGAAGATTGGGAATGTTCTGAATTTAAATATGAAAATGGAATTTTTGAATGCATTTATTCTAAATTTTTGCCATGGGAATGTTTTGAATGTACTGAATTTTAGTAATACATAAAGCTGTTATATCATGGGTTTCATGTTGATGCTGATTTTACATTCTTGTAGATAAACCACCAATTGAAGAATTGTACCAATTCTTGGAATTCCAGTTGCCAAAGCTATATGTGAACCCATCACAGGTAAACATTTTCCTTCTTGGCCCTGGACATCTAGCTATTTTTTGGCTGTGCCTCTGATCCTAAGAAATCTACGTTCATGCCTTTGGATGGTGTTATTTAGCAATTAGCAGGGAAACAAAATAAAAAGTGTCATAGGAAAATCTGTGTGAAATGACTTTCAGGATGTGTAGTAGTTTTATGTCTTTATTAGCATGGAGTGATATTGTGTTTGGTTAGTTTTATTAAACAAGACATGCATCCTTTCTTGTTCATGTTTTACGTTTATGCTATTAAATTATTCAATTGTTACCATTCATTAACACAACATTTTCTAACTTGGACATTCTGAAGTTTGTGCTCGACATTCTGACAACACTACATGTAGTTGTAACCCCCTTCCACCTCCTCTGCGTATTGGTAAGAAGCTTTTGAAGTTTACTATGAATGAAATTTCTGAATACATTGATTCTGAATGAAGATTGGGAATGTTCTGAATCTTAGTATGAAAATGGAATTTTTGATGCATTTGTTATAAATTTCCGCCATGGGAATGTTCTGAGTGTGCTGAATTTTAGTAATACATAAAGCTGTTATATCATGTGTTTCATGTTGATGCTGATTTAATAGATAGGAAGATTCAAAAGAAGGTGACAAAATCCTTCTGAATTGATACTTTGGCTATAGTCCAATGTTTCATTAATTTGATATGACAATAATGCTGACATTTTTTTTTATCTACTGCTTGACGGAATGTTTATAGCTAAGTTTTATTGTGTTCAACATGAATTCCTTTTATAAAAATTATTGTGTACAAAATATTGAGAACCCAAGTTTTTTCAATTCTTAGTACAGCTAAGTTTTTACTGCTAAGCTTTTTTTATCTACTTCTATTTTATTTGTTGACTTTGTTATGACTAATCTCTTAGCTAAATAAATGTCTTAATTGAAAGTTATGCCATGCTGCAGGTGCCAGAGGCTTCAGTAAGAATTGAATTCATGCACTTTAGCTTGTTTATACTTTATAGTAGCATTTAGTGATGCATTATTAAGCAAAGTTGCTCTTATAGTCTCTATGAATTTGATTTTTTTCCTCCACCTTAAATTGAGAAAGGCGAAAACACTGAATAATAATGTTTTTTATCATGTTGAAATTTAAAACATATTACAAATATTGTGTGGAGATTATTTTTTGCAGGACCTTGTTTGTTAGATTATGTTACTTTCCGGTTGTAGAATTTTAAAGTAGTTTGTATATTAGAGCTCTCCATATTTTGAAGCATATGTCCTAGTTCTTTGAAGTTATCATTTGGAATCACAGGCATCTTGCATTTTTAAACTAATATTTCTACGAGCCTGCAATTTTTTTCCATCTATATTCAAGGTGTTCCTTTTGAAATAAACTTTTTTATAGTAAAAATATAAATCTAGTTGTTATATATATCATCAATGTTGAAATTAGTCCTTGTACAATAAGAAGGCCTTTATTTCAGTCTCTACCCATGTAACTGTTTTAAAGAAGCCCCTACCATCAAGTGAAATTAGTGATTATGTTTCACTACTTGATTTGCTCCTTATTTTGTTGTTCTATGTGATATAGAATTTGGCAATTTTTGTTATGTTTCACTACTTGATTTGCTCCTTATTGTGCTATTTTATGTCTATTTAATATTTTTATACAGCAATATAATGGAAAATGGAGCAACTTCAAAAAGGAAAAGGTTAGTAAGAAAGTATCAAGCTCATTTGGAAAGAGAAGAGGAACATATTGAAGTTCCAATTATTGACGATGATAGATCTAGGCCATTCCCAAATGATGGAGGAAATTTTCATATCACCCATGAGGAAGATTATGTTGGTGAACATGAAAATGACAATTTTGATGTGGAAGCAGACCAAGTTATGGAAGATGCTCATGTAGAAGGTGATGTCCTTTTGTTTGTTACTATTTGTTTTACATTTTCTGATTATCATTATTTGTTTTATAAATCCATATTTGATTCACGGCTTCCCTTTCTATATAAATAGTAACATGTGCATATACTTGTTTAATTTGGAAAGATTTCTATATGATTCACGGTTGTCCATTTCTATATGAATAATGGCTATTTTTTTGTTTTAATTTGTACTATTTCTCAATTTTTTAATTTAGAAACTCCAAAGGTTAAAAGGACTCGTGAGAAAACAAGATGCCTAAAGATTTATGCAAGAACTTGGAAAGAAAAGGAGGAAGTGACTTTTGATCGTGGAGTAGTCATGGGGCCAACTCATAAGAGAGTGAAGGAATTAACCAATTTTATTGGAACAATGGGAAGGAATAGTGATTTTATTACCTTGATGTACACTAATTGGAAAGCTGTGCCTAGGCAAATCAAAAACCGCATATGGAAGTATATTAATGTAAGCTCCATTTATTTTTATATTTTTGCCATATGTTTATAATCATTTTATTCATATGATATAATGAAATCGATGTATTTGTAGTCAAAGTTCATTCTTCCAAAATCCTCAAAGATGTGGGTGATGACGGGTGTTCAAGGAGCACGGAAGCGATACAAGACAAGAATCAAGAAGAAACACTTTGAACCATAATTTATTGTAAGATAGTCTATAATTTTCTTGTTTTAGTTGCTGATTTATGGTTGTTTTGGTTGTTGTTTTCGTTGTTGTTTTATGGTTGTCATAGTTACTGGTTTATTTGCTACTTTATGGTTGTATTATTGTGGCTGTCATGGTTGCTATTTTATGGCTGTTTAATGGTTGTCATGGTGGCTGTCTTATGGCTGTCGTGGTTGCTATTTTAGTTGCTACTATTGTTATAACACTTGAATACATATGTTATTGTTAAGCTAATGTTTTGACTATATTTTTCTTGTCCATTTAGATTTGACTACGACTTTCTTATGGTTGGATGAAATTTTCTGAAGAGATAAAGGCGACTCTTGGCATAATGGTGAAGCACAAAGTCTTTTTAGTTTCAAATGGAAAAACTAGTTTCTTTTTTGTTCAATTTCATCATGAGAAAAACATGTATTTTGTTTACTTATGTTTATTATTTATTTGACTTGGTAACTTAGCAAGTATGTTAATTGGTACTTGGATGACCTTTGTATATATATGCAATATATTTTTATTAGCGCATTCTCTTCTTATATTGATTAAATTGAATTTAAATATTTAAATATTGTTCCTTTAAATGTCATATAAATATAATAAAGATAAAAAATATATGCTTTACATATAAAAAAAGAGAACCTAAGAAAAACTCAATAAGGTGTTGCCTTAGGTATTAGAAAAAGACAACTATAAATAAACTTAAAAAAGTGTTGCTTTAGGTCTATAAAAAAGGCAACTTAAAAAAATCTGGACAAGTGTTGCTTTAAGTATATGAAAAATACAACTTAAAAAATTTGGGCAAGTGTCGCTTTATGTATTAGAAAATACAACTCGTAAAAAGTGTTGACATAAAGTCTTATCTAAAGCGTTGTCTTTGGGTACTCTAAGGCAACTGTTTCGTAAAGTTGCCTTTTTTGTAGAAAAGGCAATATTTTTTGAAGGTTGCAATAAAAAGGGTTCCCTTTGATACAAAAAAGCGTCGCCTTAGACCAAAGGTAACAGCCGTATAGCCAACGCCCCAAAAAGCGTTGCATTTTGTTGGAAATTGTTGCCTTTGATCAAAGGCAACACTTTTTTGTATTATAGGCAACATTTTCAAAGGGTTGCCTCAACCCGAATTTGTTGTAGTGCCATTAGATTGGTATGCATTAGGAGTCAGATTGTAATCATAAAAACCCAAAGGAGGTTATTGCCATGAAGAATGTCCATATTCTTGAGGTTTTTTCCACCTTTGATTACCAAATTCTTGATGTAAACCCTCATTGAACCAAACTCTTAGCCAAAAGGGTAAGAATTCATAATGAAAAGAGAAAACAAAAATAAAGGATATTAAGAAACAAATAAAAACAAACTTCTAAAACTAGAAAAAATAAGCAAATAACCCAAAAGTAAACTACTCACAATATTCACATATAAACAATAACCAGTAACAAAAACACTTTGCAATTTCTCAGTAATGGCACCAAAAACTTGATGGTCGGGTAAATGTCAGTTAGGAAATTTTCTTCTCAATAAGAGAATCTCTTCGTTGTAAGCATAGTTCCAAACCAATAATTGACCCACATCAGAGTTTAATTTTTTGGTCACAAGTGGAAACTAATAAAAAAAACCAAGAGAATTATATCTCAGGTCATCTCTCAAAGAAATTGCAGTGAGGTATGTGTATTATTGGTTATGAGGTTCAAGCGGGGTTTGCATGTAAGAAGACAAGAATTTAAATGACAATAAAATAAATCAAACAACTAAAGGTAACAATTACTAAAGAGGCATTCATGGCAAGGATTGATGGTGCACGAATTTGTGATCACACTTTTCACAACTCCGCATAACTAACCAGCAAGTGCACTGGGTCGTCCAAGTAATACCTTACGTGAGTAAGGGTCAATCCCACGGAGATTTCTGGCTTGAAGCAAGCTATGGTTATCTTGTAACTCTTAGTCATGAGATTAATGATAAAAAGGATTTTGTTGCAAAAAGTAAAAGAGCATGAAATGAATGATACTTGTTATTCAGTAATGGAGAACAGGTTGAGGTTTCAGAGATGCTCTGTCTATTGAATCTCTGCTTTTCTACTGTCTTCCTCTCTCAAACGCGCAAGGCTCCTTCTATGGCAGGCTGTATGTTGGTGGATGATGAGCGGATTCCTTGCGTGGTCTAGAATTTCACAAATATGTTCTCATTGAAAGTATAGCTTCTAGACCGACAAAGAATCCTTTCGTGCAAAAGTTTGGTTGTCACAAGTAACAAACCCCTAATAAAATTGATAACCGAAGTATTTAAACCTCGGGTCGTCTCTCAAGGAATTGCAGGAAAGTGTGCTTATAATTGGTTATGGAATTCTGTGTTTTGGGGTTTTGGGATAAGAAACAAGAAAAGTAAATTGCAGAGAAAATAAATTAATAACAATAAAAAGCCTTGACTAGGAGAAGATTAATCTGAAGTTCTATCCTTGTTGGATTTTTCCAAGATCAGTTAATAATTAATTGTTGTTTCTACTGGGTTATCCCTTATCTAATAAAGGAAAGTTAAGTAGAAAACCAACTTCTATTCACAAGTCCTAATCCTCTCCCTTGGGAAGGATTAGCATTAGTAAGTAGGGAGCTGGACAACAACTTCCAATTACCAATTAACTCTTGAGTATTCCAACTCAAGGGTCTCAAATATTAATCAACTCCAAAGCCAAGTTGGGAGTCTACTCAGTTAACATGAATGCCATTTTCATAAACTCATAAAAGAAGTAAAAAGGGAACATGGTAATTGAAATTAAATGGAAGCAATTAAACAAATAATATAATTAAATGGAAAAATACTATGGAATAAGTGAAAATATAAGAATCCTAAATTAAAGGGACACTGAACCTGGAATCTGAGAAGAAATTGGAAGAATAAATCCTAAATCCTAAAACCTAAAAACTTAGAGAGAGGAGAGAGCCTCTCTCTCTCTCTCTAGAATCTACATCTAAAACTTAAAATTATGAATAATGAGAAGTTATTATGAATGGATGGATTTCTCCACTTTATAGCCTTTAATCTGTGTTTCTGGGCTTCAATTTGGGCCAAAAAAGAGTCCAGAAATTGCTAGGGGCGAATTCTGCAACCTTCTGCACATGGCGTCCATCATGCGTGCGCGTGGGTCACGTGTACGCATCAGTCACGCATATGCGTCGCTCGTGCTTTGCGCTAGGCATGCGTCGGCGTCGTCCACACGTGCGTGTTGCTTGGGTTCTGCGCGAGTCACGCGTCACTGCCATTTCCTTCAAAACTTCAATTTCACGCGTTCCTTCCATTTTTGCATGTTTCCTTCCTGTTCTCTAAGCCATTCCTGCCCTATAAAGCCTGAAAATACTCAACACACGGATCAAGGCATCGAATGGTAATAAAGAATAATTAAAATTAACAATTTTATGGTCTAGGAAACATATTTTCACATATATTAAGGAATAAGGAAGGAATTGTAAAACCAAGCAATTTATATGAATAAGTGAGCAAAGACTTGATAAAAACCATGCACAAGAAATATCATAAAATAGTGGTTTATCAGTGGATCACCGTTGTCAATGGCTACCATTCGTCCTCTCAGTGAAAATGGTCCAGGTACAGCTAATCATCTGTCGATTCTCAATTGTGTTGGAATAGGATCTCTTTATCCTTTTGCACATTTTCACTGCGCCCAACATTCGTGAGTTTGAAGCTCGTCACAATCATCCCTTTCCAGACCCTACTCGGAATACCACAGACAAGGTTTAGACTTTTCGGATCTTAGGAATGCTGCCAATTGGTTCTAGCCTCTACCATGAAGGTTCTAATCTCATGGATTCGAATGCTCTGTTGTCAGAAGAGGTAAGTCAAACTCGTGGATTAGAAACCCAAGAGATACGCACTCAAGCTGTCGCCCAATGACTACATTGAGCTCAGATAGAACGGAAGTGGTTGTCAATCACGTGTTCATAAGTTTGAGAATGATGATGATTGTCACGAATCATCACATTCATCCTATTGAAGTAAAAGTGAGTATCATAGAACGGAAGCAAGCGTGATTGAATAGAAAACAGTAGTAATTGCATTAATTCATTGAAACACAGCACAACTCCTCACCCCCACCTATGGAGTTTCATGCCATAGAAGATACAATATGAAATGTAAAAAATGTCATATGTCCCTCAATGAATCTCTAACAGTAGTTTTTATACTAAACTAGTAACCTAGGTTTACAAAAAATGAGTAACTAAGTGCACATAGTGCAGAAATCCACTTTCGGCGTCCACTTGGTGAGTGTTTGGGCTGAGCTTTGAAGCTTTTATGTGCATAGGCCATTCTTGGAGTTAAACGTCAGATTTGGTGCCAGTTTGGGCGTTTAACTCCAGTTTTGGTGCCAATTCTGGCGTTTTACGCCAGAAAAGGGTTTCTGGCTGGCGTTAAACGCCAGTTTGGGCCATCAAATCTCAGGCAAAGTATAGACTATTATGCATTGCTGGAAATCCCAAGATGTCTACATTCTAACGTAATTAAGAGCACACCAATTGGGCTTCTGTAGCTCCAGAAAATCGATTTCGAGTGCAGGAGGGTCAGAATCCAACAGCATCTACAGTCCTTTCTCAGCCTCTGAATCAGATTTTTGCTCAGGTCCCTCAATTTCAGCCAGAAAATACCTGAAATTACAGAAAAACACACAAAACCCATTTTGAAGTTCAGAAATGTGATTTTTGAATAAAAATTAATAAAAACACAACAAAAAGTGAATAAAACATGCTAAAAACTATATGAAAACACTACCAAAAAGCGTATAAAATATCTGCTCATCACAACACCAAACTTAAACTGTTGCTTGTCCCCAAGCAGCTAGACAAATAAAATAGGATAAAAAGAAGATTATGGTGCAATAACATCTCAGAGTCTTTAATGAAGCTCAAATTCAAATTAGATGAGCGGGGCTTAGAGCTTTTTTCTTCTCAATAGGTTTGGCATCTCATACTATCCTTTGAAGTTCAGAATGATTAGCATCCATAGAAACTCAGAATTCAAATAGTATTATTGATTCTCCTAGTTAAGTATGTTGATTCTTGAACACAGCTACTTATGAGTCTTGGCTGTGACCCTAAGCATCTTGTTTTCCAGTATTACCACCGGATACATAAATGCCATAGAAACATAACTGAGTGAACCTTTTCAGATTGTGACTCAGCTTTGCTAGAGTCCCCAGTTTGAGGTGTCCAGAGTTCTTAAGCACACTCTTTTGCTTTGGATCACGACTTTAACCACTCAGTCCCAAGCTTTTCCCTTGGACCTTCATGACACAATCACATGGTTAGGGACAGCTTGATTTAGCAACTTAGGCCAGGATTTTATTCCTTTGGGCCCTCCTATCCACTGATGCTCAAAGCCTTGGATCTTCTTTACCCTTGCCTTTTAGTTTAAAGGGTTACTGGCTTTTTCTGCTCGCTTTTTCTTTTTCTTTCTTTTTTTTCGCCTATTTTTTTCTACTTTTTCTTGCTTTAAGAATCAATTTTATGATTTTTTAGATTATAAATAACATTTCTCTTTTTTCATTATTCTTTCAAGTGTCAACAATTTTAACATTCGTAAACTTCACTATCAAAAATATGCACTGTTCAAGCATTCATTCAGAGAGCTAAAGTAATGCCACCACATATAAATAATTTGAATTTTTCTTATTTTGCACTCAAAATATTTGCACTCTTGCTTTTCTAAAAAAATCTACTATTTTATTCATGTTTGATGATGATAAAAGGAGTAAATTATACCCAAACTGATAAAAATAATATTTATGCTCATGCAACTCTAATACTAATACTAATGCAACCCTAAAATAGGTCTCTAATAACAGAAGTTATCACAGAGTTAGGACTCAATAACCTTTATTTTGAGAGAGAGGTGCTCCCTCAATCTGTGGGACGGCTAGCTCATCAAAGGACAGCTTCTGGAACTTTAGCTCTTGTATCTCACTCCCTTGCTTCTCTTGTTCTTTGAGCAGTTTGCAGAGTATGATGTTCTGATTCTACTGCTCTTCTTTGAGTTGATCCATAGTTTCTTGTAGCTTGGTGACAGATGCTTCTAAGCGGGCCAAATAGTCAAATTGAGGAATTTCTGGGAGGAGCTCATGCGCCCTCCTCTTGATGAGGTTGTCTTGAACTTGAGGTCCATCCATTACCTTTTTGGTGATTGGGCGTTCAACTAGGATGTACTCATCCACTCCTATCCTCACCCCCGCATCTTTACACAACAGACTGATCAAGCTTGAGTAAGCCAATTTGGCCTCAGTGGATTCTTTGTTTGCAAATATGTAAATCTCACAAGGAATCAGCTGATGAACCTCTACTTCTTTTCCCAATATAATACAGTGAATCATCACTGCCCTTTTGACAGTGACTTCAGATCAGTTACTGGTGGGAAGTATAGAACACCCAATGAAATCCAGCCAGCCCCTAGCGACTGGCTTGAGATCTCCTATCTTCAGCTGGTTTGGGACACCTTTTGAGTTGGTTATCCACATGGTTCCAGGGAGGCATATGTCCTCTAGAACTTGATCCAGCTTTTTATCTTTAGCCATTCTCCTATTAAAGGATTCTGGATCATTTGTAGCTGAGGAAGTTTGAGGACTTCTCTCACTTTATCAAGATAGAAGTAAATAACCTTTCCTCTGACCATAGTCTGAAAAGTATGGAAGGCAGTTCCCTTCATTCTTTGCTTATCTGTCATCCACAGATTTGCATAGAATTTATGGATCATGTTTCTTCCAACATGTATCTCAGGATTAGCCAAGATTTCCAAGCCCCTGTTTTGAATTTGCTCTTGGATCTCTGGATATTCGTCTTTTTTCAGATCGAATTTAACTTCCGGGATCACTGATCTTTGGCACACAATTTTGAATTAATGGTCTGGATGTTCTTTGGTGCAGAACCTCACATGTATCTAAGGTTTTGGATTGTTTTCTTTCCTACCTCTTGGAGTGGTTTCTTTTCCTTTAAGGGCCTTGATCTTGGTCTGTTTTGACTCAGTGATCATGGAAAAACACACCAAACTTAGAGGTTTGCTTGTCCTCAAGCAAAAGAAAGAAAGAAGAGGAAGAGAGGGAGAAATAGATTCGAATGATGGGTCTAGGAAGTTGGCCGAATGTGTTTTAAAAAGGGAGGGAGGAAGGGGTTTCGAATTTTTTTTTTAAAAAAGAAAAGATAGAAAGATATGACTTGATAAAAGATAAACATGATGTGAAAAAGATAGGATTTGAAAATTTAAAAGATATGAGAAAGATATAAGGAAGTAAAATCTGAATTTTTGTTAATGCATAAAAAAATAAAAGATTAAATGGTTGAATGAAAAATATTTGGGAAAAAATTGTAGAGATAAATGAATTTTAAAAGATGTTTTGAAAAAGAATTGAAAAGGAATTGTAAAGATTTTATAAGATTATTAATTTTTTGAAATGGGGATTGAAAGATGAAGATTTGTAATATTTTTATGCAGAAAATTAAGAATTAAAATAAGAAAATTTGAAAAAATTTGAATTAGAAACAAAATTTCCTCCCCCTTGATGTTCTGGCGTTAAACACTCAGAATGATAGCCATTTTGGCGTTTAACGCCCATCTGGTGGCCACTTTGGGTGTTTAACGCCCAGCCAGGTACCCTGGCTGGCGTTAAACGCCAGAAAGCCTTTGTCACTGGACGTTTTCCTAAACGCCCAGGAGGCTGTTGTTTCTGGCATTAAACGGCCAGAATGCTGCCCATTATGGCGTTTAACGCCCAGAATGGTACCTTTACTGGCATTAAACGCCCAGAATGATAGCCATTCTGGCGTTTAACGCCCAGTTTGCAACTTTTACTGGCGTTTAAACGCCAATAAGCTTCTTTTCCATTGGCTTCTCTATTTTTCTGTTTTGGACTCTTCTATTACTCTGTAAACCTTTGCAATTGACCATATACCTTAAAAATAAACTATATTAAACTCGTATAATTATTATTTGAATAACAACACCTATCTAATGGCTGGGTTGCCTCCCAGCAAATGCTTCTTTACTGTCTTTAGCTGGACTTTACTGAGCTTTAATCCAGTCTTAGTCTTGAGCATTCTTGCTCAACATTGCCTTCAAGATAATCCTTAACTCTCTGTCCGTTAACAATAAACTTTTTGTTAGAGTTAATATCCTGAAGCTTTACATATCCATATGGTGACATACTTGTAATCACATATGGTCCCTTCCACCGGGATTTCAGTTTCCCAAGGAACAATCTGAGCCTAGAGTTCAATAGCAGAACCTTTTGTCCTGGCTCAAAGACTCTAGATGATAGCTTTCTTTCATGCCACCTTTTTGCTTTCTACTTGTAAATTTAAGCATTCTCGAAAGCATTGAGTCTGAACTCCTCTAGCTTATTCAACTGGAGTAATCTATTCTCTCCAGCTACCTTAGCATCAAGGTTTAGGAACCTAGTTGCCCAGTAGGCCTTATGTTTGAGTTCCACTAGCAGATGACAGGCTTTTCCATACACAAGCTGGTATGGAGAGGTTCCTATAGGAGTCTTGAATGCAGTTCTGTATGCCCACAGAACATCATCCAGATTTCTTGCCCAATTCCTTCTACGGGTATTTGTAGTCCGTTCTAGGATTCGTTTTAGTTCTCTATTTGAGACTTCAGCCTGCCCATTTGTCTGTGGATGATATGGAGTTGCCACTTTATGGTTAATTCCATATCGGATTAAAGTAAAGTCAAGCTGTTTATTGCAGAAATGAGTGCCTCCATCACTGATCAGTACTCTAGGGACACCAAACCTGCTGAAGATATGCTTCTATAGGAATTTCAGCACTGTCTTAGTATCATTAGTGGGTGTTACAATTGCCTCTACCCATTTAGATACATAGTCTACTGCCACCAGAATATAAGTGTTTGAATATGATGGTAGGAAAGGTCCCATGAAGTCAATACCCCATACATCAAACAACCCAATCTCTAACATCCCTTGCTAAGGCATGGCATAACCATGAGGTAGATTACCAGCTCTTTGGCAACTATCACATTTACGTACAAACTCTCGGGAGTCTATATAGAGAGTAGGCTAATAGATGCCACATTGGAGAACCTTTGTGGCTGTTCGCTCACCTCCAAAATGTCCTCCATATTGTGATCCATGGCAGTGCCATAGGATCTTCTGTGCCTCTTCTCTAGGTACATATCTACGGATCATTCTGTCTGCACACCTCTTAAAAAGATATAGTTCATCCCACAAGTAGTACTTTGCATCAGAAACCAATTTTTTTTGCTTGCTGCCTACTGTACTCTTTGGGTATGAATCTCACAGCTTTATAGTTTGCAATGTCTGCAAACCACGGTGCTTCCTGAATGGCAAATAATTGCTCATCTAGAAAGGTTTCAGAGATCTCAGAAGGAGGGAAGGATGCTCCTGCGACTGGTTCTATCTGGGACAGGTGATCAGCTACTTGGTTCTCTGTCCCTTTTCTGTCTCTTATTTCTATATCAAACTCTTGCAGAAGCAACACCCATCTTATGAGTCTGGGTTTTGAATCCTGCTTTGTGAGGAGATATTTTAGAGCAGCGTGGTCAGTGTACACAATCACTTTTGATCCTACTAAATAAAATATGAACTTGTCAATGGCATAAACCATTGCAAGCAACTCCGTCTCTGTGGTTGTGTAATTCTTCTATGCGTCATTTAAAACACGACTAGCATAATAAATGACATGCAGAAGCTTGTCATGCCTCTGTCCTAATACTGCACCAATGGCATGGTCACTATCATCACACATTAGTTCGAATGGTAAAGTCCAGTCTGGTGCAAAAATGATTGTTTCTGTGACCAGTTTGGCTTTCAAAGTCTCAAAGGCCCGTAGACACTCTGTGTCAAAGACAAATGGTGTGTCAGCGGCTAGCAGATTGCTCAGAGGTTTTGCAATTTTCAAAAAATCCTTTATAAATCTCTTGTAGAATCCTGCATGCCCCAGAAAGCTTCTGATTGTCTTAACATTGGCAGGTGGTGGTAAGTTTTCAATTACCTCTACCTTAGCTTGATCAACCTCTATTCCCTTGTTTGAAATTTTGTGCCCAAGGACAATTCCTTTAGTCACCATAAAGTGACATTTCTCCCAGTTTAAAACCAGGTTAGTCTCTTGGCACCTTTTCAGAACAAGTGCTAGATGGTCAAGACAGGAACTGAATGAGTCTCCAAATACTGAGAAGTCATCCATGAAGACTTCCAGAGATTTCTCCACCATATCAGAGTAGATAGAGAGCATGCATCTCTAGAAGGTTGCAGGTGCATTGCACAGCCCAAATTGCATCCTTCTGTAGGTGAATACTCTCAGATGGACATGTGAATGCTATTTTCTCTTGGTCCTGGGGATCTACTGTAATTTGGTTGTAGCCTGAATAGCCATCCAAAAAGCAGTAGTAATCATGACCTGCTACTCTCTCTAGCATCTGGTCTATGAATGGTAAAGGGAAATGATCTTTTCTGGTGGCTGTATTTAGCCTTCTGTAGTCAATACACATACGCCACCCTGTAACTGTTCTTGTAAGAACCAGTTCATTCTTTTCATTATGAACCACTGTCATGCCTCTCTTTTTGGGGACAACTTGGACAGGGCTCACCCAGGGGCTATCAGAAATAGGATAAATAATCTCAGCCTCTAGTAACTTAGTGACCTCTTTCTGCACCACCTCCTTCATGGCTGGATTTAGCCGTCTTTGTGGTTGAACCACTTGCTTAGCATCACCCTCCAATAGGATCTTGTGCATGCATCTGGCTGGGCTAATGCCCTTAAGATCAGTTATGGACCACCCAAGAGCTGTCTTGTGTGTCCTTAGCACCTAAATTAGTGCTTGCTCTTCCTGTGGCTCTAAACCAGAGCTTATGATTACCAGAAAAGTGTCATCTTCTCCCAGAAATGCATATTTCAAGGATGGTGGTAGTGGTTTGAGCTCGGGCTTAGGAGGTTTCTCCTCTTCCTGAGGAGTTTTCAGAGGTTATTCTATTTTCTCTGGTTCCTCCAGATCAAGCTGAACATTTTTAAAAATGTCCTCTAGCTCTGATTCAAGACTCTCAGTCATATTGACCACTTCCACCAGGGAGTCAATAATATCAAAGCTCATGCAGTCTTTTGATGTGTCTGGATGCTGCATAGCTTTGACAGCATTCAACTTAAACTCATCCTCATTGATTCTCAAGGTTACCGCCCCTTTTTGAACGTCAATGAGAGTTCGTCTAGTTACTAGGAAAGGTCTTCCTAGAATGAGAGTTGCACTCTTGTGCTCCTCCATTTCCAGCACTACAAAGTCAGTGGGAAAGGCAAATGGCCCAACCTTGACAATCATGTCCTCAATTACGCCTGATGGCATTTTAATAGAGCCATCAGCAAGTTAGAGACATATTCGGGTTGGTTTGACTTCTTCAATCAAACCCAGCTTTCTGATAGTGGATGTAGGTATCAGGTTGATACTTGCACCAAGATCACACAGAGCTGTCTTGGTACAAGCACCCTCTAATGTGCATGGTATCAAAAAGCTTCTAGGATCCTTAAGCTTCTCTGGTAAGCTTTTTCAGAATGACTGCACTGGATTCTTCAGTGAGGAAAGCTTTTTCAGTTTCTCTCCAATCCTTCTTATGACTTAAGATCTCTTTCATGAACTTAGCATAAGAGGGTATTTGCTCAAGTGCCTCTGCAAATGGAATCTTTATTTTAAGGGTCCTGAGATAGTCTACAAAGTGGGCAAATTGTTTAAACTATTTCGCTTGGCGGAGTTTTTGAGGATAAGGCATCTTGGCTTTGTATTCTTCAACCTTAGTTGCTGCAGGTTTATTACCTACAGAAGTGGTTGGAGAAGCTGGCTTAAGGGGGTTGTTATCATCACTTGTAGGTGTCTGATCCCTCATTGGCGTTTTAACGCCAGAACTGGGTGCTTTTTGGGCATTTAACGCCAGGTTGTTGCCCTGTTCTAGCATTTGAACGCTAGAGTTGGCTACTGAATGGGTGTTTAAAGCCAGGTTGCTGCCCTTTTCTGGCGTTTGAACGCCAGAATCATTCCTCTCTGGGCTCTTACTGTCCTCAGAAGGATTTTAGGCAGTGAATTTGTTATTCTCTGTTAGATGTTCCTTTCTTGGCTTCTTGCTACTTTGAGTTGAGGCATTTAATGTCTTTCCACTCCTTAAATGAACAGCTTGGCATTCTTTTGTTATCTATTTCGATAACTGTTGTTTTGTCTGATTCAATTATTTTTCTACATTCTGGTTAGCATCTTTGGTCTCTTGTAGCATCTCCTTAAATTTTGCTAACTATTTTTTTATAGAAAATAGTTGCTGACTGAATTTAGCAACTTGTTCTTGGGGACTAAGTTCAGTGGATACTGTTTTAGCCTCTTCTTTCATGGAGGACTCACTACTTAAGTACAGATGCTGATTTCTATCAGCCGTATCTATGAGCTCTTCAGCTTCGTCAATTGTCTTTCTCATGTGTATAGATCCACCAGCTGAGTGGTCTAGAGATATCTGGGCCTTTTCTGTAAGCCCATAGTAGAAGATGTCTAACTGCATCCACTCTGAAAACATTTCAGAGGGACACTTCCTTAGCATCTCTCTGTACCTCTCCCAGGCATCATTAAGGGATTCACTATCCTCTTATTTAGCCTTGGATGTCCAGCCTTAGCTGTGTTATCCTTTTTGGGGGAAAATATTGATTCAAGAATTTGTCTGATAACTGTGTCAGCAATAATCTGTAGACATCCTGATCCACTTCCTTATCAGGTACTGTGTTAGCAATTTGTAAGAACTATGCCAGAAACTCAGAAGGTTCTTCCTTTGGAAGACCAGAATACTGGCAATTTTGCTGCACCATGATAATGAGCTGAGGATTTAACTCAAAAATACTAGCTCTGATGGAGGGTATACAGATACTACTCCCATATGAAGCAGTAGTGGGGTTAGCATATGACCCCAGAGTCCTTCTGGACTGTTCATTTCCACATAGGTCCATGATGGAGAAAGAGAAATATGTGAATTGTAAATAAACAATTTTTTCTCTCTTCTCTTTTTTTTGAAAACCGAAATTAAAAGAAAAAATAAAATAAAATAAAATAAATGAAAAATAGAATATAAGTTTCGAAACTTGAGAAGAGAAAAAGAGATAAAAGAAATTAGAAAACTAAATTAATTAATTAATTAAAAATATTTGAAAATTTTTTTGTATGGATTTTCGAAAAAAATGAGGAGAGGGAAAGTGGTTAGGAAGTTTTGAAAAAGATATCCCCTAAAATTATAGATACTTGAAAATTAATACTTGTAAGAAAATGAATAAAAGAAAAGATTTGAAAAAGATATGATTTAAAAATTTAAAGATTGAAACTTTCTTAACAAGAAAACACCAAACTTAAAAATTTTCAATCAAATTAATAAAATGGGATAAGTAATTTGAAAATTTAAAAAGAAAAAGGATTTTGAAAAAATTTTATAAAAGATTTTTGAAAAATATAAAAAGAAATTTGAAAAAGAATTTATTTTGAAAAAGATTTAAAAAGATAAATTTCAAAAATTGAAATCTTGACTTGACTAACAAGAAACTACTAAATTTTTTAAAATTTTGACTAAGTCAACCTAAGGAATTCGAAAATGATGAGTAAATAAAGGAAAAGATATAATTTTTTTAATTTAATGAGAAAAGAGAAACACAACAAAATGACACTAAACTTAGAATTTTTAGATCAAAACAAAGAAAACAAACAAGAAAATTTTGAATGTCAAGATGAACACCAAGAACACTTTGGAGATCAAGATGAACACCAAGAACAAATTTTGAAAATTTTTAAGAAAAATGAAAACACAAATGACACCAAACTTAAAAATTTTTATACTTTGGACACTAATAATTCAAAAATGCACAAGAAAAACAACAAAAGACACCAAACAAGAAAATTCAAAGATTAAATAGATAAAATTATCAAGAACAATAAGAACAAGCAGTTGACACCAAACTTAAAACATGAAACTAAACTTCAAACAAAAGACTCAACTTATTGACTCTAAACCAACAAAATTAAATTATTCCTAATCTAAGCAACAAGATGAACCGTCAGTTGTCCAAACTCAAACCATCCCCGGCAACGGCGCCAAAAACGTGGTGCACGAATTTATGATCACACTTTTCACAACTCCGCATAACTAACCTGCAAGTGCACTGGGTTGTCCAAGTAATACCTTACGTGAGTAAGGGTCGATCCCACGGAGATTTCCAGCTTGAAGCAAGCTATGGTTATCTTGTAACTCTTAGTCAAGAGATTAATGAAAAAAAGGATTTTGTTGCAAAAAGTAAAAGAGCATGAAATGAATGATACTTGTTATTCAGTATTGGAGAATAGGTTGAGGTTTCAGATATGCTCTATCTTCTGAATCTCTGCTTTTCTATTGTCTTCCTCTCTCAAACGCGCAAGGCTCCTTCTATGGCAGGCTGTATGTTGGTGGTTCACCATTGTCAATGGCTACCATCCTTCCTGTTAGTGAAAATGGTCCAGGTACAGTTTTTGTATGGATAATCATCTGTCGGTTCTCGCTTGTGTCAAAATAGGATCCCTTATCCTTTTTCACACTGTCACTGTGCCCAACATTCGTGAGTTTGAAGCTCTTCACAGTTATCCCTTCCCAGACCCTACTCAGAATACCACAGACAAGGTTTAGACTTTTCGGATCTCAGGAATGCTGCCAATTGGTTCTAGCCTCTACCACGAAGGTTTTAATCTCATGGATTTGAATGCTCTGTTATCAGGAGAGGCAAGTTGATGAGCGGATAATTTATACGCTTTTTGGCACTGTTTTTAGTATGTTTCTAGTACATTTTAGTTAGTTTTTATTATATTTTTTTTAGTTTTTAATTAAAATTCCCTTTTCTGGACTTTTCTATGAGTTTGTGTGTTTTTCTATGATTTCAGATATTTTCTGGCTGAAATTGAGGGACTTGAGCAAAAATCTGATTCAGAGGCTGAAAAAGGACTGCAGATGCTGTTGGATTCTGAGCTCCCTGCACTCGAAGTAGATTTTCTGGAGCTACAGAAGCCCAATTGGCGAGTTCTCAATTGTGTTGGAAATTACACATCCCAGGCTTTTCAGAAATATATAATAGTCCATACTTTGCCCAAGAATTGATGGCCCAAACCGGCGTTCCAAATCAGCTTCAGAATTCCCGGCGTTTAACACCGGAACTGGCACAAAAGTTGGAGTTAAACACCCAAACTAGCACAAAAGCTGGCATTTAACTCCAGGAAAAGTCTCTAGACATGAAAGCTTCAATGCTTAGCCCAAGCACACACCAAGTGAACCCCGGAAGTGGATTTTTACGTCATTTACTCATTCTTGAAAACCCTAGGTCACTAGTTCACTATAAATAGGACTTTTTGCTATTGTATCTTCATCTCATTACATATTACACGTTTCATATTGTATCTTCTACGGCATGAGTCTCTAAACCCCATGGTTGGGGGTGAGGAGCTCTGCTGTATCTTGATGGATTAATGCAATTACTACTATTTTTCATTCAATCACGCTTGCTTCTATTCTAAGATACCACTTGTTCTTCAACCTGATGAATGTGATGATCCGTGACACTCATCACCATTCTCACCTATGAACGTGTGTCTGACAACCACCTCCGTTCTACGTTCGTTTGAGTGTGTATCTCTTGGATTCCTTAAGAAGAATCTTTGTGGTATAAGCTAGAACCCATTGGTGGCCATTCTTGAGAATTCGGAAAGGCTAAACCTTGTCTGTGGTATTCCGAGTAGGATCCGAGGATTGAATGACTGTGACGAGCTTCAAACTCGCGAGTGTTGGGCGTTAGTGACAAACGCAAAAGAATCACTGGATTCTATTCCGACATGATCGAGAACCGACAGATGATTAGCCGTGCGATGACAGCGTGCGTTGAACATTTTCACTAAGAGGATGGGAGGTAGCCATTGACAACGGTGAAACCCAACTTACAGCTTGCCATGGAAGGATCCTTGCGTGCATGAAGAAGAAGACAGTAGGAAAGTAGAGATTCAAAAGATATAGCATCTCCAAAACCTAATTGTCATGGTGCAGCAAAATTGCCAGTATTTTGGTCTTCCACAGGAAGAACCTGCTGAGTTTCTGGCACAGTTCTTACAAATTACTAACACAGTACGTGATAAAGAAGTGGATCAGGATGTCTACAGATTGTTACTGTTTCCATTTGCTGTAAAAGATCAAGCTAAGAGGTGGTTAAATAACCAACCCACAGCAACCATAAAAACATGGAGACAGTTATCAGACAAATTCCTGAATCAATTTTACCCTCAAAAAAGGATGACACAGCTAAGGCTGGACATCCAAGGCTTTAAACAAGAGGATAATGAATCCATTTATAATGCCTGGGAGAGGTATAGAGGTATGCTAAGGAAATGCCCCTCTGAAATATTTTCAGAGTGGGTACAGTTAGACATCTTCTACTATGGGCTTACAGAAAAAGCTCAGATGTCTTTAGACCACTCAGCTGGTGGATCTATACACATGAGGAAGACGATTGAAAAGGCTCAAGAGCTCATAGATACGGTTGCTAGAAATCAACATCTATACTCAAGCAGTGAGTCCTCTATAAAAGAAGAAGCTATGGCAGTAACTACTGATCCTAATCCTCAAGAACAGATTGATGAACTTAATCAACAATTACTCCTGATGACAAAACAATTAGCAGAGTTTAAAGAGATGCTCCAAGAAACTAAAAATGCTAACCAGAATATGGAAGCACAATTAAATCAGAGAAGACAGCAGCTATCTAAACAGATAATAGAAGAATGCCAAGCTGTTAAATTAAGGAGTGGAAAGACATTAAATGTATCAACTCAAAGCAGCAAAAAGCCAAGAAAGGAACAACTGACAGAGGATAAACAAACCACTGCCCAAAATCCCTCTGAGGACAGTAAGAGCCCAGAGAGGAATACATCTGGCGTTCAAACGCCAGAAAAGGGGGAAAAGTTGGCGTTAAACGCCCATTCCTTGCCCAGTTTTGGCGTTTAAACACCAGAAAAGGGTGGAAAGCTGGCGTTAAACGCCCATCCTGCACCCAGTCCTGGCGTTCAAATGCCAATGAGGAATCGGACACCTGAGAGTGCTGATAGTAACCCCTCTAAGAAGGTTTCTCCAACCACCTCTGTAGGGAATAAACCTGCAGCAACTAAGGTTGAAGAATATAAAGCCAAGATGCCTTATCCTCAGAAACTCCGCCAAGCGAAACAGGATAAATAATTTGCCCGCTTTGCAGACTATCTCAGGACTCTTGAAATAAAGATTCCGTTTGCAGAGGCACTTGAGCAAATACCCTCTTATGCTAAGTTCATGAAAGAGATCTTAAGTCATAAGAAGGATTGGAGAGAAACTGAAAAGGTGTTTCTCACTGAAGAATGCAGTGCAGTCATTCTAAAAAGCATACAGAGAAGCTTCAAGATCCAGGAAGCTTTATGATACCATGCACATTAGAAGGTGCTTGTACCTAGACAGCCCTATGTGACCTTGTAGCAAGTATCAACATGATACCTGCAACCACTATCAGAAAGCTTGGGTTGACTGAAGAAGTCAAACCAACCCGGATATGTCTCCATTAAATATCCATCAGGCATAATTGAAGACATGATTGTCAAGGTTGGGCCATTTGCCTTTTCCACTGACTTTGTAGTGCTAGAAATGGAGGAGCACAAGAGTACAACTCTCATCCTAGGAAGACCTTTCCTAGAAACTGGACGCACTCTTATTGATGTACAAAAAGGGGAAGTGACCCTGAGAGTTAATAAGCATGAATTCAAGTTGAATGCTGTCAAAGCTATCCAGCATCCAAACACATCAAATGACTGCATGAGCGCTGATATTATTGACTCTTTGGTGGAAGAGATCAATATGACTGAGAGTCTTGAATCAGAGCTAGAGGACATCTTTAAAGAAGTTCAGCCTGATCAGGAGGAACCAGAGGAAATAAAAGAACCTCTGAAAATTCCTCAGGAAGAGGATAAGGCTCCCAAACCTGAGCTCAAACCACTACCACCATCCCTGAGGTATGCATTTCTGGGAGAAGGTGACACTTTTCCAGTGATCATAAGCTCTGCTTTAAATTCACAGGAAGAGGAAGCACTAATTCAAGTGCTAAGGACACACAAGACAGCTCTTGGATGGTCCATAAGTGATTTTAAGGGCATTAGCCCAGCAAGATGCATGCACAAGATCCTATTGGAGGATAATACCAAGCCAGTGGTTCAACCACAAAGGCGGCTAAATCCAGCCATGAAGGAGGTGGTGCAGAAAGAGGTCACTAAGTTACTAGAGACTGGGATTATTTATCCTATTTCTGATAGCCCCTGGGTGAGCCCTGTTCAAGTTGTCCCCAAGAAAGGAGGCATGACAGTGGTTCATAATCAAAAGAATGAACTGGTTCCTACAAGAACAGTTACAGGGTGGCGTATGTGTATTGCCTACAGAAGGCTCAATACAGCCACCAGAAAGGATCATTTTCCTTTACCATTCATAGACCAGATGCTAGAAAGACTAGTGGGTCATGATTATTACTGCTTTTTGGATGGCTATTCAGGCTACAATCAAATTGCAGTGGACCTTCAAGATCAAGAGAAAATAGCATTCACCTGTCCTTCTGGCGTATTTGCTTACAGAAGAATGCCTTTTGGTCTATGCAATGCACCTGCAACTTTTCAGAGGTGCATGCTATCCATCTTCTCTGATATGGTAGAGAAGTTCCTAGAAGTCTTTATGGATGACTTCTCAGTATTTGGAGACTCATTCAGCTCCTGTCTTGATTATCTAGCACTTGTCCTGAAAAGGTGCCAAGAGACTAACCTGGTCTTAAACTGGGAGAAATGTCACTTTATGGTGACTGAAGGAATTGTCCTTGGGCACAAAATTTCAAGCAAGGGAATAGAGGTGGATCAAGCAAGGGTAGAAGTAATTGAGAAATTACCACCACCTGCCAATGTTAAGGCAATCAGAAGCTTTCTGGGGCATGCAGGATTCTACAGAAGGTTTATAAAGGATTTTTCAAAAATTGCAAAACCGCTAAGCAACCTGCTAGCTGCTGACACACCATTTGTGTTTGACACAGAGTGTGTGCAGGCGTTTGAGACCTTGAAAGCCAAGCTGGTCACAACACCAGTCATCTCTGCACCAAACTGGACATTACCATTCGAACTAATGTGTGATGCCAGTGACCATGCTATTGGTGCAGTGTTGGGACAGAGGCACAACAAGCTTCTGCACGTCATTTATTATGCTAGCCGTGTTCTAAATGACGCACAGAAGAATTACACAACCACAGAAAAAAAGTTACTTGCAGTGGTTTATGCCATTGACAAGTTTAGATCCTATTTATTAGGATCAAAAGTGATTGTGTACACTGACCATGCTGCTCTTAAATACTTACTCACAAAGCAGGATTCAAAACCCAGGCTCTTAAGATGGGTGTTGCTTCTGTAAGAGTTTGATATAGAAATAAGAGACAGAAAAGGGGCAGAGAACCAGGTAGCTGATTGATGTGTGGAAAACGATCCGACACAAAACTCACCGGCAAGTGCACCGGGTCGCATCAAGTAATAAAAACTCACGGGAGTGAGGTCGATCCCACAGGGATTGAAGGATTGAGCAATTTTGGTTTAGTGGTTGATTTAGTCAAGCGAATCAAGATTTGGTTGAGTGATTTGTGATTTGCAGAAATTAAATTGCATTGAAAGTAAAAGGAATGTGTAAATTGCATGAAATTAAAGAGGGCAAGAAATTAAAGTGCTGAATCTTAAAGAACAAGAAATTAAATGGCGAAAACTTAGAATGCAAGAAATGTAGATTGCGGAATTTTAAAGTGCAAGGAATGTAAACGGCTGGAATTGTAAAGGGGATTGGGTATTGAATTTGCAGAATTTAAACAAGGAAAATTAAATTGCATCAAACAGAAGAGTAAAAGAGGGTTTGGGTTGAATCGGATCTGAAGCAAAACAAGTAAATGAACATGAAAAACAAAAACAGAATGTAAACTTTAGAATCAGATCTCAGGACCCAGAGACTAGAAGACCAAGTCTAGATCTCAATGCCTTCCTAGATCCAACAAGAGCAATTGCAAGGGAAATGTAAATTGCAAAGAAAGTAGATGAAGAGCAATTAACCGAAACTGAAATTCAATTAAGCAGTAAATAAACAGAGAGATCCAAGGATGAGATTGAAACAGAATTTCTTCAATTCTCCAACCCAAGATCCAAGACAATTGTAATTGAAATTAAAAGCAATAAAACTAAGAGGAAGAGAAGTGAATTCTCCTTCCCCGAGACTAAGAAATTAAAGATCACTCAATACCAAAGGCTCTCTAAAAACTAAAAGGGAAAGCTCCCTATGAAAACTAAAAAAAAAACTTCCCCTAAAAACTAAAAGAAAAGCTCCCCGAAAACTTGAATTCTATCCTATTTATACACTTTCTTCAAATGATCTTCAAGCCTTGAGTTGGGCCTTTGCTCTTGGTGGAATTGGGTTGAGAGAGGCCTTGGTTGATTGCTCTTGGAGTTTGGAGAGGAATCAAAGTGAACCAATTGAACCGGGTTGAAGTTTTGCAAAAGTTTGAGTAAAAGTTTGAGTAAAAGTTTGAGGCTAACTTTTACTCTAACTTTTCACCTCAGCCTCCTCATTTTGCTGATACCAACGTTGGTGCAAAAGTTAGGGGTCTAACTTTTGCTCCAACGTTGGCCTTCCTTAAGTGCACTTATGGCGCCAACGTTAGCCCAAAAGTTAGAGGCTAACGTTGGCGCAAACTTTTGCTTCCCCCTATGTGTTTTTCATGCGCCAAAGTTAGCCCAAAAGTTAGAGGCTAACGTTGGCGCAAACTTTTGGTGCCCCGGGAGTGTTTTGCATGTGCCAACGTTAGCCCAAAAGTTAGGGGCTAACGTTGGGGCAAACTTTTCACCCAAAAGTTTGTGCAAAAGTTTGAGGCTAACTTTTGGTCCAGCTTTTTGCTTCCTGGTTCATTTTTACTTATTCCATTGTCCTCTCTTACTCTAGCCATTCCTTCTTGCTTCAACCTTTCTCCAAGCTTTCTTCACCTATCATTAATCAACCAAACACATCAAAGCTATGCTCAAAATCATGAGATATTCATTCTATCATAATATGTAACAATTATAGCATCAAACCTCATGAAATTGCATTAATTTATCTATTGTTGATTCAATCAAAGGAAGCATGAAAATCTACCCAAATTGGCTTGCTTAGACCTCAAGAAAGTACATAATTCAAGTGAAAACAAAAGAAAAAGACTAGTGAAACTAGGCTAAGATGACTTGTCATCACTGATCACTTGTCCCGAATAGAACCAGTAGCTGGGGCGTCCCTCCCCTCTACTGAGATCTCTGAGACCTTTCCAGATGAGCAACTCTTTGCCATTCAGGAAGCACCATGGTTTGCAGACATTGCAAACTATAAAGCTGTGAGGTTCATACCCAGGAGTACAGTAGGGTGCAAAAAAAAAATAATTTCAGATGCCAAGTACTACCTATGGGATGAGCCATATCTCTTTAAGAGATGTGCAGACAGAATGATCCGCATATGTATACCTAGGCTCAGTTAGTGACAAACGCAAAAGGATCACTCGATTCTATTCCGACATGATCGAGAATCGACAGATGATTAGCCGTGCGGTGACAGCATGCCTTGAACATTTTCACTGAGAGGATGGGAGGTAGCCATTGACAACGGTGAAACCCAACATACAGCTTGCCATGGAAGGAGCCTTGCGTGCATGAAGAAGAAGACAGTAGGAAAGCAGAGATTCAAAGGATATAGCATCTCCGAAACCTCAACCTGTTCTCCATTACTGCAAAACAAGTATTTATTTCATGTTCTTTTACTTTTTACAATTAAATCTGAGAATTATTGATATCCTGACTAAGAGTTACATGATAACCATAGCTTGCTTCAAGCCGACAATCTCCGTGGGATCGACCCTTACTCACGTAAGGTATTACTTGGACGACCCAGTGCACTTGCTGGTTAGTTGTGCGGAATTGCAAAAGTGTGATTGTGATTTTGTGCACCACAAGTCAAACTCGTGGATCAGAAACCCAAGAGATACGCACTCAAGCTGTCGCCCAATGACTACGTTGCGCTCAGATAGAACAGAATTGGTTGTCAAGCATGCGTTTATAAGTTTGAGAATGATGATGACTGTCACGGATCATCACATTCATCCTATTGAAGTACGAGTGAGTATCTTAGAATGGAAGCAAGCGTGATTTAATAGAAAACAGTAGTAATTGCATTAATTCATTGAAACACAGCAAAGCTCCTCACCCCCACCTATGAAGTTTAGAGACTCATGCCATAGAAGATACAATATGAAATGTAAAAAATGTCATAAGTCCCTCAATGAATCTCTAAAAGTAGTTTTTATACTAAACTAGTAACCTAAGTTTACAAAAAATGAGTAACTAAGTGCAGATAGTGGAGAAATCCACTTTCGGGGTCCACTTGGTGAGTGTTTGGGCTGAGCATTGAAGCTTTGATGTGCATAGCCATTCTTGGAGTTAAACTCCAGCTTTGGTGCCAGTTTGGGCATTTAACTCCAGTTTTGCTGCCAATTCTGGCGTTTAACGCTAGAAAATGGTTTCTGGCTGGCGTTAAACGCCAGTTTGGGCCATCAAATCTCAGGCAAAGTATGGACTATTATACATTTCTGGAAAGCCCAAGATGTCTACTTTCCAACGCAATTGAAAGCGCGCCAATTGGGCTTCTGTAGCTCTAGAAAAATCTATTTCGAGTGCAGGAGGATCAGAATCCAACAGCATCTGCAGTCCTTTCTCAGCCTCTGAATTAGATTTTCGCTCGGGTCCCTCAATTTCAGCTAGAAAATACCTGAAATTACAGAAAAATACACAAACCTATAGTGAAGTCCAAAAATATGATTTTTGAATAAAAATTAATAAAAACACAACAAAAAGTGAATAAAACATGCTAAAAACTATATGAAAACACTACCAAAAAGCGTATAAAATATCTGCTCATCCATTGAGAATCAAGGTTTCCTATCCTAGTCATTAATCATAACACAATAATTACCAAGAGATAAGCCTATTACGTTATCTCCACATCGAAAGAAGATCAATTAGGCCTAGTTAATCCCAATCCATAAGTAGCATCAACGAATACAAGATTAACTAATAACTCTAGTTCACCAACATAAGTTGGGTATTAATGACTCAAGATTACCAAAGTTCACTTTCCAAGCCAAGAATGCTCAAAATCTACTCTAAAACTAAGCCAAGCATTCTGTCAAACACTTGGTTGCATAAAAAGAAAAGCATACTAAATTGCAATAATAATGAAATCTAAAACTATCAATGCAAGAAAATAACAATAACAACTTAATTCAACACCAATAAACATAAAACCATCAAATTGTATTAAATGAAATTAAAAGTGACAAAGATTTATAAAACTAAAAGTGACACAAAATGAGAAATTAACAAGATAAACTAGGGAAATTAAGGCAATAGAACAAGGAAAGATTAAAGAAACTAAATCAATGCAATAACTAAAGCCTAAATCTATGAGAAAATTAAACTAAAAATCCTAAATTCTAAAAAAAGAGGGAGCTTCTCTCCCTAGAAAACTACCATAAGACATGTTTCTAACCTAACCTAATTGCTCACTCCTTGTTCCTTCTTGAATTTGGCCTCAAATACTTCAGAAATGAGTTGCATTTAGGCCTGAGTGAGCTAAAAAATCACCAGCCACAATCTCTTAAAGTTAGTCACATGCCGAGTGTCACACGTACACAGAATTAGGCAGATTTACAAACTTCATTTCTTCACAAATTCTCCACTTTTATTTGCTTTTCTTCATTCCTTCAATCTAATCTTTGCCTTCTAAACCTGAAATCACTTCACCAAACACATCAAGGAATCGAACGAAATTAACGTAAATCAAATTTAGCAAATTAAAGGCCTAAAAAGCATGTTTTTATTCTTAAGTGCAAATTAGGAGAAATTCACAAAACCATGCTATTTCATCGAATAAATATGAGATAAGTTGATAAAATCCACTAAATTTAACAGAAGATTAACCACAAAATTAGGGTTTATCAAGTCCCACGTTGAATTCGGGGTCATGCGTACGCACGGCTTCCTTTTTGGAGTTGCATGCCAATGCTCCCACGTTGCATGTTAAAGGACCTAGAGCCCCTGGGAGGACATAGCTGGTTTCGCGTGGCATGCTTGCTCTCCCATGTTGCACGGCTTCAACACCTTGTGTGTAGTGAGTTTTCTGTTTAATTCAGAGAGCTTTCTATTTTCCCTAGTGCCATGTACTTCTTATATTTGATGACTTTTATCTTTTGTTTTTTCTTTGTTTCTTGTCAATTTCCTTCCAAATTCTCATGTAATTAATGAATTCAACTAACAAAAATAATGCTCAATTAACCATGAAATCATCACTTATTTTTCAACAATTCTTAGTTTATAGAATGGAATTCTACAACAAAATCACTAAAAAAGCAAACGCATCAAAGTTTATTGGTTGTATCTATTCCCTTTTTCTGTAAGGGACCGGGCTAAGCAGTGGTTAGACAATCAATGCAAGTATAGAAACTTGGGAGGATTTGGTCACCAAATTCTTCCCTCCACAAAAGGTAGATAGCTTAGAATAGACATTTAGACTGTTAGACACCACGAGCGAGCATCCCTCTATAAAGTTTGGGAGATGTACAAAGAAATGCTCCGAAAGTGCCCTCCAAACATGTTTGTTGACTGGGTCTGATTCCAGCTTTTTTATGACGAGATCACTCTTGCTTTTGGATCTCATTGGATAATTCTGCTGGAGGATCTCTACATATGAAAAAGACCACTAATGAAGTATTGGAGTTGATTAAAATGGTGGCCAACAATCAGTACCTCTATTCCTCTGAGAGATCAATGAGGAAATGAGTTATAAAATTAGATGCCTTGGATACAATTTTGGTTCAGAATAAAATCATGTCCCAACAAATCAATGCCATTACTCAACACTTAGGAGGGATGCAAGATTCAGCTGTAAGCACCCAAGAGAGTTCCTATGGTATGAGTAGTGGAGAACCTTAAGTTGAAGGTTGGGAGTATGGACAATCCTTATTGAGCAAGCAAATTATTTGGGGAATTCTTCTAGGCCATCCAACAATGATCCTTTCTCTAAGGCTTACAAGTCCAGATAAAAAATTACCCCAATTTTGGATGGAAAAAATCAAGGTGAAAGGCAACCCGATTTCAACCACAACCCTCACCAAAATACCTTCAACCACAAACCAACCAATCAAAACCATTTTCGAAACCTACAGAACATCCTTTTCAATTCTCAGCAACTCTCACCAACAACAATCACTACCCACGCAACATTCTCAAGACTCTCAAAAGATTTCAAATGTTGAACTTGCCATGGAGAAACTCTCCTAAGGCACAATCATATTTATGGAGGAGACAAATGCCAACTTCCAGAATCAAGGTACTTTAATTAGAAATTTGGAGGTGCAAGTAGACCAAATTGCTCAACAATTAGCAAAACTCACAAAAACATTCCCAAGTGACACAATTCTAAACCCTATGAAAGAGTACAAAGCTAATTATTTGAGAAGAGAAAGGTGGTGGAAAAAGAAACCAAGATGGATGCCATCGACAAACAAGAGAAAGAGGCTCAAGAAGCCAATCCTCTAGAGGAGCACGTGATCACAACCTCTCAGGTACAATCAATTCAAGTTTCAAAAGATCCACCAAAAGAGAGAGTTCCAATGCCTAAGTACAAACCTAAGATTCCATATCCACAAAGACTCCAGATGGCGAACAAGGACAAGCAATACTCCAAATTTTTGGAGATATTCAAGTCATTGAATATCAATATTCCGTTCACAGAAGCACTTGAACAATTGACCCTTTATTTTAAATTCATGAAGAAATTGTTGTCCAAGGAAAGAACCTTAAAGGGAGGCCAAACCGTGGTAATGACCAAAGAGTACAATGCAATTATTCAAAGGAATTTGTCAACAAAGAAGAAAGATCCAGAGAGTTTTCAAATCCCCTACACTATTGACAACACCACCTTTGAAAGAGCTGATAAACCCCAATTTGTGGATTATCTTGTATTGAATTTGGTGGGTTTTATCAACTTATCTCACATTTATTCAATGAAATAGCATGGTTTGTGAATTTCTCCTAATTTATGCTTAAGTGTGAAAACATGCTTTTTAAACCTTTAAATAGCTAAATTTAATTCACCTTAATTCCATTCAATGCCTTGATATGTTTGTTGAGTGATTTCATGCTTATAAGGCAAGGATTGGAGGGAAGAAGTGAAGAGAAAAGCATGCAAAGTGGAGAATTCATGAAGAAATGAACATTTGGAGGGTTCATCGCCACGCGCACAAGTCATCCATGCATACTGGTGCACGAATCCCCACACCCCATACAACTGTACCAGTAAGTGCACTGGGTCATCCAAGTAATACCTGAGCAAGTCAGGGTTGATCCCACGAGGATTGTGGCTTGAAGCAAGTTATGGTTACCTTGCAGGTCTTAGTCATGTAAATCAAGAAGTTGTTGGATTTAGGTTTAATTGCATTAAAGGAGTAGTGTATAAAATACTTTATGAATTTAAATGTAACCAGTGATAGAAAGATGGTTAAGGATTGGAGTTGCTTCGTGGATTAGCTATCTGAGAGATGTATAATCAAGCTGGCGATTTGCGCTTTCCAGCCACGTATTCACATGAACCCAAGTAGACACGGGTGTTTTTCAGGCACACGGTCTTAGTATGATGAAGAGAGCTGATTGTCATGGATCATTCTATTCACCATGTTGAAGAACGAATATACATCTTAGAATTAAATTGAACATGGATTAAAGAGAAACTGTAATACTTTTATTAATTCAAAGGTCCCAGCAGGGCTCCTCCCCTCAACCTAGGAGGTTTAGAAATTCATACTGATAGAAAATACAATAGTAAAAATGAAAATTGGGTGTAAAGTGGTAGATGGTGTTCGAATAATATGAGTCTAATCCCTTAAATACTAAACTAATGACTAGTAAGGGTAAAATAGTTCTTTTTAGTGCTAAAATTCACTTCTAGGGCCCACTTGGTGAGTGTTTGGGCTGAGCTTTGATGAGATCCACATGCTGTGAGGCCTCTAGGATGTTGAACGCTGGCTAGGTGGTCCTCTCTGGGCGTTTGGACGCTAGTCTCTCATCCTTGGGCACTGGATGCCTAGAAGGGGGCAGGAGGCTGGCATTGGACGCCAGTTTTGGGCTTTCTAATCTGAATCAAAGTATGGACTATTAAACATTGTTGGAAAGCTCTGGAAGTCAGCTTTCCATAGCCGTTGAGAATGCTCCATTTGGACTTCTGAAACTCAACAATCTTTACCTTGAGCGGCGCTGGGCTCTTTAGTTTAAGGGGCGCTGGGCTCTTCAGGGAGGAGCTTCTGGCGCTTCAACTCCTCCATCTCACTCCCCTATTTCTCTTGCTCCTTGATCAGGTTACAAATCATTCTAGTCTGATCTTTCTGCTCCTCTATGAGTTGATCTAAGATGCTTTGCAAGTGTTTCACAAACGCCTTCAGCTAGTCCAAATACTCAATTGAAGGGATCTCTTAGGGAGGCTCAGGTGCCATCCTTTTGGGTTGCTCCTCTTGCATCATGGAACTCTCCATCACCTGCTTGGTGATTGGGCTTTCCACTGGAATGAAATTGTCCATGTGGATCAGAACCTTAAACTCTTGGCATAGGCGAAAGATGAGATTTGGATAAGCCAGCATGGCATTAGTAGACACCCTGTTTGCCAACTTGTAGATCTCACAAGGGATTATTTGGTGGACTTCTACCTTATTCCCCATCATGATGCAGTGAATCATCAATGCTCTTGGAATAGTGACTTCAGAATGGTTACTTGTAGGGAGTATAGAACGCCCAATGAAGTCTAGCCATCCTCTAGCAATTGGCTTGAGGTTCGCCTTTTTCAGCTGGTTTATATTGCCTTTTTCATTCTCAATCCATTGAGTTCCAGGCAGGCATATGTCCTCTAGGATTTGATCCAGCTTTGGGCTGGCTACCACCCTTCTATTGTATGATTTAGGGTCATCCTTTTCCAAGGGTCATTTGAAGATTTCTCTCACCCTATCCAGATGAAAATACATGATCTTCCCCCTAACCATAGTGCGAAAAGTATGGAATGCTGTTCCATCTTTCTTTAGCATATCTGTCATCCATAGATTTGCATAGAATTCATGGATAATGTTGTATCCAACATTCAACTGAGGATCAGTTAGAATCTCCCAACCTCTCCTTCGAGTTTGCTCTTGGATCTACGGGTATTCTTCTTCTCCTAATTTGAATCCAATCTCAGGGATTAATGGGCTTTTACTCATTATCTTGTGATAATCTTCTTCATGTTTCTTGCTAAAGAATCGAACAGGTTTGAAAATAACTGTTGAGTTGTCTTCCTTCTTGTTCTTTGGGCTGGTCTTGCCACTTCTTGGGGCTATGGGATTTGAATTTTTTATGAGAGATAGGGCTCCTTCCACACCAAACTTAGAAGATTTGCTCATCCTTGAGCAAAAGGTAAGAAAGGAAGAAGAAGAAAAGTGAAGTAGACGAGAAGAAGAGAATAAAATTTGAATGATGGGTGGTGAGTGAGGGAGAGGGGCACGGACATACATATATAAGGAGGGGGGAAGGATTTTCAAAAATAATCTTTAAAGAAAGAAAAAAATTTTTTTTTGAAAAAGATAGAAAAAGATAGGTTGTTAAACTTGAAAGATAAGAAAAAATATTAAAAAGATTTTAAAGATAAGATAAGAAGTATGAAAAAGATTTAAAAGTTTAATAAAAGATATGAACAAGAATTTTTAATGATAAGAAAAGATTTTGAAAGAATTTGAAAACAAGTTGGAAAAGATATGAAAGTTTGAAAAAGATTTGAAAGGTTTTGAAAAAAATATTTTAAATTTGATATTAAATTGAAATTGACATATTTAAACAAGATTTGACCTAAAAATCAAAGAATTTTCAAGATTCAAATTTGAATAAGATAGATTTGAATGAAGAAAAGATATAATTTTCGAGGTTACCTTCATGCTGTCTTGCTGGCGTTTAAATGCCCAGAATGCCTACATTCTGGCATTTAACGCCATGTTGCCCCTCCTTCTTGGGCGTTAAACGCCCAGCCAGGGCTCCCTGGCTGGCGTTTAACGCCAGGCTTGTGCTCCCCATTGGGCGTTAAATTCCTAGCCAGGGCTCCCTGGCTAGCAGTTAACGCCAGGCTTGCTACCTCCTTGGACGTTTGAACGCCCAATTGCCACCACTTTCTAGTGTTTAATGCTAGAGAGATTCCTTCTCCAGGATATTTTATTTGCTGTTCTGTCTCATTATGTCTCTATTTAAGCACTATTCATGATCACTAACATTAAATTTAAGTTAAAACATAATCAAAAGCTAATTAAAAAGAAATCTAATTAAAACAGAAGTAATTAGAAAATTAATAATGTATGAGTAATCATTGGGTTGCCTCCCAACAAGCGCTTCTTTAATATCTTTAGCTGGACTTCACTATACTTAACTTAGTAACAGTGTTGAGCCTCCTGACTTTATTTCTCCTTCAAGGTAATGCTTTACCCTCTGTCCATTGATAGTGAACTTATTTTCTTTACCTTGAAGTTCTATGTGCCCACAAGGTGATACACGAGAAATCACAAATGGTCCTGTCCAACAAGATTTGAGTTTCCCAAGAAACAGTTTGAGTCTTGAGTTGAAGAGCAGGACTTTCTGTCCTGGTTCAAAGACTTTAGAAGCTAACTTCTGTCATTCCACCTTTTTGCCTTTTTCTTATAGATCTTTGCATTTTCAAATGCATCTAAGCAGAATTCGTCCAACTCATTTAGTTGGAGAAGTCATTTTTCTCCTGTTGTTTTAGCATCAAGGTTAAGGAATCTAGTAGCCCAATAGGGCTTGTGTTCTAGTTCCATTGGAAAATGACAGGACTTCCCATATACAAGCTGATATGGTGAGGTTCCAATGGGGGTTTTGAAAGCTGTTCTGTATGCCCACTGAGCATCATCAAGCTTTCTAGCCCAATCTTTTCTAGAGGTACTTACTGTCCTCTCTAGGATTCGCTTTAGTTCTCTATTTGAGATTTCAGCTTGCCCATTTGTTTGGGGATGATACGGTGTTGCTACTTTATGGAAAACTCCATACTGGCTTAAGACAGAATCCAGCTGTCTGTTGCAGAAATGTGTACCTCCATCACTAATGAGTGTCCTAGGGACACCAAATCTGCTGAAGATATTCTTTTGGAGGAACTTCATTATTACTCTAGTGTCATTAGTGGGTGTTGCTATTGCTTCAACCCACTTAAACACATAATCTACTGCCACAAGGATGTAGGTGTTTGAGTATGAAAGCAGGAAGGATCCCATGAAATCTATGCCCCATATGTCAAACAACTCAATCTCTAAGATTCCTTGCTTGCATGCTGAGACCATGAGGGAGATTGCTAGCCCTTTGGCAAATATCACAGTTACGGATGAACTCTCTAAAGTCCTTAAAGAGAGTAGGCCAATAAAAGCCACTTTGGAGAACCTTGGTGGCTGTCCGCTCACCTCCAAAGTGTACCCCATAGTTTGAGCTATGGCAATGCTATAGGATTCTCTGTGCCTCTTCTTCAGATACACAGCGTCGGATTATTCCATCCGAGCATCTCTTAAAGAGATATGGCTCATCCCACAGGTAATATTTTGCATCATGCTTGAGTTTCTGGGCTTGCTGCTTGTTACTGGTTCAATCATAGACAAGTGGTCAGCCACTTAATTTTCTGTGCTTTTTTTGTCTCTAATTTCTATATCAAACTCTTGTAGGAGTAATACCCATCTTATGAGTTTGGGCTTAGAATCTTGCTTGGTGAGTAGATACTTTAGAGCAACATCGTCAGTATAGATAATGACCTTAGATCCCACTAAGTAAGACCTAAACTTGTCAATGGCATTAACCACTACAAGTAACTCCTTTTCTGTTGTGGTGTAGTTTTTCTGTGCATCATTTAATACACAACTAGCATAATAAATGACATGCAGAAGCTTGTCATGTCTCTGCCGTAGAACTGGGCCAATGGCATGATCATTAGCATCACACATTAGTTCAAATGGTAAGTCCCAGTTGGGTGTAGAGATGATAGGAGCAGTGACAACCTTGGCTTTTAGAGTTTCAAACGCATATAGGCATTCTTGGTCAAAGACAAATGGAACATCAGTGGCCAAGAGATTACACAGGGGTTTTACAATTTTAGAAAAATATTTTATGAACCTCTTGTAAAATCCTGCATATCCTATGATACTTCTAATTGCCTTGACATTAGTAGGTGGAGGAAATCGTTCAATCACTTCCACCTTATCTTGATCTACTTCTATCCCCTTGTTTGAGATCCGATGCCCAAGAATAATGCCTTCAGTTACCATGAATGGGCATTTCTCCCACTTTAGATCTAGGTTTGTCTCTTGGCATCATTTTAGAACTAGGGCCAGATGATCAAGGCAAGAGTCAAATGAGTCTCCAAAAATAGAGAAGTCATCCATGAAAACTTCAAGGAACTTCTCTACCATATCAGAGAAGATGGATAACATACATCTCTGAAAGAGGGAAGGTGCATTACACAAGCCAAATGGCATTCGCCTGTTGGCAAACATGCCAGATGGACATGTGAATGCTGTCTTCTCATGATCCTGTGGATCCACTACTATTTGATTGTACCCGAAATATCCATCCAATAAACAATAAAATGCATGCCCTGCTATAAATAGTAAAGGAAAATGATCCTTCCTGGTGGCATCATTAAGTCTTCTATAATCAATGCACATACGCCACCCTGTAACTGTCCTTGTAGGAATTAGTTCATTCTTTTCATTATGAACCATTGCATGCCTCCCTTCTTGGGAACAACTTGGACAGGGCTCACCCAAAAGCTATCAGAAATGGGATAAATAATCCCAGCCTCCCAGAGTTTAGTGACTTCCTTCTGCACTACTTCCTTCATAGCCGGATTTAATCGCCTTTGTGGTTGCACCACTGGTTTGGCATTATCCTCCAGTAGCATTTTTTGCATGCATCGGGCTGGACTAATACCCTTAAGGTCACTTATGGTCCACCCAAGGGCGGTCTTGTGCATTTTGAGCACTTGAATTAGTGCTTCTTCTTCCTGTGGCTCTAAAGTAGAGCTTATGATCACAGGATAAGTATCTCCATCTCCCAGAAATGCATATTTCAAGGAGGAAGGTAATGGCTTAAGCTCAAGCTTTGGAGGCTTCTCTTTTTCCTCAGAGGTTTCCAAAGGTTCCTCTGAATCAGGCAGGGCATCAGTAAGGATGTCATTCAGCCCATGTTGACTTCTTCCACCAGGGAATCAATGAGGTCAATGCTCATGCATTCCTCAGAGGAGTCTTAATGTTGCTTCAAGGAAGTTCAAACCCAGGTAGGCTTGTATATGGCACCTTTCCTTTGCCATTGTGCTGCCTTGTTTCTTATCAATTTATATGACAAAAACTAAATATATAATAAACTTCGAATGAATTTTTATTTATTTTTTATTCTTTTAAACATGGATTGACATAGATACTGTTCCGAGGGTTACCTGAAACGTGTAGCTCGGTCGTCTTGGTAAGACCCGAGGTGGGGGTTCTGTGACCTGAGCTTGATGTGCCGAGTGGCTGGTGGTTGTACCTGCAATGACACTCCGATGCTTAAGTTAGCATGGGTTCAAGCAGATATTTAGTAGAATTAGAGTATGAGTTATACCTGGGTGCTCCAGTGTATTTATAGTAGTTGGTCGTGATCTTCCCTGGATAAGATATTCTTATCTTATCTTATCTTTTTGGGAGTTTTATCTCTATCTTTGCGGAACCGCCTTTCCCAGGCCTCTTCGGCCTTTAGGTTTTGGGCTTTGTTCCTTTTGATGGGCCTTCTTAGCCTATTTGTCCGAGGTCCGACCTCAGGCGTGGGCCTTTGGGACGAGGTCGGGCCTTCTATGATCTTGTCCGAGTTTGGGGAGCTCGGTCAGGGTATGAACAGTGCCCCTGCCCGAGTTCGTCCTTTTTTGAGAGGTTGAGCTCGGGCATAGTAGTTTTTTTTCAAATTTTGAAGATGGCCGTTTCAGCATTTATTGCTTGTTACCGTTTTTCCTCGATTTCCGTTCGGGCTCTGTGAAGGCATTATTTATTTGCCCCTTTCCTTATTTTCTTCGTTTATTCTGTTCCCTTTCCATTTTTTGAGTTTTCGCCACCTCTGAGCGCCGCTCCTTCTTTGTTCTTCTTCTCCGATTCTTTCTGTGCGTTTTTCCGGGGTTTCCTCCTCGCCGCCGTTTTCGTTCTCCTTGCGTCGGAGCTCGTCGTCTTCTTCCTTTCTTTCCAGGTTTGTTCTCGTCTTCTTTTTCTTTGCGCACATATGCTTCTGTTTCTTTTTCTTTTTATGCCTGGGTTGCCCCGAAAAGAGGCGCCGCCATTGCTTTGGTTATTTGTATGTGGGGGGGGGCTCTTTTCTCTTGGTATTTTGTTTTCGAGTGGCTGCATTTTGAAAGAACTTTGTTTTCTCGTTTTGCTGAACGGGCTTTTGCTGTTTGCCTTTATGTGATTTTTGCTTTTGCTGTTGTATTCTTCTTTGTAGGCAAGATTTTTTATGTCTCGAAAAGTTCTTCAAGCAATGTCGACCAAGATTCCGAGTGGTCTTGGTTGGGTAGATCCTGTTCCTTTAAGAGTCCCTTCTGTGGTAGATTCTGAGTATTTGGCTAGGTTTCGTAGGCAATGTAGCATATGTGAGGATAGGGAGTCTGAGAGGGATTATGAGTTAGTAGCTCCGGATTCCGAGGAGAGAGTTTGCTTCCCGCCTTTAGACAGTTCCGAGAAGCTCTTCTTTTACGCCTATGATTGTTTTTTCTCTAAGCTGGGTGTCCGACTTCCTTTTACCGACCTGGAGTCCGAGGTGTTGTGGTCCTGTAACCTTGCCCCTACGCAGCTCCATCCAAATTCCTGGGCATTTTTAAAGCTGTTCCAACTTTTGTGCCAGTTTTTGGGTGTCCCTCCCTCTATTTCTCTTTTTTCCTATTTGTTTGTGTTGACGAAGCCGGGTTCGGGTGGGGGGAAGGTGTCTTGGGTCTCTTTTAGGGCTAACCAGGGGAGGAAGTTCTGTACCCTGTATGATGAGTCTTTTCACGATTTTAAGAACTATTATTTCAAGGTCCGGGCTACTGGGGACGTCCGACCTTTCTTTCTAGACGAGAGTGAGGAGCCCTCTTTTCCTCTTTGTTGGCAGGAGAATGTAGTGTCTGTTAAGTATACGTTTGAGAGTCTAGATGAGGTGGAGCAGGCTTTTGTGGGTGTGGTAAGCAGTTTGTGGGGTCGGGCATCTCACTTGGACACGAAGAAAATGTTGGGAGATCCAAGCCTTCTCCGTTCCGAGTTAGGTAGTTCCCGACCTCTTTGAGATTCCGACCTTTCATTTGTGTTTTGCTTTATTTTTGGTGGAATTTCTGTTGTGGTAATCCATTTTATTTCTTGCAGAGATGTCTTCTCAGGCGGATTCCATGAAATTTCTTCGTCGGACGAAGAAGTCGGTGGCTGCCCGAAATCTTGAGGCCGGGGATGCTTCTGCCCGATCTTCTCCGCAGAAGACTACCGCGGGTGTTCAGACTCGGTCGAAGACTATTCCGACTCCTCAGTTTCGAGCTATAAGCCAGGATCCTCTGACCTCTGCTACTTCTTCTCCTCCTCCGTTCTCGGGTCCTCCTCCTAAGAAGCAGAAGACCTCTCAGGAGCTTGCCAGTTTCAATGATAAGGACTTTGACGCTCTTGGTTGGATTGAGCAGCACATCCTCCCTCAGACTTTCATTTCTACTGATGACGCGTCTATGGAGCATCATTTTCAATATATGGCGCGGAGCTGTGTCCGGATGGCTAGTCTTCATGCCGCCATTGCCCGGGAGTTCAAGAAATCTCCCATTGGTGCGACCAGCTCCCGACTTGATAAGGCTCGTTCCGAGCTTGATAAGATTAGCCAACTGAAGGCTGCCCGGATTGCTGAGCTGGAGGCCTCCTTGGAGAAAGAGAAGACTAAAGCTACCGCGGCTGTGGCGGCAGCGAAGACATCTGAAGAGATGGCGAAGGCGGCCACGGAGAATTATACCAAGCTATATACCGAGCTTGTGGAGACAAGGGAGGAGTTGCAATCCGCGCAGGACAAGTTTTACGAGCTGGAGGGTCATGTGGCCAAGGGCATGGATGCCATGTTCGAGAATTTGAAGGCTCAGGTCTGAGTTCTTGCTCCCGACCTAGATCTGAGCTTGTTCAGTACGGATAACGTTGTTGTGGATGGCCAGATTGTCCCTGCTCCTACTGAGGATGAGGTCCCGATGTCCGATCCCAAAGTTCCGGTTGAGAACCCAACTTCCCCTTTGGTCGGGGATAGATCTGGCGTGGAGGCTTCAGATCGGGATGACGTCGCTGTCGATGCGGTCCCAATATCTATGGCTCCCCCGGAGCCTGCTGTTGATGTGGAGTCTGGAAAGGACCTTGATCCTCTGTAAAATTTTTTAGTGGTTTGCCCGGCCTGTGGGCTTTTTGTTGGATATTTTCTGTGAACGCTGTTGGACACCTTTTGCTTTATTTAGCTACCTGTGGTAACTTTATTATGCGGTGCTTGCGTTTTGACCTTTTGTTTCCGCTTTTGTGCTTTTTAGTTGTTTTTGGATAACAACTTTTTAGCTAGCGTTTTGACTTTATGCTTCCGCTTTTGTGCTTTTTAGTTGTTTTTGGATAACAACTTTTTAGCTAGCGTTTTGACTTTATGTTTCCGCTTTTGTGCTTTTTAGTTGTTTTTGGGTAACAACTTTTTAGCCAGCGTTTTGAAACTTCCCTTGATTTCGTTCTTTCGCTTTGTACTTTTTAGTTGCTTTTGTAAAGCAACTTTTTAGTAAGCGTTTTTCGAAATCTTGGTTCTTGCTGTTTTAAGGCTTCTTTCTTGGGTCCGAGCTTTTTCTCGGATATCGGGTGCTTGAGTACCTCCTTTTTGTTAGGTCCGACCTTGTCGTTGGTCGGTTCTTTTGAGTTATTTCTGTAATCTCTTTTTATTTGGCTTTTCGAGCCATTTCAGAGTTACTTTATAACTTTCCCTTTGTTGGGTCCGACTTCGTCGTTTGGTCGGCCTTTTTAAGTTATTTTTGTAACCTCTTTTTATTTGGCCTTTCGAGCCATTTCAGAGTTACTTTATAACTTCTCACATTAATTTGAACCTCGTCGCTTTATCTTTGCCGACCTCGTATGGTCTCTTGGCAAATGATTTTTTGCGTTTTGCCGAGCATAAATTAATGCGCCTTGGTGGGGTACTTTCTAGGATTTGCTTCATCATGAGGAGGAGAAAATAGAGAAATTTGATTAGTATTAAAAAAGAAAGAATGTTTATAAAGTGTTTACCCTTTAGGTCGGGTATCCTACTTAACCGGGTGTCTCATTAAAAAACCCTTGTGGGGAAAAAGAGTACACCTCGGGTTAAGTTTTTCTAGCTGTAGTACCGTCTTAGATTACAGGTGTGCCAGGCTCTGGGCAGTTCATTGCCTTCTAGGTCGGATATTTTGTAGTAGCCTGTCCCTAAGACTTCTGTTACCTTGTAGGGCCCTTTCCAGTTTGCGGCTAGCTTTCCTTCTCCCGACCTTTGTGTTCCGATGTCATTTCGGATTAGAATCAGGTCGTGAATGGAGAAACTTTGCTTTATTACCTTTTGATTGTATCTGAGGGCCGTTCGCCGTTTTAAGGCTTCTTCTCGGATTCGGGCTCTTTCTCGGACTTCGGGGAGGAGATCGAGTTCTTCCCTTTGTGCCTGAGGGTTGCCTCCTTCGTTGTAGAAGATGACTCTGGGCGACCCTTCATCTATTTCGATAGGAATCATTGCCTCCATCCCGTAAGCTAGTCGGAATGGGGATTCTCCCGTTGTAGAGTGCGGGGTTGTCCGATATGCCCATAGTACCTGGGGGAGTTCTTCGGCCCATGCCCCTTTGGCTTCTTGGAGTCTTCTTTTTAACCCGGCCAAGATGACTTTATTTGCAGCCTCTGCTTGTTCGTTGGCTTGTGGGTGCTCGACCGATGTGAATTGCTGTTTGATTTTTAGTTCGGCCACCAAGTTCTGAAAACTTGTGTCCGTGGACTGTGTTCCATTGTCTGTTGTGATGGAGTAGGGGACTCCGAACCTCGTGACAATGTTTTTATATAGGAATTTACGGCTTTTCTGAGCCGTAATAGTGGCTAAGGGTTCGGCTTCGATCCACTTTGTGAAGTAGTCGACCCCTACAATGAGGTATTTGACTTGCCCCGGTCCTTGTGGAAATGGGCCGAGTAGGTCGAGTCCCCATCTTGCGAAGGGCCACGGCGCAGTGATGCTGATAAGGTCTTCGGGCGGTGCCTTGTGAAAATTGGCGTGTTTTTGGCAGGGGGGGCATATTTTCACAAACTCCGCTGCGTCTCTTTGTAAGGTCGGCCAGTAGAACCCGGCTCTGACTATTTTTTTTGGATAGTGCCCGAGCTCCGAGATGGTTCCCACACATGCCTTCATGAACTTCTTCGAGGACGCTCTTTGTTTCTGAGGTCGGAACGCACCTAAGGAGGGGGTTTGAGAATCCTCTTCTGTATAATACGTCGTGGATTAATGTATAATTCTGGGCGTCCTTTGTAAGCCTTTTAGCTTCTCTTCTTTCGGCGGGGAGAGTTCCCGACTTCAGGTAGTTGAGTATGGGGGTCATCCATCCTTGTTGTTGGTCGGATATATTTAGTATTTCTTCCTCTCTTAACACGGAGGGAGATTGTAAGGTTTCTTGGAGGAGACTTCTGTTGTTGCCTCCGGGCTTGGTGCTAGCAAGTTTTGAGAGGGCGTCAGCCCGGGCATTTTGCTCCCGAGGTATGTGCTGGATTTGTACTTCTGGGAAGTGGCGTAACTGTGCATGTGTTTGGTCCAGGTATTTTTTCATAGTCGGGTCTTTGGCCTGGTAACTTCCGTTTACTTGTGATGTGATGACCTGGGAGTCGCTGAAGATCGTGATTCTCTGGGCTCCGACCTCTTCGGCTAGCTTTAGACCTGCTAGTAGGGCCTCATATTCGGCTTGGTTGTTCGAAGCCTGGAACTCGAATTTTAGGGATAGTTCTATCCGCGTTCCTTGGTCGCTTTCGAGTATAACCCCGGCTCCGCTTCCTGTTTTGTTTGAGGACCCGTCGACATACAGGTTCCATGAGAGTGGGGTTCCCGGGGTCTCAGTGTATTCTGCGATGAAGTCGGCTAAATACTGGGATTTTATGGCGGTTCGGGCTTCATAGTGGATGTCAAACTCGGACAGTTCCACCGCCCATTGTAGGATTCGTCCTGCCATGTCTGTTTTTTGTAAGATGTGTCTCATGGGTTGGTTTGTCCGGACCTTGATGGTGTGGGCTTGAAAGTAGGGACGGAGCCTCCGAGCTGTGAACACTAGGGCGTAGGCGAATTTTTCTATTTTCTGATAGTTTAATTCGGCCCCTTGTAGTGCCTTGCTTACAAAGTATATGGGGTGTTGTCCTTGGTCATTTTCCCGTATTAACGCTGAGGCAACTGCCCGATGTCCGACCGAGAGGTATAATACGAGCTCTTCCCCTTTTAAAGGTCGGGTTAGGATTGGTGGTTGCCCGAGGAATTCCTTGAATTTTTGGAAGGCTTTTTCGCACTCCGGGGTCCACGCGAAGGGTTTCCCTTTCTTTAGGAGTGAGTAGAGAGGTAGTGATTTTATCGCTGATCCTGCCAAGAATCTTGATAGGGCGGCTAGCCTTCCATTCAGTTGTTGTACTTCTTTGACACACGTCGGGCTCTTCATATTGAGTATTGCTTAGCATTTATCTAGGTTTGCTTCGATGCCTCTTTGAGTCAGCATGAAGCCTAAGAATTTTCCGGCTTCTGCGGCGAAGGTGCACTTTGTCGGGTTGAGTCTCATGTTGTGTTTCCTAAGGGTGTCGAAGACACTGGTGAGGTCGGCCACCAGGTTTCTGTCTTCTTGTGTCTTTACCAGCATGTCGTCGACATACACCTCTAGCTGTAGTCCGATGTGCTCTGAGAACACTTTATTCATTAGCCTCTGGTAGGTTGCTCCTGCGTTCTTCAGCCCTAAGGGCATTACTACGTAGCAGTAGTTTGCCCTTGGGGTTATGAACGAGGTCTTTTCTTGGTCGGGTCCGTACATCGGGATTTGATTGTATCCTGAGTATGCATCCATGAAGGAGAGATATCTGTAGCCTGAGGCTGCGTCTACTAAGGCGTCGATATTTGGTAGTGGATATGGATCTTTGGGGCAGGCTTTTGTTGAGATCCGTGTAGTCGACGCACATCCTCCATTTTCCATTGGGCTTTTTTACCAGGACCACGTTTGCGAGCCATAGGGGGTATTTTACTTCCTTAATGAACCCTGCATCTAGTAGTGCTTGTACTTGTTCTTCTATTGCTTGCATGCGTTCGGGCCCGAGCTTCCTGCGTCTTTGTTGGACAGGTCGGGATCCCGGGTACACTGATAGCTTATGGCACATTAGGTCGGGGCTTATGCCTGGCATGTCGGAGGCTTTCCAGGCGAAGAGGTCGGAATTCTCCCTTAAGAGGGTTATGAGTTCCTCCTTTAGGCCTGTTTTGAGGTTTGCTCCTATGTTTGTTATTTTTTCAGGTGTGTTCCCGATTTGGATTTTTTCGGTTTCTCCCTCTGGTTGTGGCCGAAGATCTTCTCGGGCTTGAACTCGCCCGAGTTCTATTGTGTTGACCTCTTTCCCCTTTAGGCTCAGACTTTCGTTGTAGCATCGCCGTGCTAGTTTTTGGTCGCCTCTTAGGGTAGCGATCCCCTTTGCGGTAGGGAACTTTATACAGAGGTGTGGGGTCGAGACTATAGCCGCCAGTCTGTTTAGGGTTGGTCGTCCGATGAGGGCATTGTATGCTGAAGTGACGTTGACTACAATGTAGTCGATGTTTAATGTTTTAGTTTGCTCGCCCTTTCCGAAGGTAGTGTGTAACGAGATGTATCCTAAGGGACGGATCGGGGCATCTCCTAGTCCGAATAGGTCGGTGGGATAGGCCTTTAGTTCTTTTTCTTCGAGTCCGAGTTTGTCGAAGGCTGTTTTGAACAGGATATCTGCTGAGCTTCCCTGGTCAATCAGGGTCCGATGTAAGTTGGCGTTTGCTAGGATGATGGTGATTACCATTGGATCGTCGTGCCCGGGTATTATTCCTTGAGCATCTTCTCGGGTAAATGAGATAGTAGGTAACTCGGGCAAGGGGCTGTCTTCTCGGGCATGGTAGACTTCTTTGAGGTGTCTTTTTCGTGAGGATTTGGATGTCCCTCCGCCTGCGAAACCTCCGTTTATCATGTGTATGTGCCTTTCAGGGGTTCGTAGGGCTTGTTCGGCCCGATCTTCGTTATCTCCTCGCCTTCTCTTCCTGGTCTCTTCTCCTTTTTCTGCTATGTATCTGTCGAGTTTTCCTTCTCTAGCCAGCTTTTCTATAACATTCTTTAGGTCGTGGCAGTCGTTAGTAGAATGGCCGTAGAGTTTGTGATATCCACAATATTCAGACCGATCTCTTCCCGCTCTTTTGTGTTTTAGAGGTCGAGGTGGTGGGATTTTTTCGGTGTGGCACACTTCTCTGTAGACGTCTACCAGGGAGACTCGGAGGGGGGTGTAGCTGTGGTACTTCCGTGGCTTGTCCGAGTTGGATTCTTCTTTCTTTTTCTGTTCCCGATCTCGATCTCGGAGCGGGCAGGTTGATTCCCTCCTAGAAGAGTCTTTTAGCCGGGAGGTTTCCTCCATGTTAATATATTTTTCTGCTCGCTCCTGCACCTCGTATAGGGAGGTCGGGTATCGTTTGGATAGGGATTGGCTAAATGGTCCTTCTTTTAGTCCCATGATGGCCGCTTCTGTGGGCAAGTGTTGTATGTCCAGGCAGGCTTTGTTGAATCGCTCCATGTATTCTCGGAGAGTTTCTTGGTTGCCTTGTTTGATCCCGAGTAGACTGGGGGCATGTTTTGCCTTGTCCTTTTGAATAGAGAACCTTGTTAGGAATTTTTTGGTTAGGTCCTCAAAGCTGGAGATTGATCCTGGTGGCAGGTTGTCGAACCACTTCATGGCTGATTTGGTGAGAGTGGTGGGGAAGGCTTTGCACCGAATCGCGTCGGAGGCGTCGACTAGGTACATTCTGCTTCTGAAGTTGCTGAGGTGGTGACTTGGATCGGTGGTGCCGTCGTAAAGATCCATATCTGGTGGTTTGAAGTTTCGCGGTACCTTTTCCTTCATGATCTCTTGTGTGAAGGGATCATGATTGTTTTCGGGGGCGGTGCCGCGTTCCGTCCGGTCTTTCAGGTTGGCCTCTATTTTCCGCAGTTTTTCTTCTAATTCTCTGCGCTTGCGAGCCTCCCTTCTCAGATCTTGTTCAGTTTCCTTCTGCTTTTTTATGTCCTCTTCGAGTTGTTTCAGCCGGTTTTGCTGTGCCCGAACTGCTTCTAGAATTTTCGAGTTCTTTCCCTTCTCGGGATTTGGTGGATCTTTGTTTAGGAGTGATGTCTTTGGGTGATTCTGTTTGTTTCCCCCTGGAGTGCGTGGTGACAGAGGGCTATCCGGTCGTTCGCCGGTGTCAACTTCCTCTTCTTGTTCTGATGTAGCGTGGTTATTGTTGGGAGGGTCGTCCGCCATGGTAAGGGGATGACTTCCAGGTTCCCCGGCAACGGCGCCAATGTTCCGAGGGTTACCTGAAACGTGTAGCTCGGTCGTCTTGGTAAGACCCGAGGTGGGGGTTCTGTGACCCGAGCTTGATGTGCCGAGTGGCTGGTGGTTGTACCTGCAATGACACTCCGATGCTTAAGTTAGCATGGGTTCAAGCAGATATTTAGTAGAATTAGAGTATGAGTTATACCTGGGTGCTCCAGTGTATTTATAGTAGTTGGTCGTGATCTTCCCTGGATAAGATATTCTTATCTTATCTTATCTTTTTGGGAGTTTTATCTCTATCTTTGCGGAACCGCCTTTCCCAGGCCTCTTCGGCCTTTAGGTTTTGGGCTTTGTTCCTTTTGATGGGCCTTCTTATCCTATTTGTCCGAGGTCCGACCTCAGGCGTGGGCCTTTGGGACGAGGTCGGGCCTTCTATGATCTTGTCCGAGTTTGGGGAGCTCGGTCAGGGTATGAACAGTGCCCCTGCCCGAGTTCGTCCTTTTTTGAGAGGTTGAGCTCGGGCATAGTAGTTTTTTTTCAAATTTTGAAGATGGCCGTTTCAGCATTTATTGCTTGTTACCGTTTTTCCTCGATTTCCGTTCGGGCTCTGTGAAGGCATTATTTATTTGCCCCTTTCCTTATTTTCTTCGTTTATTCTGTTCCCTTTCCATTTTTTGAGTTTTCGCCACCTCTGAGCGCCGCTCCTTCTTTGTTCTTCTTCTCCGATTCTTTCTGTGCGTTTTTCCGGGGTTTCCTCCTCGCCGCCGTTTTCGTTCTCCTTGCGTCGGAGCTCGTCGTCTTCTTCCTTTCTTTCCAGGTTTGTTCTCGTCTTCTTTTTCTTTGCGCACATATGCTTCTGTTTCTTTTTCTTTTTATGCCTGGGTTGCCCCGAAAAGAGGCGCCGCCATTGCTTTGGTTATTTGTATGTGGGGGGGCTCTTTTCTCTTGGTATTTTGTTTTCGAGTGGCTGCATTTTGAAAGAACTTTGTTTTCTCGTTTTGCTGAACGGGCTTTTGCTGTTTGCCTTTATGTGATTTTTGCTTTTGCTGTTGTATTCTTCTTTGTAGGCAAGATTTTTTATGTCTCGAAAAGTTCTTCAAGCAATGTCGACCGAGATTCCGAGTGGTCTTGGTTGGGTAGATCCTGTTCCTTTAAGAGTCCCTTCTGTGGTAGATTCTGAGTATTTGGCTAGGTTTCGTAGGCAATGTAGCATATGTGAGGATAGGGAGTCTGAGAGGGATTATGAGTTAGTAGCTCCGGATTCCGAGGAGAGAGTTTGCTTCCCGCCTTTAGACAGTTCCGAGAAGCTCTTCTTTTACGCCTATGATTGTTTTTTCTCTAAGCTGGGTGTCCGACTTCCTTTTACCGACATGGAGTCCGAGGTGTTGTGGTCCTGTAACCTTGCCCCTACGCAGCTCCATCCAAATTCCTGGGCATTTTTAAAGCTGTTCCAACTTTTGTGCCAGTTTTTGGGTGTCCTCCCTCTATTTCTCTTTTTTCCTATTTGTTTGTGTTGACGAAGCCGGGTTCGGGTGGGGGGAAGGTGTCTTGGGTCTCTTTTAGGGCTAACCAGGGGAGGAAGTTCTGTACCCTGTATGATGAGTCTTTTCACGATTTTAAGAACTATTATTTCAAGGTCCGGGCTACTGGGGACGTCCGACCTTTCTTTCTAGACGAGAGTGAGGAGCCCTCTTTTCCTCTTTGTTGGCAGGAGAATGTAGTGTCTGTTAAGTATACGTTTGAGAGTCTAGATGAGGTGGAGCAGGCTTTTGTGGGTGTGGTAAGCAGTTTGTGGGGTCGGGCATCTCACTTGGACACGAAGAAAATGTTGGGAGATCCAAGCCTTCTCCGTTCCGAGTTAGGTAGTTCCCGACCTCTTTGAGATTCCGACCTTTCATTTGTGTTTTGCTTTATTTTTGGTGGAATTTCTGTTGTGGTAATCCCTTTTATTTCTTGCAGAGATGTCTTCTCAGGCGGATTCCATGAAATTTCTTCGTCGGACGAAGAAGTCGGTGGCTGCCCGAAATCTTGAGGCCGGGGATGCTTCTGCCCGATCTTCTCCGCAGAAGACTACCGCGGGTGTTCAGACTCGGTCGAAGACTATTCCGACTCCTCAGTTTCGAGCTATAAGCCAGGATCCTCCGACCTCTGCTACTTCTTCTCCTCCTCCGTTCTCGGGTCCTCCTCCTAAGAAGCAGAAGACCTCTCAGGAGCTTGCCAGTTTCAATGATAAGGACTTTGACGCTCTTGGTTGGATTGAGCAGCACATCCTCCCTCAGACTTTCATTTCTACTGATGACGCGTCTATGGAGCTATTTTCATATATGGCGCGGAGCTGTGTCC